>NC_057940.1:36257265-36630639 GCF_018555375.3 Anguilla rostrata | reverse complement strand
TGTGAGAGCAGAGAGGTGTATTAGATGGAAGGCAGTTACTGTGCAGCAGATTCATCTTTGATGAGTTGATGAGTTGAACTATGAACATGTATTTCATTATGTCAGTGTAAGTTCTAAAGTGACAGAAGGCTGACAGACAACTGAACATAATTACAGTCATATTATTATTATTACTTCAAGAACTGTACACATATGTAAATTAGATTTAAGAACAGGACTCACATTGATTTCAAACTACTACCGTGGTAGACAAAATTCAGGAGGCTGCATACATGCTTAAAGGCTTCATTTAATGACTGCCTAGAAAGCCCAAGAACTTTGAATTTGGACCAGCAACCAACCAATTACAAGTCATCTTTGAAATCACATGATAAATATAATGCAGTCATCAATTCCTATTTCACGTTATTCTTCAGTCTCTGAACTAAATCATGACAGGTTTTGCAGTTACTGCATGTTATTTGTAGAGGGACTGATACAGTAAACACTTTCTGTATGGTGTGTGTAAGACCCCTTGTGTGTTCTGTATCCCATCTTTGACAATTCAAGGTACACAATTATACACTTGTTCACCAAATTCAAACCTGTTCTGGTAATAATAATCAAGACCTGAATCCATATCTGAAATATAATATGATGTGGATATCTCCCGTATATACTAACTTTTGACTTTGACAGAGAATTATATTCTTGCTGATTGTGCAAAGTAAAATGCTTGAAGGTTAGAACTGATAAGAATATTGCATACTTTAAACTTGGAAGACATGGATGAAAGGACAAATGCATCCAATCACTGGTTTTTCTGACACATTCACACAATTTTTAGGAAAATAATTATCAGACCAATCAAAGGAATTATATCACAGCAAAATGTAAAATTTTATACTATGTTTCAGTCCAGGGCAGGTGAGATCCCACCTGGATAGAAGTGAAATTGATGTGAATTTTCCTTCTGCTAGCACTTAATTTGAAATCCCACTCGTTCTACCTCTGGGTGAAAGTACTCATCCTCTGCTTTTGGGTGAACTTAGAGACACAAGGGCTTAGTCCAGATTCAGCCTCCGAATTATTGTATCCTCAAAGCATGTACTGTCTACTAAACACAAAACTGTGGGTATTTAATCCAGCTATTTTTAAGTGTACTCCATTTTTGGAAATTTATCTTAACAACCTTTAAAAAAGCATATCCAACTAGAATGTTCAGTAGTAAGAAAGTGCTCTGATTCAGACACGTCCTTGGTGATGATTACTGCTTGTGAGCTGATATACACTGTGATGCCTGTGATGTTGTGGTACAGAAGTGTGTGTGTTTCAGCAGCAGCTCTGCTATGGATTCTGTGTGTGACACAGAGCAGGTCCTCTTCAATACAGAGAGGGGTGCATTCAGGGCTGTGGTTCATTGTCACCCCCTACAGCCCAGTTGTAAATACTGGTGTTCCAGATCAGTGCCTCCCCCCTCAGCACCTGCAGTAGGTCCCAGCTGCAGCAGTGCAGTCTCTGTGCAGTCTGACTGAGGGAGGTTTTTGTACGGCTCTGTATCACTGTGTGAACATATATTCACTGTTGATGTAGTGAAAACTCTGACAGTAATAATCTCCTGCATCATCAGCCTGGACTCCAGTGATTTTCAGTGTAAACTGAGTCCCAGATCCACTCCCACTGAAACGATCAGGAATCCCAGACTGGCGACTTGTGGCATAATAAATCAGAAGTTTGGGAGCCTGACCAGGTTTCTGCTGGTACCAGCTGAGTCTGTCACCACTGCTGTCAGTGTAAACGCTCTGACTGGCTCTACAGCTGATAGAGACAGTGTCTCCCAGCTGAACAGACCGAGCTGATGGAGACTGAGTCAGAACTATATCTGCCATTGATCCTGAAAAAAAAACATTGGAATGGATGTCAATGCAGATTTTTATTTAGTAATTTGCAGTATTCTGGTCAATTTGATTAGTCTGTAATGGAAACTTGCTTAAAGAAAAGAAAAAACGAAAATCTGAACTATAACTAAATCCTCAAGTTAAAATAGTTGTGTCTTTCTTACCTTGTACAAAGAGTCCCAGCATCACCAGCAGTAAAATGTTTGACATCATCATAATGCTGCCTGTGTCAGTGTCTGTGAAAGGACTGGACAGTCACCGATCAGTACAGGGGGTCTTAATGTGTGTGGAGCAGTGAGGCAGGACAGGTATGCAAAACGCCTTCCTCTATACAAATCCTGTCACACACAGTTAGAGGAGCTCCGATGTGTGAACAGCAGTGGGTCTATAGAGGGCTGGGACACATGCTCTATTCACTTCTTTTTTGCACAATAAAACATTCAAATGTCAACATAACTGTTTATGACATTGTGTTGTATGATTATAAATGTGTGTCTGAGAAAGAATGGCTGAATATTATGTATGATTTTTAAATATGTGTTGAATAAATTCACATCTTGTGTGCTTTGATGGCAGGTTTGTTACAAGAGTTCAGAAAGTCAAGAACATCCATCAGGTTACAGGGAATTATTGATTTTCAGAATATCCATATGGATTTAATGAAAAGTGAAATGCTGTATTATTGTGAATGTTTTCTGATTTCACTCAGAAGACCTAATTTCTCTGTATTTAATGCAGTTGTATTTAGACAACGAGCAATGAAGATGCTTGTTTTTGAATATTGGGGAAACAAAGATATGCATGGAAAACTAATTCCATGTTTTTAATAAAGTTTTATCCTCATTTTTGTCTTAAACAGTAATTCCTCCATCACTTCTGGAGCAAACAGAAAATCCTGCTCTCCCCCACAGCGGCTCACAGGATTGGTCAGCAGTGCCTATCAGACTGTAGTTTGTGCTCTTTTATTATGGTGTTAGAGGATCAGATCAGAAGGAGTAGTGGAGCTCTGATTGGTCAGGGTGTGTAACAGCAGCCTGTGTGATGTGTGCTGGGAGAGCTCTGGACTGAGTGACTCCACTGTGCTGGACTGCCTGCTGTTCACTGCTGCACGGTTCTGTGACATCTTGTGTTAAACTATTTTACAAAGAATTCAAAATGCAAAGTCATTGGAAATTCTTCCAGAATACATTCCTAATTAAAAGTCAGGATGCACTGAAATTAAAATGTAGTGTAATCTCTTTGAATAGAGAATATGAATGATTTTATAATAATCCACTGTAGATCAATATTTTAGAGCAGACCCCTCAATGTCTCGGGTGAGTGCCTCCCCTCTCAGCACCTGCAGTAGGTCCCAGCTGCAGCAGTGCAGTCTCTGTGCAGTCTGACTGAGGGAGGTTTTTGTACGGCTCTGTATCACTGTGTGAACACAGGACCACTGTGGAGACTCTGACAGTAATAATCTCCTGCATCTTCAGCCTGGACTCCAGTGATTTTCAGTGTAAACTGAGTCCCAGATCCACTCCCACTGAAACGATCAGGAATCCCAGACTGGCGTTTTGTGGCATAATAAATCAGAAGTTTAGGAGCCTGACCAGGTTTCTGCAGGTACCAGTGGAGGAACTCGCCATTGGAGTTGGTGTAAACGCTCTGACTGGCTGTACAGCTGATAGAGACAGTGTTGCCCAGCTGAACAGACTGAGCTGACGGAGACTGAGTCAGAACTACATCTGCCATCGATTCTGAAAAACAAAACATGGAAATGGTTGTCATAGCAATTCTCAAACACAGGGAAATATTCTGGTAAACTGGACATTAATGACAAATGCTGTGAACACAGATGCTTTGTCAAACAATGAGAAAGAAAATATAGCATGACCAAAAGTTAAAATGGATCCTTCAATCTCACCCTGAGCAAAGAGTCCCAGAATCACCAGCAGTAAAATGTTTGACATCATCATGATGCTGCCTGTGTCAGTGTCTGTGAAAGGACTGGACAGTCACTGATCAGTACTGGGGGTCTTAAAGTGTGTGGAGCAGTGAGGCAGGACAGATATGCAAAGCCCCTTCCTCTATACAAATCCTTTCACACACAGTTAGAGGAGCTCTGATGTGTGAACAGCAATGGCGACTGTTTTTACCCAGTTTAAATGTCAGTCTTACTGTTTGTGGCATTGCAATGTATGATTTTAGACAAATAACTGGTGAAAACAGGCATGCTGAATGTGACAACATTGTGTAAAATATGTGTTGAATAAATTCACATTGTGTGTTATTGCAGTTTTTTTATGGGAGATCAGAAAGTCAAGGACATCAGTTAGGCGATTTGAATTATTCAGTTGAAGTAAATCCATCTGGTATTAATGAAAACTGAAATACAATTTTATTTTGAATGTTTCCTGATATCTCATACTTGTCAGGCGAGAGGCGGGAATGGACCCAAGCGCAGAGTGCCAAAAAGCAGAAACTCCAAAAATGGGGAAAACAAGACTTTAATGAGGGAAAACGGAACAAAGGGCCTCGCAGGGCAGTACTTACAAACAAAGGGAAAAACTCCAAAAATGCGGGAAAACAAAAATACAAAAATCCAAAAACACAGAGAACAGAGCAGGCAACAAGCAACAAGAAACAGGTAGGCAAAAAGCACAAACAGGCAAGCAGGTAACAGAACCAAAAACCAGTAACAGAAACAAAAGGATCCAGCGCCTGAGTGAGGGAGAGGGAGACTTAAATAGGGGCGACGCAGACGAGACACAGGAGGGCACAATGAGCAATCAAGCACAGAGAGGGAGGGGAAACACGAGACAATTGGAAACTAATAAATGGATAATGCGAACCAATAAAACAATTAACAGAACAGAAAACCGAGGTGCCGCCATCTGGCGGCCCAACAGAGAAACAACACAGGGGGAAGACACAGAACCCTGACAATACTAAGTGTTTAAATTGCATGATCAATAATGCTACCATCAATGCACATTTCATGTTCCTCCTTCGTCTTTCAGCTAAATCATTACAGTTCTTTCACAATATTACAACAGTAACTCAATGGGTTTACAAAGGGAGTGATGCAGTATTCACTGTCTGTATGGTGTGTGTAAGAACCCTTATGTGTCCTGTAGTTACACATGCAGATCACTCTCATCTCTTCTGAATAAGGTGAGGCACCCCACTGAGGGTGACTGCTTTACTGGTATTCATGATTTTAATTCTGTGTGAATCAGAATGTTTGCTGGTTTTATATTCCCTCTGTTTGAAAATTCTAGGCACACAATGCTGAACAACACTGAACTCTGACATGTTCTGGTTTTGTTAATCCAATACCTAATCCAAGCCTGAAATATGATGGATGCATGTGCAACTACTTCATATCCCTTAAGTTTAAAAAATCCCCTGTCTAATAACAAGTGAATTTTTCAATGAATTTTATTCATGTTGCTTTGTATGAAGTAAAATGCTTAAAGGGTGATAAATAATAATGATATTTGCTACTTTTATCCTTCGTAAAAACCTGAGGCAATATGCTTTGGAATCACTCATTTGAGTCACAAAATTGCACCATGACCATTTTCACTGATTATTACAAAAATGATGATGATGATCAGCGAAATCAAAAAAATTATATCTCAGAAAACAGTCAAATCTAAGACTGTGATTCAGTCCAGCACAGCTGTGATGAAACAAGGATTCCACCAGAATACATGCACCATTAATAATTAATCATCATGAATGAACTGAATACATACTCATAATAACTTTCTGGAAGCAATTCGTTTGAAACCCCACTCGTTCCCCCTCTGGGAGAAAGTACACATCCTCTGCATTTGGTGGAACTCAAGAGCAATATGGAGATGATTGCTGCTTGTGAGTTGATATACTCTGTGTTTCCTGTGATGTTGTGATACAGTAGTGTGTGTGTGTTTCAGCAGCAGCACTTCTATGGGTTCTGTGTGTGACACAGAGCAGCTCCGCTTCAGTACAGAGAGGTGTGCATTGAGGGTGGTGGATCATTCTCGCCCCCTACAGCCCAGCTGGTAGTACTGCTGTCCCAGATCAGTGCTTCCCCTCTCAGCACCTGCAGTCGGTCCCAGCTGCAGCAGTGCAGTCTCTGTGCAGACTGAGTGAGGGAGGTTTTTGTACGGCTCTCTAACACTGTGTGAACACCCAGCTACTACTGATGAGATGCTCACTCTGACAGTAATAATCTCCTGCGTCTTCAGCCTGGACTCCAGTGATTTTCAGTGTGAACTGAGTCCCAGATCCACTCCCACTGAAACGATCAGGAATCCCAGACTGGCGACTTGTGGCACGATAAATCAGAAGTTTAGGAGCCTGACCTGGTTTCTGCAGGTACCAGTAGAGTCTGTCACCACTGCTGTCAGTGTAAACGCTCTGACTGGCTGTACAGCTGATAGAAACAGGGTCTCCCAGCTGAACAGACTGAGTTGACGGAGACTGAGTCAGGACTATATCGGCCATTGATTCTGAAAAAGAATAAAAGTTAGTTTGAACATAAATATTTCATTAAAGTTTTTATATAACAGCAAACAAGATATCAAGATAACAGCAAAAGATTTTGTGAAAAATTACCAAACATTTTCTAAAATATGGCCAAAACCCCAAGTGATCAATTACAATGAAATGAGATTTTCTCACCCTGAGCAAATAGTCCCAGCATCACCAGCAGTAAAATGTTTGACATCATCATACTGCTGCCTGTGTCAGTGTCTGTAAAAGAACTGGACAGTCACTGATCAGTACTGGGGGTCTTAAAGTGTGTGGAGCAGTGAAGCAGGACAGGTATGCAAAGCCCCTTCCTCTATACAAATCCTGTCACACACAGTTAGAGGAGCTCTGATGGGTGGGTCTGTAGAGGGCTGGGACATGTTGACTATTCATCGCTAATTTTAGCTGTTGTGATGCCCCACCCAGCTGTGCTTGCTTTTCTCTCTTGCCACTCTCAAAAAAGATCTGTTAATATCCAACACACAACTTTTGTGTTACTAATTTTCATTACAAATAGGATATACAATGTATGCGTTAGAAAGTGAGACTTCTTAACACAGACTGAGTTGAAATTACACAAAATGTGTTCTGAATTAGTAAGGCGACTGGCCTTATTTAGATATCAATCTCTTGCTGTTTCATAGGTATGAGGAATGTCGCCCCGCCAAGGCATAACTTCGGGGGATGGCATAGCAGTCATCCCAAAATATGAACAGCTACCTGAGAAAAGGCACACATACATGTTCCCACTTTCCAGCATGAATGAGCGCAAACTTAGCTAAACCTAGACTAACCCTGCATTTATATTATTAATAAAATAAAATTAAATAAATACTCCATAATGGAGTATTCAATACCCCTAAAGAGTAGGTAAGTTAAATGCATACTTTTTTAAATTCCATAAAATGATAAAATCTAATTGTTTTCAGAAAACTCAACTAGATTCTAGAAGTCGTCCTTCTTCCCAGGTATTTATGCAAAAAATGTTTGTGAATTTTTATCATAGGAATGTGGAAATATCGGAAGGCAAAATACCCCAAAATAGCGATTCAATTAAAGACATGAAACTATTAAATAATTAAGTGAAATAACTAAAACAAACTGTACTCTGCAAACTCCATGACATTCTTGATTCCCAGGTATTCATGCCATAGACGTGCATACAGTATTTAACTAGACAGGAAAGCACGCCTTCAGCTTGCCTAAGCTTGTGAAGTCCCTGGAGTAAGTCTGTACTGCGCGTGTTGAGAACAAAACGTTGGAGCTCCTATTAGGTGAATCAGGAATATCAGACTATTGAAGGCAACATAAAACATCAGATGCAGCCATACTGGCCCAAGCCATCACACTGCCTCCGCCATGCTTAAGAGAAGAAGTAGTATGTGAGGGTCCAGAGCAATTCCGCTCTTTCTCCACACTTTCACATTTCCATCACACTGGTCAAGGTTCATGTTTGTCTCATCTACTAATCAGGCTTATCTTTTTTTGTTTTTTTGTTTTTTGTTGTAAATTCCAATCTCTCCTTTCTGTCCTTGTTGCTGATGAGAGGTTTACATCTAGAAGTGTAGCCTTTGTAATTTGCCTTTATGTTTTTTCACACTGTGTCCTGTGATCACTCCTAATGTATAGCGATCACCAGCAATTATTTGAGTATTTCGCTTTTTTTCCCCACAACTTTTACACCACTTTATAATGTCTTCCATGGATGGCCTGAATGCTGGTGACTCCTAAGTCCTCCAGTATTTGGTTTCATTGCTATCAAGCAGGTTTAGAAAGAAGCCATTTGTCTTAATGCTTATGTTGACTTAGAAAAGGAGTACATTGTTGTAATATAGTTCAATATGAGTTAAGAACATGGAATCAATGCACACACTGAATTTAGCCCCATGGTCGATTGCTTTGAAATACAAATTTAATTACTACAGAGGGAAACAACTGCGACACAACTGTCCCAATACATTTGCATGAAACTGTAGTGGATCCCAAACATGATAGTGGCAGAGGTTTCCTAACAAGTTCATGCCTCAATTGAAATCAGAATGCGTAAGCAGCTGTATACCAAAGATTTATTTTCAGTAGTCCACTGTATTAAAACTATAGTATGTGTAACAACGTATTGTTGTAAGGGATGCAAGGGAATGAAAGGGATTAGTTCATCCCACAATGGTAAAATCGTGGAAAATGTAAATATATATAACTAGTAAAATAAATACTTTAGGTCACACTGGACGCGCCATAACAACAAATCAAAGCTACAAAGCAAACGCCGCGTAGAGTAGCCTACGTGTTTTGACATGTGTTGCCTTGCGGTTGAAATAAAAATAAATGCATTCTTATGAATACAGTGGAGTATAAAACCTACGCACGGTGTTTACGAATCATGGAAACTCGGCTGCTGGCCACTTGCTGACTCAAATTTGCAAATCGAATAGAGGACTTAAGTTTCGTTTTCCAAATTCCACACGTGATAAGAGGGACGGACAACAACATGGGCTGTACAGCGAAGCCTATAAAAGTGTTCGGGGCTGAAAAAGTAGACTACATCCTGGAAATTTCAGCAGTTTCGAAAGCTTACATCTTAAAAACAGAAGAGATACAGAATGAACACAGGTGCGTATGTTGATAGCAATTCTTCAGTTAGCTTGACGAATATTGTTCGAAATTCTAGATGTACCGCCTATAGATCCAGTAAAGAGAATAAAGTGACTTACATTGCTATGTCTAAATATGTACTAATTTCCCAGATTGGACTCCCACGCTGTGGCGTGATACTTTCGACGAAATGTTGGAAGAAGAATTAGAATACAGTGACAACTGGTTTTTTCAGTTCAACTACAGACTACAAGAGAATCTCTCTGAAGAGGAGAGGAGGAGGGGATGGAAGATCTACTGCCACTGTGCCTACGGAAAGTACGTATTCAGTCTTTTCGTGAGAAAACAATGTTCTACAAACTACGACTGTCATTAACCATCTTCGTTGTATGTAAAAACAAGCAGGCAAAAAACAATGAAATAAATATATAAATAACGTCCCTATAAGTGAGGGATCTTATTAAAATACTCTATGTATGTATATATATATATATATATATATATATATATATATATATATATATATATATATATATATATAGAAAGTCTAGTCTTTTGTTGACTTAACCTTAATTTTGTGGCAATTCAGACATTTATGTTAGACATTGTATTGTGAGGGAGGGGAAGTGTGAAGATCAGACGCGACCAAACAGGGGATCTACAAGTTACCGAAGGGCACTCCAGTACCCACTAAGTTTCGTGAGAGACGAAATAAGGGGGTGCTATACTCCTAAGGGACGTATCCCAAATAATTAATAATAAACCCCTAAACGGGTAACTGAGGAAGGAGTATAAAAAAATAAAGGAACAGGGAAACGAGAAATAAAGAACAAACGACTTCAAACCGAAGCTGAGAAAAAGAAAATGTCTTCACAAACAAAAGGAAGACGTTCTGAGGCCAACTAAAACCAGGGGGGAAATGGTTAGTAAGAGGCGGAAAGATTTGTGCCCCGAAGGTGACACAATCACCCCTAAAAACCACCAACCTCAGAATCTGGACAAACACCGTCCTAATACCTTTATCCCAAAAAAAAAACAAAACTGAAGTCTTCCTTGGTTCCTAAAATACTTGTACCTTGCTCAGAAAAGAGCCAGCGAACTGACTAGAGCAAAACACGTTACACTCAAGCACCGTTCCACTGCCTACTGACGCTTTAAATACCCAGCCACAGGTGTGGCTGGTAATCAGCGGAAGATGTGAGCAGCCAACAGGTGAAACAGATCACCGTGGTAATCCTGCAGGAATGCAAGGAATGTTAGGGCGGGAACAATCATCCCACAGGAACCAAAAATAATGATTAGCCGAGCGGCTAACCTGCGAGCTCGAAACTAATCGTCCCCAAACACCAAAATAACGATTAGCTGAGTGGCTAATCTGAATGCTAACAACTGAGCCGGTGCAGGCACGGAAAAATGATCTACCCTGCACAGAAACGGTGACATGTACGTGTCCCCCCTGACTCCTGCATTGGTGGTGTATTTCCTTAGTCCTTAATCAGGGGTAGACTGCTAGAGATGCTTCTAGAGAGGTTTCTGGATTTATTCTTTCCTGGCTTGATTTAACTGCTTGATTGATTATTACGAGACTAAGGCTGAATATTCAGTCTGAATGGTGCCATGCTGCACATCCCAAGCTCCTAGTCATCTGTATTCAATAGCCTAATGAATCTAATTGTTGAGTTCAATATCATCTGCATTCAATAGCCTAATGAATCTAATTGTTGAGTTCATTATATTGTTGCTCGTTGTAGTTACCTCCAAAAAAAGCAATTTTTGGTCAGTCACGCAAATATTGCGCTGTTACTTTTGTCAGCAAATCAATGATGGGGCACTGCCACCATGTGGTGTATGTATGTTTTGTATGTTTTCAGTAGATTAATGGAAACACAACAAAATAAAAAAAGACTGAACAATCGTCTTCTTGGCCTCTTATCTCAGATTTAGGTGTGGTACCTGTTCCAAAGATTGGCCATCGGCCCGGGTTACTCTTCTCTTCCACTACCGCCTGCGCAGCGAGGCAGCCCGGGGGACGGTGATCATGCGACCCTTCGGACAGGCGTGCCGGGGCTGCAGTGGGAACTTTCAGCTCCCAGGGTTCTCCACGGAGGAAGTAGAGAAGGTCCTGCTCAAGCTGATTGGCAAGATCAAGAAGAACTGCTACGGTGAAGAGGAAGAGGACAACAGCGATTCCTGCTCCCCTGAGAAAGTGCGGACGAAGCCGCATGAGAGTTCGCTGTGTGAGGCCTGTAGTCAGGGGATCTGCTGTGTGGAAGACTAGTTTCCACAGAGCCTAGTCTAGGAACTGGGAAAGGAAACATGATTACCTCAGGAGCCCCAGCAGGCAACATGAGGTGCTCAACTGGTTACCTGAGACAAATAATTTCAAAATAATTTTTTTTTTTTTTACAAAGACAGAAAAAATGCACTTCTGTCAGGACCACTGTCATCAAAGTAGAACTTTATTGACAATAAAGGCAATACAGTTATGTTTGGCGGTATGGCTCTGTTCTGGAGCTCTCCTGCCAACCACGCAACCCCGGTGGATAAGGCCGGGAGGCCAGCAGCCAAATCCTCCTAGAGGGGTACACACAGAACAGATCCAGCAGCAAAGCAAGTTCTTAACACGTAGGCATGGAGCAATGCAATTTCTTAACACATAGGGATGGAGCAATACAAATTCCTAACACATAGGAATGGAGAAATGCAAATTCTTGACACATAGGGATGGAGCTGGGGTGGTGGAGGGGATTTACAAAGCAACGTGCAGCAGCTTGCATGCAGGAGGAGCAGCCGAATGAGTAGAGGGAGGCTGTTTAAGTAGACTGCCCTGTTAAGTGAATGTACTGTGATAGGCGAACATCACTCAGCTGAGCCATCAGCTGATTCAGCCGGATTGCCTGACTCTCGTGGCCTGCCAGAACTAGGCGATGCTCCATTTTATGCAATATATATTTAACCAATGCAATATGGAAGAAAATATTTTGTCTAATATGTTTGGAACCATATATATATATATATATATATATCACAGTCTCTGAGGAGAGAGAGAGAGAGACGGCCTGAGGGCTAGGAGTTGTTTGCAGGGGTGAGTAATAAAATCTCATGTTCATCTCACAACTTTCTGGAGTGATATTGTGTATACGCAGAAACATATTACTGTTATAGTGTGCTTTTTCTATTTTTTAATGATTTAAAATACTAATGATCTAAATTATTGTTTAAATGCGTGAGGCTCATAAAAATGTTGCCAGAATTGTTTATTTGTTGAGAGAACTGTTTTTAATAAAATACTTTTTTAATAAAATACTTTTGTCTGATTTTGAGAAATGTTTGTCATTTGTGAGAAACAATGCTTTACAAAATATTTTTAAGGACTTTAAGAAAAATTCAAGTTATCTTTCTTATGTCGCTGTTAATACAAAACTTTCTCATATTATTTTATATGTAAAATGACTGGATAAATACATTTTAATGTTGACTTGTAGTGTTACTAACTGGCTGAGAATACTTTTAAAACACAAGGACGTTAAGTACTTTCTTGTCAAATAAAAAACAAAAAATGTATTATGGAAGTTTGGTGTTTTAGAGCAGAGCCCCTGAGTGTCCTGGGTCAGTGCCTCCCCCCTCAGCACCTGCAGTCGGTCCCAGCTGCAGCAGTGCAGTCACTGAAACGATCAGGAATCCCAGACTGGCGTTTTGTGGCAAGATAAATCAGAAGTTTAGGAGCCTGACCAGGTTTCTGCAGGTACCAGTCAAGTCTGTCTCCATGGCTGTCAGTGTAAACACTCTGACTGTACAGCTGATAGAGACTGGGTCTCCAAGCTGAACAGACCGAGCTGATGGATCCTGAGTCAGCACTATATCTGCCATTGATTCTGAAAAAGAAAAAAATGCAAACGGATGTCAATGCATATGAATATTTTCAAACAATTTGTTCAATTCTGATACATTTGACTAGTCTATGATGGCAACTTTTGTGAAAAATGTTTTTTGAAAAGAAGCAAACAAAATTGTGAACATCAACAAAAATTTCAAGGTAAGATGGATCCATCTTTCTCACCCTGTACAAGGAGTCCCAGCATCACCAGCAGTAAAATGTTTGACATCATCATAATGCTGCCTGTGTCAGTGTCTGTGAAAGGACTGGACAGTCACTGATCAGTACTGGGGGTCTTAAAGTGTGTGGAGCAGTGAGGCAGGACAGGTATGCAAAGCCCCTTCCTCTATACAAATCCTGTCACACACAGTTAGAGGAGCTCTGATGTGTGAACAGCAGTTGGTCTGTAGAGGGCTGGCATATGTGCTCTATTCACTGATGTGTTTACCCAGTCAAGTATTTGAAAGTAAATATTACTGATTCTGACTGCATGATTATTGATGTGTAACCAGTGAAGACTGGCTGAATATGAGGTATAACTGAGAAATATATGGTTAATAAATGTAGATATTGTGTGCACTGATGACAGGTTCATAACAAGAGATCAAACAGTCAGGGACATCAGTCAGTCACAGTGAATTATTATTTTGCTGTACATCTATACAGAATCAATGAAAAGTGAAATATCGTATTACAGTGAATGTTTTCTGATTTCCGGACACGTGCTCTATTCACTGCTGTTTTTATCTCTTGTGAGGCAGGGATTGGATGCCCCTCCCAGCTTCCATCTCTCTCTCTCTCTCTCTCTCTCTCTCTCGATCCCCAGTGTGTGCAGGACCATGGACAGCAGCCGCTGGCCAGAGTGGATCAGCCCAGTCAAGGCCCTGGAGCTACAGCAACTATCCCACACCTGGGAGCAGCCTGTCTTCCAGGAGCGGCTCCAGCTGCAGCACATAGAGGCTCCCCACCGCCAGATAAAAGGTCCACTGCCCAGATCCTGGGGACTTCACTCTGGGACTGCTTCACTAGTGCTGTGTGATCGTCCCCACAGATGCTGACCCAAGCCTGTGTCTCCCAGCTGACACACACATAGTCAAGGAATACACAGAGCTCTTATTGTTTTCTTTAACGGACTGGGATCTGTCAGTGACACAACATTGAAACTCCCACTTTCACATCAGTCTTATTATCCCTGGGGTAGAACCGGCACTGATCAATACGAAATTCTAAATCTAGTTAAAGTGGCCATTGTATCAAGAATGTTTTCTGTTTAAGTTGTGTTCAAAATGAGGTCTGAGTAAGTACTTACTAAAGTACAAATTATAAAAGCTTGAATGATTACCTGTATGGCTGTCCATGGCACTGAATTCCTCTGGGATTCGACGATAGCAGGAAACTATGACGCTTTCCAAAGAGGAGGTGAACAGCGCTCCTCTGCTCATCTCGCGCTACTACACCTGTCACCGTCACATCATTTATCATTTCACCTGAATCGAAGAACATTTCTTACTGAATGTGATTTGAAACATTTTTAATATTGATGACTCGGACACCATAACGACTTGGGTTGATAAGCTTTCCGAACATCATTTTAATTGTCGTTCCACGATTCTCCAGCAGGGGACTTCCTAAGGCTACACATGTCTGACGGATCAACAGTGTGCACAACAGGCAGGTTTTTGTGCAGCCAGTTAATCAGACTGAATCACTGTGGTGGACTTTCGGTGGCGGGACCAAACTGGAAGTCGGCAGTAAGTGGCTATACAAACAAGGCTTTTCAACATTTTCCGCAGACATATTAGAAGATTCTATCTGTTTTAATACATTCATTTTACATTACGTTTCTGCGGGTTGTTTGCATTTTACATTCCACATTCTATTTTCTGCCGGCTGAATCAGTCGTTGAGCTGGAAATAAAATAAAAGATATGCATGTGAAATGCTCAGAAGAATACTATACATTTGCGTCGGATACATACGAATCCAAGTACATGCAACATTTTTTTTTACAAGCGAATCGTTGATACATCTGAAAAGCTGCGTGAAGTCCTAAAGAATGGAAAAGCCAACGGTCGGCTGTGTCTCTAGAGTGAGAGGTTTTTGTACGGCGCGTGAATGAGTCTGTATCACTGTGGTACACTTTCGGTGGCGGCACAAAACTGTCAGTTGGACGTAAGTAATTCTCTTCCACATCCCTCACTGTCGATGTTTTTGCGTTCTTTTTTAATACGCTGTAATTTTCCGACGTTCGATGTCGTGAATCAAAATTGTAATTCTGAAGATGCGTGAATGAAAAACAGAAATGTTAGTTAGATTGTCAAATGATGTCAAATACTTTTTATTCTAGCCCATTTTGACTTCAGGCAGTTTGTTTTTATCGTAGGCCTATTGATGTTTAGATGACCGTACTGCAATAACTTTCTATTTTGCGCTCGAGGTGGACTAAATTAAATTGCATTGGCTCCCTTGCCGTCGGCAAGATCATTCTGTAGGCGAATGTAATTTATGTCACGGTCTGCAAAACGACAATCTCTTTCTCAGAAATGTGGAATAAAATAGTGTTGTCCACCTAACACTAAAGACAACAAATTAAAATGATTTAATCAGAGTTACTTATTTTTCACACTTTAAAATGAAATTGGATCATAGCCTACTTTGTCATACACTTTGTTTTTTCTGTAGGTTATGAAATCTGATCGTTTTATTCATTCAGATTTTGTTTATTTTAATTTATTATATGAAAAATTTTGTTACATTACAGACTTATGTTCTGTAGTCCGATGTCATAACATTCTCTAGTGTACGGTATATTATGTTTATATTTTTGCGATATAAGTTTATATAAGCGAGGAATTTCCAGTGCAATGAAAATATTTACCAAATGGGTCATTCTGTTGAAAACTTAATGAAAAAGTTTTATGAAAATTGTTTCTTGCTGTCGGAGTGCGCGTTCAGTTCATACACGTGAAGGAACACAACGGGAACCTCGTGGTTCATTCCTAGGTTTTCAGCGTGAACATCGTTATGTATCCATTCTTTTGCAAGACGTTCTGCGTATTGTATTGGGTCTATGGTAGGCTACTGAAATAATCGACAGTTCAAGCTGCAAAAGTGGAGTAAATTGAAAGTACTGCACTAGAAGCAGTTCTGGTTGTGATGAAGAATTTTATCATTGTTAAGTACTACCGTCACGATCTGATAATAATGGAATGCATGCAGACAGAACCTTTAATAATGTCAATGTACTTTATATTGTAGAATATGAAGCAAATGCGAATAAAGTCTCTTCAGACATTCCAAATTAGTTGTAAGTGATAACTTCCGTATGACATTCCACATCTCAGTCTCATTTTAAGGACAGAATGATTGACACCCGGGGGGGTGGGGGGCGTGGGGGTGTCCACTGTCTGACCTCACTGTCTCTGCCCTGTCTCCCAGGTGACACAGTCCCCACCCTCACAGTCCTGCCCCCCTCCAGTGTGGAGGTGAAGCAGGGGAAGGCCACACTGGTGTGTCTGGCCAACAAGGGCTTCCCGTCAGACTGGACTCTGCGCTGGAAAGTGGATGGTACCAGTAGGAGCTTGGGCGTGGCCGGGAGCGCCGGGGTCCTGGGGAAGGACGGCCTGTACAGCTGGAGCAGCTCCCTGACTCTCAGTGCGGACGACTGGATGAAGGTGGGGTCACTGACCTGTGAGGCCACAAAGGGCTCCCAGGCTGCCCCCCCTCAGACACTGAGGAGAGCTGACTGTGCTGAGTAGGGCGGGTGCAGGCCCAGCTCACACACTCTGATCACACTGTGTTTACCCTGCTCTGCTCTCAGCCTCTCTGCTCCTTACTGCTGCACACTGAGCTGGGCCTGTGTGTGAATCCTTCCTCCAGCCTGAGCTGTCACTGCTAATGTCTCACATGTGCTCTGCTTGTGTCCTCAACAAATATGCATACCTGCCTTCTTATTTGTGTTTGTGTGATTTTGGCAATAGCTGTTAGATAAAAGTCATTGAAATAATAAAGATTCTTTGAAAAGTTATTGTTTGACTGGCTGTTATTATAAAAAATAGACTTTCTGCTAGTGATGTTTTTGTGCAATATCTGTAGTGATTCCAGCAAGAGGTCAACCCTCACTCTGATAAAATCACAATTACATTCTTGCCACTGAAAATATTTTTGCAATAATCCTAAGAATTCAAATAAGATAATAAAAATACAACTTTAAAAATGTGTTAATTGGAAATGAATATATATCATTTATTGAGTCAGTGGTTTAATTCTAAATAGGTTTTCATTCCTGTCTGTATAGTATATTTGACACAAATGTATTGAGAAATCACTAAGAAATATTACATGAGTTTTCTTTTCATGGAAAATACAATTATAATTAATTACAAAATTACTATATACCAACTCAAAGGAGACAGAGACCAGATGGAGGTGATGAGAGGTTGTGTGTGAAATTACTGATCTGGAATCAGTTAAGGAGGGGCAGTCCCAGCTCTGGAGGCCTGCTGAGAGGAGCAGTGATGTGTGAGCGCGCTCAGTGCAGTTCTGTGCAGCAGGATGTGTGCTCTGCTCACACTAACCCCCTGGGGACGGCCCAGACACCTGGCCACAGTGCTGCTCTATTCCCAGATTGAGTCAGTCCCACTGAGGGACAGCAGAACCAGCCTGCCCCGCCCTGCATACGCAAATCTGAGTTTCACCCCCACAGCTTGCAGTTTCTCAGCCCAAAATACCCCACCACTGAGACAGCTGTTTGAGCTTGAGAAGGTAGAGGGCTCATTTTCATAGTTAGCTAAGAATAGATTAGAGATTTCACATGTGAGGAAACATGCACCCTTACTTATCTGTGCTGAAAAATAATGTGATACTTAAATTTAAAGTTTAAGTATCACAATATAAGAAAACTTAAAATGTCTATAATCATAAATACTGTGAAATCTAAAAATTCAATTGTGCATTCAAGTGAGAAAATATTTTTTAAATGAAGATTAGCAGCCAAGAAATAATTATGCTTTCATTTTAAATGCAACAATGAATGCATGTAAAGAAGAATGCATTCTCGATTCGTAAATATTCAGAAAACAACATATTCAAAAATTTGATGATTACAATTTCTATTTGTATTTCACATTCTCCAAAGATTGTCCAAAAAATAGTATTTTCTCCATTTTAAAATTTTCAGTGGCTTCAATGAATGTTTTAGTCATTTAAATGTTTCCTTGTGATTTCATGGACTGAAAAATTTAATTGTATATGTTGCACTTCTCGAATGGAGAAAAATAGGTCCCCATAATTGTTAGGTTACAGGTTAAAACATTATTTTGGAGTCAAATAATTGAAATAATATTAAATTAGTCCTGTTCCATGTAGCACCAGGTAAGAGTGCACCCATTTCTTCTCCACTCAGATACTTCTGCTGTTTGGTGCATCAGAGGGGTCTCTTACAGTTGGTGACCTTGACACTTGACGGGTATCTGAGGGGTTTTCTTACACTTTTATATATTCCATCCTTCAAATTTCCAGATACACAATGCTGCATTTATTCAGCAAACACAAACAGGTTTTGATAATACTAACCCTGTACTGACCCCATGCCTGAAATATAATGGATGCCTGTGCAATTGAATACATTAAGCTCAAGGGATATCAATTCAAAATGAATGCATTGATATCTTTTGAGTTTAAAATGATCTCATTTAATAATATGGGAGCTTGTCATGGAATTCTGTCCATGCTGTATCATGCTACGTTGTGGTTAAATTGAATAACTAATAACAAAATTTGAAACTTAAAATAATATGATGATCGTGCCAATCAAAGAAATACTGTCGCAGAAAATAATAAATTCTGCGATTCAGTGCATCGTGGCTGAGATGTCACCAGGATACCATCTGAACAGAAACACCTTTAATTACATAAACTCTGATGTATGTATTCAACTCAAAATACCCTTCAGACAGCAGTTCATTTGAAATCCCACTCCTTCCTCCTCTAGGAGAAAGTACACATACTCTGCTTTTGGGTGGACTCAGTACACCCAGGTGATCATTGCTGCTTGTGAAATGATACTCTGTGTTCCCGGTGATGTAGTCTTACAGAAATGTGTGTGGTTCAGCAGCAGCTCTGTTATAGGTTCTGTGTGACACAGAGCAGCTCCTCTTCAGTACAGAGGGGTGTGTATTCAGGACTGTGGCTCATTGTCGCCCCTACAGCCCTGTTGTAAATACTGGTATTCCAGAACAGTGCCTCCCCGCTCAGCACCTGCAGTAGGTCCCAGCTGCAGCAGTGCAGTCTCTGTGCAGTCTGACTGAGGGAGGTTTTTGTACAGCTCTGTATCACTGTGTGAGCGGGTAGCTGTTGTACTGCTGACAGTAATAATCTCCTGCATCTTCAGCCTGGACTCCAGTGATTTTCAGTGTAAACTGAGTCCCAGATCCACTCCCACTGAAACGATCAGGAATCCCAGACTGGCGAGTTGTGGCATAATAAATCAGAAGTTTAGGAGCCTGACCAGGTTTCTGCAGGTACCAGCTGAGCCAGTTACCATCGCTATCAGTGTAAACGCTCTGACTGGCTGTACAGCTGATAGAGACAGTGTTTCCCAGTTGAACAGATTGAGTTGACGGAGACTGAGTCAGGACTATATCTGCCGTCGATTCTGAAAAAGAATAAACGTTAGTTTGAACATAAATATTTCAGTAAAGTTTTTATATAACAGCAAACAAGATATCAAGATAACAGCAAAAGATTTTGTGAAAAATTTTCCAAACATTTTCTAAAATAGGACTAAAACCCCCAAGTGATCAATTACAATGAAATTAGATTTTCTCACCCTGAGCAAAGAGTCCCAGCATTACCAGCAGTAAAAAGTTTGACATCATCATACTGCTGCCTGTGTCAGTGTCTGTGAAAGGACTGGACAGTCACTGATCAGTACTGGGGGTCTTAAAGTGTGTGGAGCAGTGAGGCAGGACAGGTATGCAAAGCCTCTTCTTCTATACAAATCCTGTTACACACAGTTAGAGGAGCTCTGATGTGTGAACAGCAGTGGGTCTATAGAGGGCTGGGACTCATGCTTTACTCACTGCTGTTTTTATCCAGTTGAACACTCATATGTCAATATTACTGTTTCTAGCATTATGCTGTATCATTATACTGTACGATTATTTTATTTATTGTTGTGCATTGTCATCAGAAGACACAGTAGCACTCTGTCCTTCCTGTGGTTACATAGTGAAACCAATATGTATATAAATCTCTTTAAATAACGCTAAGATTCTGAACACTAACCGCCTTTGAATTGTTTGTTTGCAAAGCAAAATCTTTGGAGTATAAAGATAAAATATGTTTATGTCCCAAACATCTTGGTGCTCACTGTGTATGGGAAATGTAGTAGAGGTAAACATGATGAAAGTGCAACGGTCTAAGTGGTTCTAAGGCTGAAGAATGGGCTGCTGGGTAAGATTGCTACGTGCGGTACATTAGTAAGTGCCATTGTCTCAGGCTGACTGTGGCCAGACATCCTGCTGGGTTGGTGCACAACTAGCTCTGTGTCAGCCAAGGGATTTATGGAAGGGATTCAGTTGATGGGGAGAGCAGTGTTGCTTGAGCAAATCGCTGTTGGCCGTCCGGGCACCAGTGGCTTGTCCCCTGCGCACACGTATGATTGGATCTCCTCCACCCCTTTTCTGTGTGTGCGCAGCTCTTGTGGCTGCAGTGAAAAGAAGCAGCTGGGTGGTACTGTGTCATTTTGAGGAGAAATGTGAGCTATCTTCACTCTCCTGAGCTGGCAGCAGGACCATATATGAGTGCATGCTTCGACATAGTTTGCAAATTAGGGATACCAAATTCAGTGCAATTGGATATGATGAATTTAAAATTGACTGCACAGCAAAGATATCAGTTTGATCCCATCTGAAAATAAATACCTTTAATGACATCAGTTATGATCCATCCATTATCAATACCCACATATCCTGGGCAGGGTTGCAGGGGATTCTGAAGCCTATCCCAGAATGCACTGGGTGAGATGCTGCTAAGCAATTATCATCTATGTATTGAATACATAATCAAAATACCTTTCTGAATGAAATTAATTTGAATATCCCTCTCATTCCACTTCTGGGAGAATGTTCACATACTCTGATATTTGGTGAACTCAGCCAAACCAGGTGATCATTGTTGCTTGTGAAATGATTCTATGTGTTTCCTGTGATGTTGTGGTACAGAAGTGTGTGTGTTTCTGCAGCAAGTCTGCTAGGGGTTCTGTGTGCGATACAGAGCAGCTCCTCTTCAGTACAGAGAGGGGTGCATTCAGGGCTGTGGCTCATTGTCGCCCCCTACTGCCCGGTTGTAAATACTGGTGTTCCAGATCAGTGCCTCCCCCCTCAGCACCTGCAGTAGGTCCCAGCTGCAGCAGTGCAGTCTCTGTGCAGTCTGACTGAGGGAGGTTTTTGTACGGCTCTGTATCACTGTGTGAATATATATTTACTGTTGATGTAGTGAATACTCTGACAGTAATAATCTCCTGCATCTTCAGCCTGGACTCCAGTGATTTTCAGTGTAAACTGAGTCCCAGATCCACTCCCACTGAAACGATCAGGAATCCCAGACTGGCGTCTTGTGGCCCAATAAATCAGAAGTTTAGGAGCCTGACCAGGTTTCTGCAGGTACCAGTGGAGACGGTCATTGTAGTAAACATTTTGACTAGCTGTACAGCTGATAGAGACAGTGTCTCCCCGCTGAACAGACTGAGTTGACGGAGACTGAGTCAGGACTATATCTGCCATTGATTCTGAAAAAGAATAAATGTTAGTTTGAACATAAATATTTCAGTAAGGTTTTTATATAATTGTGAATTTGAATATATAAACAGCAAAAGACTTTATGACAAATTACAAATTACATTTTCTAAAATATGACCAAAACCCCAAGTGATCAATTACAATGAAATGAGATTTTCTCACCCTGAGCAAAGAGTCCCAGCATTACCAGCAGTAAAATGTTTGACATCATCATAATGCTGCCTGTGTCAGTGTCTGTAAAATGACTGGACAGTCACTGATCAGTACTGGGGGCCTTAAAGTGTGTGGAGCAGTGAGGCAGGACAGGTATGCAAAGCCTCTTCTTCTATACAAATCCTGTCACACACAGTTGGAGGAGCTCTGATGTGTGAACACCAGTGGTTCTATAGAGGGCTGGGACACGTGGACTCTTCTCTGCTATTTTTAGCTGTTGTGATGCAAGAACTTCATGCCCAGCCCAGCTGTGCTCGCTTTTCTCTCTCTTGCCTCACTCTCAAAAAAGATCTGTTAATATCCAACACACAGTTTTTTTTTTCTTTTTACTACTTTTACATTACAATTATGCTGTACAATTAATGTGTTAGAAAGTGAGACTTTTTAACACAGACTGTGTTGAAATTACACAAACGTTTTTTTTTGTGTGTGTTTTTTTGTGTTCTTAACACCAGAAAGGCCAGAGCCGACCCCAACGGATGTCTGGACTTTAAAATGCAAAGTACTCCAACACTGCAAATGTAATACCCTCCTCCTTCCATAACTTTTCCAAAATCACTGGGCTTAAAATAACTGCATTGTCAGAACTGTAAAAAATAAAGAGTCATTGAAGAAAATACAGGCAGTTTGTGCCATTTTCTTCACAAAACCCCCCACCAAACAATAGGTTACAGGTGCGGATAACCAGGTGTGGATTGGTTTCTCTCTTCTCTGGCACGCTATGCAGCAACTGATTGGCAGACGCTTTGTTACAAATTTCTTGGTGAAGCGCTATCGAAACTAATTTTGCTCATATAATCACACAAAATGGATTCACTGCAATTATTTGATGAACGTGATTTATTTTGATTATTGACATCAGTGTGGGGATCAATGATTGTGGGCATTGTACTCTAGGAAAGATGGGTTTATAACCCTGAAAATAACACCCCTGACATACGTTCAGGTTTTCACTGAAAAGGTACCTTCAGATATAAACTCTGAATAGACTACAGGATGGCAAAATCATGCAAGCGAATGGGACTGGAATTCATCACATGGTTAAAGTCAGAAGCAGCAGCTGCCAAAGCAGCCACGCTCACAGCATCACCTCACACACATATCACTCCTGGGAAGAAAACTGAGTGCCAGGTTGGCAATGCGGTTGGAACATAACTAAAGATGACTGTGTGACAAATCAATTTGTGTGTGGTACCTGCCCACACAAACAACCAAAACAGTTCGTTCCCTGTGGAATTGATGTATAAGAGGACAGAAAGTACATATTTATAACCTCAATCAAAATAGCGGGAGCCAACGAAAGATGAAGCGAGAGGAATTTGTCTGAAATATTGCACTTAGTATTTCTTCAACTACTTTTTCCAGGATGTGTTTTGCTTGTTTTAAGTGCTTTTCTGTCAGAGAACGGGGACCAGGACCCAAACGCAGATTGTAAAGAACTCAAACTTCAAAAGGCAAATCCAAGATAGTCGGGCAGAATACACATAGGCAGGAACACACGGGCAGAAAACACAAGCAGAAACACATGCGGAAACACAAGGAACCAGCACCTGAGTCAGGGAAGCAAATAACTTAAATAGACAGGAAAACTGATCAGACAAAGGTGAGCACAATTCACAATTAGACCAGACAGGGAAGGGATAACGAGACGCAGAGAAAAACAATGATAGAATAATAGAAAACAACGATCCAATTAACACTGGCGAAACTAAAGAGGGAGCGAACAGAAATACAAATTGAAGTGCTGCCATCTGGTGGCCCAAAAAGGAAAAACAGAAACAGAACTGAATCCTGACACTTTCTCAATGTGCTTGTAATAAATCTTTATGCATTTTCCCTTACCAATATAACAAAACCTATATAAATAAGAAATAAATATGTTGAACTTGAATTACAAGAAAATAGTTTTGCAACATTTGATAATATTTACGAAATTAGGTCATCGTGTGGGTAGAGCCTGGAGACCTCACTTTGGGACTGCTTTACTAATGGTAGCTGATTTTCCCCATAGACATAGAAGCCCGGAAGCCTCTTTGAAATCAGATCTTGGCACTACTGTACAAAATTAGTCAGACAATGGGAGTATAAAGATTGAGTCCTGGTTTCAGAGAACATTTCGCCTTAACTTGGAGTAAAACTGGATGTCCAGCTGGATTTCTTCGCAATCTAATTTGTGAGTTCAGCAAACAGTGAACATAAGTTTCCAAACTAAATTTGTGAAAAAAAAGTGTAATGCTTGTAAAGTAAAATATAATGAGGACAAATGTTAAATCAAGTATCTGAGATGAGAAATGTTTCAGTTAAAATATTTTGAAAAAATATTGTTTATTGTATATTTGAATGTCCCCGATATTGTGGGATTTTGCATAGTAGAAGACATGGCCATTGATATTAGGAACAAACCAAGTAAAACATATCCTTTCAAGAGTGTAAGTTTTCATAAGCTGTTTAAAATATGAATTTAAATAATGTTCTCTTCCATGAGGCAATGCTTGTTATTTGATACTTTCATGTGACACATTAATGATGAATGACCACATTCTCTTCAGATGATTTAACAAGTTTTAATTAAAGGATTTTAAACAGTGCTTCGTATGCATGATTAAATTGGCTGTAGGAATAGTAGGAAACCCTGTAAACTGCCAAACTCTTGGTGCTGTATGGGCCATGCCACCCACCAAGGCATAACTAGGAGGGATGACATACCTGTCATCCCAATATATGCATATTTATCAGAAAATTGGCATACATACATGTTCCCACTTTCCAGCCTGAACGAGCACACCCTTAGCAAAGCCGAAACTAACCCTGCTTTCAAGTGATGACCTTGTCATAGTTTTCTAAGAGTCAGGAATATGTTGGAGATCCCATTAGGTGAAGTGGTAATATCAGACTATTGAAGGCAACATAAAACATCAGATGCAGCCATACAGGCCCAAGCCATCACACTGCCTCCACCATGCTTAACAGAAGAAGTAGTATGTTGAGGGTCTAGAGCAATTCTGCTCTTTCTCCACACTTTCACCTTTCCATCGGAAAGGTGTCGGTCAAGGTTTATGTTTGTCTCATCTACTAATCAGGCTTTTTTTAAAATGTATTAATTTATTTATTTTTGTTGCAAATTCCAATCTCTCCTTTCTGTCCTTGTTGCTGATGAGAGGTTTACATCTAGAAGTGTAGCCTATGTAATTTGTCTCTATGTTTATTCACACTGTGTCCTGTGATACTTTCACTCCTAATGTATAGAGATCACCAGCAATCATTTGAGGATTTAGCTTTTTTTTCCCACAAATTTTACACCACTTTATAATGTCTTCCATGGATGGCCTGAATGCTGGTGACTCCTAAGTCCTCCAGTATTTGGTTTCATTGCTATCAAGCAAGTTTAGAAAGAAGCCATTTGTCCTAATGCTTATGCTGACTTAGAAAAAGAGTACTTGAATGGCATTGGGTAATATAGTTCGATATGAGTTAAAAACATATGGAATCAATGTACACAATGAATTTAGCCCCATGGTCGTTTACTTTGAAATGCAAATTTGATTACTATAGAGGGAAACAACTGCGACACAACTGTCCCAATACATTTGCATGAAACTGTAGTGGATCCCAAACATGATAGTGGCAGAGGTTTCCGAACAAGTTCATACCTCAATTGAAATCAGAATGCGTAAGCTGCTGTATACTAAAGATCTCATAAAAAAACACGTTTTCAACGTACAAAAATGCCAAGTTACTCAAACTCATAAAAAACGTGTTTTTTATGAGATATCATTTCTTTTTGCAAAGCGTTTTATTACGAGAGTGAGAAATGCGAAGTGACCCTGTAAGAAACGGTTGTGGATTATGGCTATCATTGTGTGAATTTGTACAGTGTGATGAGCGTGTACGTTTAGCAGTTTCGGTTTGCTATATATGTAATAACAGTGGCTGTGACAAATAGTGCGGTGGCGTAATTGTAAACGCATCAGAAAAGGTGAAATATGGCCAGTGTAGCTATGTAGGCTACTCACGGATTTGACTGGCATCCAACGAGCCTTGATTGACAAAAGAATCAGCAAGCCCGTAGTATTAGAGCTGCCTAGGTCGCAACTTGTGTACCCTTCTGTCCTGCTCCGTTGTCTGTTATTTCGTGAAGATGTACTTTTAGTGTTTGTAAGGCTTATAAGGCATTTTGATAGGCTTATCTGCAGGTAGGAATCCTCTTTGCTGTTTTGTTAAGGTAGAACCGGAAAAGTTGATAGTGGAGAATAGGAGCAGACGCATATGTCCCAGCAGGCTTTGCATATGAGAAAATAACAAGTGTGAGATAAATTAGGCGAAATTATGAAATTGCGTAGTTGAAACAATATGTTTTTTAGCAGAATGGGCATGTAGGTGAAGGTTGACATGATCACAGACTATAGTGCGAAGTAAATGAAGTGACCATGAGCGAGCTTAGTTTCCTTATCAAACGGTATATAACAGTCTGTATTTAACATTAGTTGTTTAAGTGGAGGGTTAAATAGCATGTGTAATCTATTGCACGAATGTGTTTTTCTCATGTTTAGTGCTAGTAGTTATACTTATGAGTGAATCATGATTTTAAATGTAATGCTTCAAAGCGGAGTTGCAGAACGTACATGCGTAGTAATTGTTTGTAGCCTATGTGGCTAGATAGAGAACAGGGCGAGGTAACATGAATGTAGAAACGTGGCGTTTGCTGATAAGAAGGTTTTGTACGGTAGCCAAGTGAAGAAATATAGTTAGTAGAAATGGCACAGCGGTGAACTGGTGTAACTTTTTAATAAAAGGAATACATTTGCCGTCATGAAATGCATATGGGTGGCCGTGAGTGAGTTTTGGTAAAGCAAATATAACCGTAAGAAAACGTTAGTGTAAAAGAGGAAATGATCTGCCTGAGGGCGAGTCGGGATTCAAGCCTTTCACCGGAGGTTTACCACTCTGTAACTTCGTTAGTGCAGCACCATGCCATAGCTATGCAATGCGTGATATATCATTAGCAAACCTGCCGGTGGTTTTAAAGAAGAACACAGGCCAGTAAGCACAGAAGAGCTCCCGTTGAATCCATATGGCTTAGCAATATTGTAGCCCGTTAATAACTGAACGGTGAACGGCGGGTAGATATGGTGCAAAAGCAATAATTGATAAGTAGTAGACAATAATTAGTGAGGGTCGAAGCAGGTTAAAGAAACACGTTCCTAGCTGGGCTTGAACCTACAACTCCGTGTTCTCAAGACTGTAACCTTGCCCACTAGGCCACAGCCAGACTAACTGTTTAAACTGGAAATGTTTCAGAGTAAAAAGGTATGGGTATTTTACATTACATTACAGGCATTTAGCAGACACTCTTACCCAGAGCGACTTACACAACTTTTTTACATAGCATTTTTACATTGTATCCATTTATACAGCTGGATATATACTGAAGCAATGCAGGTTAAGTACCTTGCTCAAGGGTACAACGGCAGTGTCCTTACCCGGGAATCGAACCTACGACCTTTCGGTTACAAACCCAGTTCCTTACCCACTGTGCTACACTCCGTCCTATTTTGCGTGTGTATGCGCGTTTTTGATTGGGTCGTGTAGGTGAAGATTTGGCTGGTGTCAGTGAAATGTCCAATGGGGAGACATGTTGTTAGTGGGATAGGCGGCAGGAAAAATAAGAATGAGAAGAAGAAGAAGAAGAAGAAGAAGAAGAAGAAGAAGAAGGAGAAAACGCAAAATCCCCTTAGTTTGGAGCTTTATTGTGTGGACATGTGAAGTTGTTTATGAATTCTGTTTGTTGAAATGGGGTCAGAATGTACAGAATTTAATGTTTTTAAGGGCTGAGTGTCTGTGGCTGTTGTGGTTATTTCTGTGGGGAACCCTGAAAAGTGCCAAACTCTCTCTGTATAGGTATATATATATATAAAATAATAATATGGGGCATACCCCCGCCAAGGCGTAACTTGGCGGGATGGCATACCTGCCATCCCAATATAGTCATAGTCAGAATTTATATGGGATCGCGTCAAAAGAAAAGTTTTGGAACCCCTGCCATAACCACTTAAGTTAATCAGCTTTCAGAAAGTCATCTTAATTGTCGATCCAAGATTATCCAGCAGGGGACTTGCTAACACTACACAGTCTGTCAGATCAACGATCTGTACGACAGGCAGGTTTTTGTACAGCGAGTTAATCAGACTAAATCACTGTGGAGGACTTTCGGTGGCGGGACCAAACTGGAAATCGGCAGTAAGTGGATACCCTAGGCTTTCAAATATTTTCCGCGAAATTATGAGAAGATTTGACTGGTTGTAATACATTCATTTTGCAAGTATATTCAATTTTTTTTAACAATGTAAATTGTTCCATATTCTATTGTATTCATGCTGAATCAGTTTAGCTAGACGTAAATCGTACAGAACGCGAAAAGCTCAGCAGTGCAAGCTAATTTTGCTTGGATATATACAAATTATAGGACATGTAACTAATTTTACAAATATAAGATTCCCTAATTTGCTGCGTGAAGTCAGAAAGAAGGGAAAAAGCAAACGAATGCTGTGTCTCCTGAGTGAGAGGTTTTTGTAGGCTACGGCTGCGGCTGAGTCTGTATCACTGTGGTACACTTTTGGTGACGGAACAAAACTGTCAGTTGGACGTAAGTAATTTTTCTTTCAGATCCATCCTTATCGATGTTTTTACTTTCTTTTAAAATATTATTTTATTTTGCAACATTGGAGGTCGTAAGTAAAAATGCTAATAATTATTTTGATGCGTGAATTGATTATTATTATTTTTATTTTTTTTAAAGAGCTTTGGTAAGATTGACAATTTATTTAAAGTCGTTTTTATCTAGCCCACTCATATTTCGAACAGTCTGTTTGTCTGTCTTCATCGTGTTTAATGTGTCGATGACAGTACTCATTGACAGGTGCATTCCATACCTTTCTCATTTTGTGCTTGAGTTGAACTAAACTAATTGCACTGGCTGATATTGCATTGGCCCGTCCATAGGATCACAGCGGCTCTGTACGATTTTGAGTATTTAGCCTCCGCAGCTGTGTAGCCAAATGTTATTTATAGCGCAGAACGCAGCTTCTATCTCAGTAATGTAAAATAAAACCGTTTTGTCTATCTCATTGAGTTATTTAAATAGAAATATTTATTCAAATAAAATTCGTCATATATCCATCGGCATAGCCGTACTATTTTGAAAGTTATTACTTCAAATTATGAAATGAGTTATTTATTTTGCATACTTTTAAATAAAATAATAGTGTGATGCACTTTATGTGTGCATTTCTGATTGAATCCAGTCGTTTTTAATTGTTTTTATTATTTTTTATTATAGTATTCGACCATATCATTATGTGAGCAACAAATATATCGCATTACAAACGTTTTTTCTGTAGCCTCAAATTAAAATATAACATTCATTAGCCTATAGAATATGGGTTTGAATCCAAAAAAATGTGAGAAGTTTTCAATGTATTGAACATTTTCTGAATTGCTTATAATTATCAATAATTTTTGTTATTAATTGTTATGAAAATTGAATGAGAAGGAACGCAAAGGAAACCTCATTAAACTTCAAAATGCCATTATTCATTAATCTATTCTTTTGTAAACAGTTGTGTATATTTCATTTGTTTAAGGTACTAATATATGATTTGGAAAAACAGGTCGAAATGTAAAAAAGCAGGAGAATGCAATTGAAACCACTAATAAAGAGTTTTGGTTGTGCTGCAGAGACTTCTCGTAAAGTGTACTTACCAGTTGGAATAATACAAATTATTATTATAATAACTGAACACAGGAATATGGAACATTTAATAGTGTCAAATAGGAATACAGTAAACTCAGTTCAGCCGCTGCCAATGTGTATCACCTGATATTCTTTGTATGGCATTCTTGTCTCATTGTGAGGAAAGAATGATTGACACATGGGGGCGTGTCCACTGTCTGACCTCACCACATCTCTGCTCTGTCTCCCAGGTGACACAGTCCCCACCCTCACAGTCCTGCCCCCCTCCAGTGTGGAGGTGAAGCAGGGGAAGGCCACACTGGTGTGTCTGGCCAACAAGGGCTTCCCGTCAGACTGGACTCTGCGCTGGAAAGTGGACGGTACCAGTAGGAGCTCGGGCGTGGCCGGGAGCGCTGGGGTCCTGGGGAAGGACGGCCTGTACAGCTGGAGCAGCTCCCTGACTCTCAGTGCGGACGACTGGATGAAGGCAGGGTCACTGACCTGTGAGGCCACAAAGGGCTCCCAGGCTGCCCCCCCTCAGACACTGAGGAGAGCTGACTGTGCTGAGTAGGGCGGGTGCAGGCCCAGCTCACACACTCTGATCACACTGTGTTTACCCTGCTCTGCTCTCAGCCTCTCTGCTCCTTACTGCTGCACACTGAGCTGGGCCTGTGTGTGAATCCTTCCTCCAGCCTGAGCTGTCACTGCTAACGTCTCACATGTGCTCTGCTTGTGCTCCTCAACAAATATGCATACCTGCCTTTTTATTTGTGTTTGTGTGATTTTGGCAAGAGCTGTTAGATAAAAATCATTGAAATAATAAAGATTCATTGACAAAGCTATTGTTTTACTGGCTGTTATTATAAAAAAATAGACTTTTGTGATCCTGATGTTTATGTGCAAAATCTGTAGTGATTCCACCAAGAGGCCAGCCCTCACTCTGATGACATCACAATTACATTCTTGCCACTGAAAATACTTTTGCAATCCAAATAAAATAATAAAAATAAAACTTTAAAAATGTGCCTGCTGAGAGGAGCAGTGATGTGTGAGCGCGCTCAGTGCAGTTCTGTGCAGCAGGATGTGTGCTCTGCTCACACTAACCCCCTGGGGACGGCCCAGACACCTGGCCACAGTGCTGCTCTACTCCCAGATTGAGTCAGTCCCACTGAGGGACAGCAGAACCAGCCTGCCCCGCCCTGCATATGCAAATCTGAGTTTCACCCCCACAGCTTGCAGTTTCTCAGCCCAAAATACCCCACCACTGAGACAGCTGTTTGAGCATGAGGAGGTGGAGGAGTCATTTCTGTAGTGAAGTGAGAAAGGGGTTTTAAGCCTGCCTTAGCAGAATATAAGATTTGGGATTGCAAAGCTGAGTGATTTAATATTCATAACTTATAATCCTTATTTCATCATTGTGGAGGTCAGAACAGCTGAGACTGTGACCCATTTCAAACGACGACTGAAGACCCACCTCTTCAGGCTGCACCTCTCCCCATCCCTTCCCCCCCTGTAAATGACTAAACTTAGGGTTGTAACTGGGCAGCTGTTTAATAGGTGACTTAGTTGATGCGCCAGTCTTAACGACTACTTGTATTTTTATTTATTTTTATTTTTCCATAGATTGCGTTGTTGCCGTTCTCGTTGTTAGTGTTAATCAGTTTAACCACCAGGGTCCAGGTTGAACTATGCGGTTGTTCCCTGTACTTGGACCGGTACTTCTCTCTAGGGGTTTCGTCATACTTGTTCCTGGTTATGGTTATACACTTTGTTGTACGTCGCTCTGGATAAGAGCGTCTGCCAAATGCCTGTAATGTAATGTAATGTAATGTAATGTACACAGGAACGTGTTGTGAAATTGCATAACACCAAGCTTAACATCATAGCTGAAGATCCATAAATACAATATAATCAAATAATTCAACATTACATTCAAGCAAAAGGGCCTTTTTTCATTAAAAATAAGCAATAAAGCAAAAATGATGATTTAAATTTAAACAGAAAGATGAATTACACAGAAATTGATTAATTGTATGCTATATTAAATAACAAAGGAAAAGTGTGTAAAATATTCTTACGTTAATTTAATTATTACATTTTCCATTGTTCAAAGCTTGCACATAAAATATCATATTCATTATATTAATGTGTCATCGGCATGTCATGGAGTTCTGTATTTGTCGTTTTAGTGTTTCAATAATGCTTTTACAATAAGTGAGAATTTCAATCCTATATGCTCCACTGCTCAAATTTGCATGTGCATTGCATATTGAAAAGGCCTGTTGAGGATGCTGGTTTGAGTACAATATACATCCTCTGCTTTTGTGTCTGCTCAGAGACAGCAGGGCTCAGTCCGAATTCAGTCTCCTAACTACTGTGTCGACTAAGCATATCCAACTAGAATGATAATAAGCAAGTGTACTGATTCAGACACGGCCTTGGTGATCATTGCTACTTGTGAAATGATAATGTGTGTTTCCTGTGAAGTTGTGGTACAGTAGTGTGTGTGGTTCAGCAGCAGCTCTGCTATGGGTTCTGTGTGTGACACAGAGCAGCACAGAGAGGTGTGCATTCAGGGCTGAAGCTCATTGTCGCCCCCTACTGGTCTGCTGGCAATTTGTCCCAGACCCTTGACTCCCCCCTCAGTATCTGCAGTAGGTCCCAGCTGCATTTAGACTGGCAATGATGCAGCTTCTTTTTAAATAGTGGGAAAGCAGAGTAAACCTTGGAAAACTTATTTCATGTTTTTAAAAAATGTTTTAACCTTATTTCTGTCATCATCTGTATTTGTTTTTTCAGTTTTGGACTGCACAGATACAAAAGGTATTTAACACATGCAGCAAACTGCCACTAATTTTCATTTTGCACTCAACCAGCTGAGTAGACAGGCACTGAATCTGGGAGCTCACATTGTGCAGCTGGTACAGGCAGACTGCTGGTAAACAGTCAACCAGAGGAATCACTTTGTCCTCAGAGAGGGACGACTGGGCTGAATGAATCCCTCCCTCCTAAGGTGACCATACAGATAATGATGTCCCCTTCTACACAGGTGCTCACAGGATTGGTCAACATTTATTTTATTTTTATTTTTTTTTGGGGGGGGGGGGGCTTTTTCAGCTTTATTAGACAGGATAGTGTAGAGAGACTGGAAGAACTAGGAGGAGAGAGAGAGGGAGAGACATGTGACAGCGGTCGGACTCGAACCACCAATGTCGCGGCTCGCAATGGGCATGTGGAAAGCGCTCTATGGGCTACGCCACTGGAGGCCCCAGGATTGGTCAGCATTGCCTATCAGACTGTAGTTTGTGCTCTTTTATTATGGTGTTAGAGGATCAGATCAGAAGCAGCAGTGGAGCTCTGATTGGTCAGGGTGTGTAACAGCAGCCTGTGTGATGTGTGCTGGGAGAGCTCTGGACTGAGTGACTCCACTGTGCTGGACTGCCTGCTGTTCACTGCTGATGTCAGTGCACTGCTTCAGGACAACAAATGTCTACTGCCCAGGGAGAGATTATGAAGCAAAGTCATTGGAAATTCTGAAACATTGCATTCCTAATTAAAAGTTGAATACACAGAAATGAAAATATGTGGTAATAGTTTTGATTTGAGAGTATAAAACATTTCATAATATACACTGCAGCTCAGTGTTCCAGACCAGTGACTCCCCCCTCAGCACCTGCAGTAGGTCCCAGCTGCAGCAGTGCAGTCTCTGTGCAGTCTGACTGAGGGAGGTTTTTGTACGGCTCTGTATCACTGTGTGAACACCCAGCTACTACTGATATAATGAGCACTCTGACAGTAATAATCTCCTGCATCTTCAGCCTGGACTCCAGTAATTTTTAGTGTAAACTGAGTCCCAGATCCACTCCCACTGAACCGATCAGGAATCCCAGACTGGCGAGTTGTGGCATAATAAATCAAAAATTTAGGAGCCTGACCAGGTTTTTGCTGGTACCAGTTGAGGTAGCTGCCCACACTCTGACTGGCTGTACAGTTGATAGAAACAGTGTCTCCCAGCTGAACAGACTGAGCTGCTGGATCCTGAGTCAGGACTATATCTGCCATTGATTCTGAAAAAGAAAATATTAAAATTGATGATAATTACATTAATATTGACAAACAACTTGCAATATTCTGGTTAATTTGATAATACAATGAGGGCAATTTTTGTGAAAGTAGTTGTGTTGTGAAAAGTAAAAAATGAAAATGTGAACTATAACCAAAGGTTTGTCTTTCTCACCTTGTACAAAGAGTACCAGCATCACCAGCCGTAGAAAGTTTGACATCATCATAATGCTGCCTGTGTCAGTGTCTGTGAAAGGACTGGACAGTCACTGATCAGTACTGTGGGTCTTAAAGTGTGTAGAGTAGTGAGGCAAGACAGATATGCAAAGCCCCTTCCTCTATACAAATCCTGTCACACACAGTTAGAGGAGCTCTGATGTGTGAACAGCTGTGGGTCTCTCGAGGATTGTCACGTGTAATATTCACGGCTATTTTTACCCAGAGAACTGATAGATTGTGTACTTTGACTTAACATTGCACTTTTATAGATGAGTAATAGGTAATGGGTCTGGTCTAAGAATCTATAAAATGTGTGTTTAATAAATCCTGTGTTGTGTCTTCTGAAAGAGTTTCAGTATCAGAAATCTGAAAGTGGTTGATCATACATTCTTAGGGAACGATTCAAATTCATCATATCCAAGTGAAATGAATGTGGACGAAAACTGTGTTATGGTGAGATTTTCTTTTTCTCTCCATGAGCAGGTCATTCCTTCAAATTTGACACTGTAGTTTTCAGAATAGAATTAGAAGACCAGAGGGAAATACCAGACTCCCTTTGTAATGAAACATTCTACTTTAATCTCTCTGATTGCTGTGATATTTCCTCCAGATTAGCAGTGGAACCTTTTCCATCATATTTCCATCACTTTTTTTCTTTTGTCCAAATTTGATATGGTAGACCATATTTACATACCCATGGAAATTTTTGCGATGAAACTCTGCATCTCCCATAAAGCACATTCTCCCAGCAGCCACTTCTGTTCGCACACTGCAGTTCGCTCTCTTTGATGTACAGCTGTCGTGATGGAGGCCTGTGCATCCTGTTCAGCTAATACATGCAGAGAGCAGCCAGATGGTACATGACCAGAAGAAATGCTCTTGTGTGATGAGACAGAGGAAAATGAGCCGACTGACACCCTCCTTCTGATCAGTGATGCGGCCAGTTCCGCGCTCTCTTGTGGGGCTGTTTCAGACGGTCAGCGCAGGACAGGTCTGAATTTAATATCAGACTTAATATCTTCTCTCTTATTGTATTGTTGTACTGTTACATCAGCTGCAAACGTAGCACTCTGTCTCCTTCTTGTGGTTGCTGAGTGTGATGACACCTTGTGTGATGTATGCAGAGAGTTCTCTCCAAACAGAACACATACTGTAGTGGGGTTCTCTACAGCCAAACAATACTTCAATACTCAAAGGTTTTGGAGGGAGAACAGGGTCAGTCCTGTATTACGTATTCAAAGTTGGCCAAAATTATACTCAAATTAGCATTTAATAACCATGAAAATGCCTCTTACATCCTGACAACACCTAATAAAATGCTTCCCTTCACCCTGAAATATATGAAAAGGGAGAGAGAAATATCCTGTGATTTATCAATGTTTTCCACAGTGAAGGGTGAAGGTGAAGTTTCTGGAGAATATGGACCTAAATTTGGAGTTTGGGAAAGAGCAGGTGGATCACTGCCAGAGAGTGAGAGAGCATTCCTCCCTCACTGTGGTCTCTAACTGTGGACATTATATCTGGTTTAATGTTTACATCTGGTTTTTGTCTATCCACTTAAATGGACAAACAAATTCATCACTCGCTGCTAAACTGCAACATTTCTCTGCATCTATGAATCTTGCCAACCCTCCAACCCCCCACCCGCCCCCCCTCCCCAACCCCCCCAGAAGGCTGTTCTTTCAATGAAATGTTTAAAACTTACAAAATAATGATGGATCTTATGTGGACTTGCAGACATTAAGTTTTAGAGAACATGTAATAAATTAGAGAATATTAGAGTTACTACTGCACACAGCTGCTCAGTATATTAGAACAGAGCCTCTCAGTGTCCCGGGTCAGTTACCCCATCTGCTTATTTGTGTTTACTCCGTTTCCCTTTGTTTAATATTACATATTGTCTAAAGCTCTGAAACCATTCAGTGTGACACATATGCAATAATAGAGGAAATCAGGAACGAGGGAAATGCTATTTCATGGCACCATACTGTTTTTTCCCCCTAGGAATGCTTGCTGGGGTTTGACAACTGCACATGTACCCTTATTTGCATATTTAAAATCTTCCTCTCCCACAAGTGAACAGGATTGTGACTGGACATGTGATAGTTAAACCCCAGCTACAATCACTAAGGAAATCATTTATCGTGGAGTCACCACACTCAAGACACTTTTATTGAGTTTGTATGATTTTGCAGTAGAGGAAGATATCTTCTCAGCAATATGTAAATAAGGGTGATTGCAGTCATTAAACCCTATGGTGAATGCATCATCTAGAACTCATCTGAATTAGTTGACATTCCATTTTATCAACTCTTATTGGGTTATAATCATTTGCTTTTGCAGGAGCACAAGATCTGCACTAGCTCACAGACCCAAATATTGCAGTGATATATATATGGTCGAAGTGATGAGATTTATTAATGGAACCTTTAGAACATGTTCAATAACCAAATAATGCTGTAATTACAGTATAATACGAGCAGATATCGTTCATTTTAGTTGAGTATTAGAAATCACTTGTATGGAAAGTATAATCCTAGCTTTTATTTTGAAATCTATTGCCACGATATTACCGGAAGTTATTTCCTTATTGTGGTTTATTGTGATTACTTCACTGCTAGCTAGATAAAACTAAAATTGGACGAGAAGGAAAAATAAAAATGGTTGTTCGATAGCTTTGTTACGCGAACCTGCATACTCTTCTAGCTGGCCACGTAGTACGTCTTCATAGATGAACATTATATCATCGGAGGAAGAAAACCACATTTTAATGCATTCAGATGCAGGTTAGTTCTTTTGCCAATTACTTCACCGTTGTTATCTAGCTCAGTTAACTATGAATATAACCCATATAGTAGCTTGGTAGCTGCTTGTGGAGATAATTGTGTTGTCTTAAAATAATTCTTGTTCACAATAACGTATGGTGTTTAGGTAAACATGACATCAGCTAGTCTTCCCAGCTAGACTGATTGTCCAATTAACGTTAGCTATGCAAATAGCTTGCAGGTCATCCAGTGAACTTGGACTGGACATTAAAATGTTGAGGCGGCTAGTCTGATATATGAACCTGTATTTTAATACATTTTTGTATTACATAATGTGCTCTAAATTACTGTAATTGCTGTGGTTGTATAAATATAATAATTGTCTAACAGAGTGTCCCGGAGCCGTGTCTGGTGTACGGGTGCGGCCCAAGAAGAGAGCCGCTGTGGCTGAGCCGGCATCAGCCGAGAACCAGTTGACCCGTTCATCTGGGAGACAGGCCAACGTAAGGGTGAAGCGCTGCAGCAACTCTCCGGGTCAGGTAGGTGCACATGATACTAGATTTTCTTTAGCCAGTTCTTTTAAACTTATTTCCCAGCGGCATTGTTAAGCATATTACATGGGGACGATAATTGAGATCTGGTTATTTTTTCTCAATTTGGTGTGCTTGATGTATTGGGAATTCGAGTATCCACCGTGAAATCATGCCATTTCGATTTAATATATATATTTTTATAATCAGCTCTTGTTACTTATGTCACACATTTATCTTGATTTTTGGTCTTGATTTTTCAGGTCCATGTAGCATTAACAATACATTTCATTGGTACATTCATATTAAACTGCATGCTAATCGTTTTGGTGACAGTCCAGAGTAATGTTATATAAATGGACTGCATTTATATAGCGCTTTTATACAAAGCGCTTTACAATTGATTCCTCTCATTCGCCAGAGCAGTTAGGGGTTAGGTGTCTTGCTCAACGACAGTTCGACATGCCCTGGGCGGGGTTTGAACCGGCAACCCTCCGACTGCCAGACAATCGCTCTTACCTCCCGAGCTATGTCGCCCCGGTGTCTTTCTGGGCACATGCCAGCCTGAAGGCATGACTCCGTATGTGCCGCTGACTTCCTTTCAGACAAAGAGGAAAGCAACAGACACAGAGGAAGATGAAGACCAGTCAGAGAAGAAGTACAGGAAGTGTGAGAAGGCCGGCTGCTCGGCCACATACCCAGTGTGCTTTGCCAGCGCATCCGAAAGGTCTGTGCTTATCATTCAGTCAGTAATCTTTAACTACCATCTAATGCGTCATCAGGTGCTCTCTCTTCAGTGGCGTACCATAGATGTTTCTCTCAGGAAGTGACTCGTTAACTTGCAACATTATTTTCTTCAATGCTTTCAGATGTGCCAAAAATGGCTACACGTCTCGATGGTACCATTTGTCCTGTGGAGAGCATTTTTGCAATGAATGTTTTGATCACTACTACAGAAGGTATAGTAGACTGTGGACGTATTATAGTATAGTAAATATCCATGATATGGCAAAGTAAAGTTCAATCAGAAGGTGTATTTACCCTCAAACCAAAATATATTTTCACTCAAGTCATATTTTGATTCAAGTAGTCTTAATGCTGGGCTTGGGGTATTAGTACCCGTTTATATTATTAAGTTATTTTATGCATTGCTCACGATAGACTATTGCCGTTAGCTTTACCAGATTTATTATATTCCCCCATCTCTACTGGTTTTTAATTGTATGTGTTTTCTTTTCCCGGTTTGGTTTCAAAGTCATAAAGATGGCTATGAGAAGTATGCCAACTGGAAAAGGGTGTGGACCGGCAATGGGAAAAGTGAGCCCAGTCTGAAAGCTTTCATGGCTGACCAGCAACTTCCATACTGGGTGAGGACCACTCTGCTTCCTGTTTCAACAGAGAAATATCACACCTGGTCAAATTCAGATTACTGCAGCGTCTATGAAAATGGAGTATCTTTAAATATAATGAAAAGGGTAATGGAAGAAAAAAATGTATCAATGCCAGTTGGAATCACAGTTTTAAACTGTATTTAAATAAAGCTGAATAATGAAAGATGTGAAAATGTTGCAAAGGGCTTGGCTAAACATGGCAACTTCAGACACGTCATCTTTCTATTTACCTTAAAGCAAGGGACAAGCTGTATTTCATTTTCTGACGGCTCTGATTCCAGCTTTTGTACTTGCACCTGGAAGAAGTGAGCGTTGTTGGATTCAAACTATTGTTTTCCAGAGGTGCCTTTCTCTGTTTCTCAGAAACGGAGCAATTAGATTCAGAGGGTAACCAGTGCATCCACTATTAGTAATGTGGGTTTTGTAAAGTATAGTCCCCTTCTCTTTATTAATGGGTTAGTGCAAGTTAGTTTTACAGCCCTGTCAAATACTGAGCATTTGAAGAGTTGATTCAGCATTTTAATTTTGCTTCTATTGTGACGAGTGCTTATTATCTGAGAGTAAACATATAGATGAATTAAAATGAATGAAGTATAGAGATTGACATAATGCTTACTGTATCATCAATGTGTTTGCTCCACCACAGGTCCAGTGCACCAAGCAGGACTGTGGGAAGTGGAGACAGCTGACCAAGGAGATCCAGCTCACTGCCTCGTTAGCAACAACGTACCGCTGCGGGATGAAGTTCAATAATGTGAAGGTGCCGTGCAGGCGTGTGGAAGGAGCATGTCGGCTATGTTCAGGTCACGGGCCGTTAGTGTTCACACTCACGGTTTTCTCATATCGTTTTTAGAGTGAAGGCACAGACCAGTGCTCCCAGCCTGAAGACATGGTGAGTGAGTGCATGCCAGCTATAGTACGAGCTCAACATGGTGGAAGCCAACCTGATGCATGATCATATGTGCACAGTTTCCTTCCTTTATGTGAATTGCAGTGCTGTGGTCGTTGGTTTCGAGAAGGCCCGTGCTGTGAAGGCCAGTCTGGACTCAGAGTCTTGTGTCTCCCCCCCCAGAGGGTGGCTGAAGTGATTGACAGCTGGTGGCACTCCATGTTAATCCTCCCCCCGCTGCTGAAGGACAGCCCGGCCAGCGCCTTCCTCACGGCGTACTACCCGGACTGCGTGGGCATGAGCCCCTCCAGCTCCCCCGCCAACCTCTCCCTCAGCGAGCTGAAGGCGGAGCACTGCCGGGTCACCCAGCCCCAGAGTAAGAGCGCCGTGCGGACAGAGCCCCTGGGCTACAGGCCCTTGAGTGGGAGGCAGTGCTGTAGGCAGGGTGCCTGTGTTACTGTACATACTGTACAGAGGGTCCCTGAGTTGCAGTCCAAGTTGAAGCCAGTACTGTACACAGGACACCTGTCCAGACCTGGGTCAAATACGTATTTGTTTTTGATTCAAATACTCTTCTACGGTCTACTGATCTTGTCTGGTGTATTGGAATCAATTAGATGCTCTCAAATAGTGAAAACCCTGCCTTCTGATCATATTGGCAGGCTCAATTACACCAGGCAAGTTCAATAGAGTACAGAAAAGTATGTGAATCCAAAACAAATATATATTTGACCCAGGTCTGCACCTGTCTTTTGGGGGCAAAAGTGGGAGTCAGTTTTGTTTATGTCCTTAAACCTATGGGGCTTACATTCAAAATTGACTGCCTTTAGCAGCACTTATCTCAGATCAGGGAGCAATGTATTTTTATTTATTTATTTATTTATTTATGTGTGTGTTTGTGTGTGCATGTGTGTGTGTGTGTGTTCTTCTCAGTCCCAGGGCTGTGCCCCTACTTCCAGCCCTTTTACCAGCCTAACGAGTGTGGGAAGGCCCTGTGTGTGCGGCCTGACATGATGGAGCTGGACGAGCTGTATGAGTTTCCGGAATATTCCCGTGACCCCACCATGTACCTGGCTCTGCGCAACCTCATACTGGCCTCCTGGCACAGAGACTGCAAGGTACCCCACTCCTTGCCGTGGGTTTCATGCATAAGGTAGTATGTGAGCTGTATTAGGAGAATTAAATGGTAGAAAGTAAAACATTTTTTTTATTTCCCAATAAAGCTGCCTACAATTCCCACCTCTTTGTCCCAAAGTTGATCCAACCTAGCTTCATAAGAATGCAAATGTATGTATCCAATTTTAATACATTAGCATTTGCAAATTCAAGAAGGTTGTTGTGGTATTTGCCCCAATAGAAATGCAAACAAAGATGTGTAAAATGACAGATCAGTGTTGCCTTTTCATTGTAATGTCTAATTAAAAGTTTGGGAAAGCAGAATTAGTGGCACGATCTGTTTAGGAAGGTAGACCTAGCCATTAAGATCACGGAATCACGGTTATGTCATTCTCTTTGAGTTCCCTGGAATTGCATCAGGCCACCTTTGCTGTTGCTTTATCTGGCGAGCCAGCGTCTGCAAAAAAACAAGAAGTGTGAATCTCGCGTTGCGATGCCCCCTTCCTTCCTGTGGCGCGCAGGAAGTGCTGACCCCGCAGAAGTGCGCGCCTCACATCGTCGTGCGAGGCCTGGTGCGGGTGCGCTGCGTGCAGGAGGTGGACAGGGTGCTCCACTTCATGACCCGGAAGGGCCTGATCAACACCGGAGTGCTGTCCGTCACGGAGCCCCTGCTGCCCAGTCAGTACCACGACGTACGTGCGCCCGTCGAAAAAGAAAAAAACCAGCCCCCGCGCGCCCGTGCTCCCTTACGCCCGTCGCGTTTCTGGAGGTTTCGCTGGCGTGTTCTCCACCGCGAGCTGCTTTGTGTGTTCGGTAGATCCCCCCCCCCCTTTCAAAGACACTCATGTTACATGTACCCCCATTCCAGCACTTTTTTGTCATTTGTATTTTTGTCCAAATATCGTAGCTTGCTCTTCTCCCTAGTTTGGCTTGGCATAAGTTAGGTCAGAATAATGTTCACTGCATGAACTGAACTGCGTTCTTGGCTATAAGTAGCTGTAGGAAATTATTATTGTACCTTATTGAACCTGTGTTTTGTAGTTGTCCTATGACCATGATGTGCACTTTTTTGTACGTCGCTCTGGATAAAAGCGTCTGCTAAATAAATGCAGTGCATTGTAATGTAATGGTAGTGAGTGTGGTAGATGGTAGATAAGATGGCAGCGGTAGGGCTGAAGCGATGGGGCTTTGTTCTTGCAGAAGAAGGCGGTCGTGATCGGCGCCGGGGCGTCGGGCCTGGCTGCGGCGCGGCAGCTGAAGAACTTCGGCATGCAGGTGAGCTGAAGCTGACGGCGCGGCTCAGAAACAGGCCTCCATCTTGGCTCCAGCACGGTTTATAGGTCATCATCCTGACATTGGTAATATTTCTAAACCCCGAATGAAACCGCAAACCGCCAGTATGACGGTTTCTTATGAAGGCATGAACTCCGATTTCTTTGCGCCGTTAACCTGTGAGGTAAGTCTTCTGGCACGTTTAGTTTCCCGCGACAGCGTCTCCAGCTCGCCCGGCGTCCTGGCTGACCTGCGTAACTGGTGTTACTCTTGTTTTCCCGCGCGTAAAGTCTGGCTGCCCGTGTGGCCTGGCCCGTGTCTCTCTGCTCGCAGGTGGTCGTGCTGGAGGCGAGGGATCGCGTCGGAGGGAGGGTCTGGGACGACACGTCGCTGGGCGTGACGGTGGGGAGGGGAGCCCAGATCGTGAACGGCTGCATCAACAACCCCATCGGACTCATGTGTGAGCAAGTGGGTTTCTCTCAGCTGAATCAATTCTACATAGCATTCAATATAGTAATTATCTTGCTAGTTTATTCCAACCCTAACACAATATAATAGTAATAATAATAATAATAGTCTTTATTTGTATAGCACCTCTCACAAACAGGTTTGCAGCTCTACAGTGCTTTACAGTTAGTAGAAATACAAGTGTTAGAACTTTTATTTTGAGTTACCTTAAAATATTATTTTAAACAGTATCTTTGATATCTGCTATCTCAATAACTGTTAGTGACTTCAATTTTCCATGCGATGGTTTCACCATATTTCTCCAATCCCAGTTAGCCCGTTGCTGCGGCAGTAGTAATAGCCGTGTTGAGAGAGCACTTCGCGTCTGCTGGATCGATGTGGACTGATGTTCCTCTCGGTGCCTGCGGCTGTGTAGATGGGCATAAAGATGCACAAGCTGGGGGAGCGGTGTGACCTGATCCAGGAGGGTGGGAAGACCACAGACCCGGCCATAGACAAGCGCATGGACTTCCACTTCAACGCCATCCTGGACGTGGTGTCCGAGTGGAGGAAGGACAAGTCTCAACACCAGGACACCCCGCTAGGAGGTACAGTACAAGGCGAACTGTGCGTGTGTACAGTCGACGCATTGAGAATGCGTTACAATTATTTTTACTTTATTCCCACAATTGTAGCTTTTTTTGTATTCGTTTTATTAAGAAAGGCTACAATAGATGCAATCCTTCTTCTTTTATGAATAGAAAAAATCCAGGAGGTCTATAAAACGTTCCTCCAGGAGTCAGGGATCCAGTTCAGTGAGCTGGAAGAGAAAGTGCTTCAGTTTCATCTGAGCAATCTGGAGTACGCCTGTGGCAGCAACCTGGACCAGGTAAGTGTCCGCTATTTTCCAAGTACAGCACCATAGTTCTGAAAATAGTGGAAATAGTCTCGTCTTTTGCTGCCACTGATGTTATTTTATTTTGAGTGGCATCAACAATGTTTCAACCCTTGTGTTAACAGGGTAAGTAGTGAAGAGTGTTTTTTTAAATGTCATTTATGTTGAGTTTTGATAAATCGATCAATGTGTCCTCGACCATGAATTATTTGATAATTCGCATTTGATACTTTTAAAATTGTCAGTATTTAGGCTGTGTTCGTCCCTATGAAATAGCGTGAATGAATATTAAATAACATTTCTGTCGGCTGTGTGTGTGCGTGTGTGTGACTCGCCCTTTAGTTTAGAGAGCAAAGCCTTCATTCTCTGCTGCGTTCTCCAGGTTTCAGCGCGTTCCTGGGACCACAATGAGTTCTTTGCCCAGTTCTCTGGAGACCACGCGATGCTCACTCAGGGCTACTCCGCGCTGCTCAGCAGACTGGCCGAGGGCCTGGACATTCGCCTCAGCACCCCGGTGCGTTTCCGCAGCCCGCTTGGTTCGTCTCGTTCGTGCCCCGTTCTCAACTGACCTGTCCGCCCCCTGGTTTTATCTGTTGCTTTTTTTGGATAAACTCAGTCAGAAAAGCTGCATGTATGTTATGAAGGTACTTGCGACGGTTTTATTTTTCTTTGTTTTCCCAAAATAAATGTGTGTGTATTTACAGTTTTGTATGAAATGTATATTATAAGAATGTGTTCTGATTGACCATAAATGGGATGACTTGGGGTAACGTTGGCTGGCTAACCATTGTTATTTTCTTGCTAATCTCGTGTCACGTTAAATGCTAACCTTACTGTTTGTAGGTTCAAGCGATTGACTACTCGGGGGAGCTGGTCACGGTCACTTCATCGACTGGGTCCCAGTGGACAGCACACAAAGTAAGAAGCCAAAATAACTACAACAACCAGAAGAGTCAAATGTTTTCTCAGTGGACATGATTTATGCGGTTACACTCATTTGAAGCGTATCATTGCTGCGATGGCGCTGTAATGCGGATGAATCGCTTTGTTTCAGGTGTTGGTGACCGTACCGCTAGCTTTGCTTCAGAAGAACGCGCTTCAGTTTGCCCCGCCGCTTCCTGAAAGGAAGCTGAAGGCTATTAACAGTCTCGGTGCCGGGGTCATTGAAAAGGTCAGGGAAAGGCAGATGAAAAGGTTCAGTAATAATAACATGGGGACAAATGGAACCTGTAACCACATTTCATCTGTCAGTTGCATTAAACTCTTTTCTTTCAGATTGCCCTGCAGTTCCCCTACCGGTTTTGGGACAGCAAGATCCAAGGGGCGGACTACTTTGGGCACATTCCACCAGGTCCTGACAAGAGGGGGATGTTCAGTGTGTTCTATGACATGGATCCACAGGTCAGACAACACGATTTTGCCATGCCATTTTATATACTCTCCTGAATTTTTCCTGCTCCACTCATGGTTGCCCTGAAGTTATTTAGATTCATTTCATGGTTGTACACTGAGACTTTTAAATAGGAATTCTATTGCTGCCAAGTCCATACACAACATTGCATGTTGAATGCCTGGACCAGCAGTCAGTCGTGTTTCTGTCTGCCTAACCCGCAGGGAAAGCATAGCGTCCTCATGTCCGTCATCACTGGGGATGCTGTGGCCACTATCAAGGATCTGGGGGACAAGCAAGTGGCCAACCTGTGCATGAAGGTCCTGCGCGAGCTGTTTAAGGAACAGGTGAAGGTCAAAATAATTAATACACCATAATGGCGTCTTTCCTGCTTCACATGTGCATCTGCATACTGGGATATGCATAAATAGATGCTAAAAGAAAACAGCTAATGATACTGCTGTTTCTCTGTCCAGCCTCATGATCAGGTACTGGAGGAGTGTTTTCCATGCAGAGGAAAACACTAGACACCCAAAAACCTTTCCAAATGATTATTTTGTCGTGTTCTCCCCCCATTCTGTGCAGGAAGTCCCAGAGCCAGTGAAATACTTTGTGACACACTGGAGCAAAGATGTGTGGTCACAGATGTCTTACAGCTTTGTGAAGACAGGGGGCAGCGGCGAGGCCTACGACATCATTGCTGAGGAAGTGCAGGGAAAAGTATTTTTTGCTGGAGAGGTTAGAATCTACGGTCAACATCTCATACGCATCACGGTCATTGTTACAAATATATTTTTCAGCACAGAACATTACAGCATCCCTAATTAACAGACAAATAAGAAAGAAGAAATCTCTCCTTTGTTTTGCCCTACAATTGGTCTAATGTGTTAATTATCTTCTTATGTTCTTAGGCGACAAACCGACACTTCCCCCAAACAGTCACAGGAGCCTATTTGAGTGGGGTGAGGGAAGCAAGTAAAATTGCTGCTTTGTAACCCCTAAGAGAGAATGGGTGGTGATGGAGAAACCAGCATGAGGACAGCCTTCAGAAGACACTACTGTATGCCATGCTGCAGACTATGCCCTACAGCCATTGGTTTAACCTGGTGTTACACAATACCAAGAGCCAGTCACTGCAGTCGCACCTCTCCACTTCTCTCAGGCTCTCAGGATGAATGGCTGTGGTCTTTTCGTTTCATTGCGTGGGTGCGGATTTATAAATGGAAAAAATCTTCTGTGTGGTTAGTTGTTTTTTTTTTTTTAATGGTTTATGAAATATTAAACTGCAGCATAACACTAAATCATGATTGCTAATGAGGGTAGCATTATGGCTTTTACATTTTTAATTTAATTTTGAACAATAACCCTGATGATATGACGTGGTTTGCACAAAAAGGTGTTTGTTCATTACATGATATTTATAATTCATGCCATAAATCTGAGAATTATTTAATGGCATATTTGCACGTGTGTACAAATAACTGCTCCATCAGCAATTGGCTTTCATAGAGCCAGTTCCTTTTTAAAACATCTTGTAACTTATTTCCATAACCTATATATTTCTTCACATGTTTGAAGGCAGAAATGTCTGAAGTGCTCATTTGCAGAAATGTATGAAATGTATGTTCTTTTGTTCAAGGATTACTTTTAAGAACAGTCTTATGTATATATTTTTATGTATGTGTGCAGCATGTAACTGTTGTAGTATGGCCTGTTTGACTGTGCAGAACTATTAACTTGTTTATTTCGACATGAATATTTATAAACCCACCTACCAACAGTTATCGGTTCTGTGCATTTTTGTATGAGGCATTTTGCCACTGTGTTCTGAAGTCCACGTACGATTGTTTTTGGCAGATTATCAGTGTGCCTTATTCTAATTTAAAGTTAATGTCTATATACTTTCTGACGCCAATCTCAATATTACCTAATCAAATGCCCAGTCCTACCCTTATGTACCACCTGTTCTTAAAATTTGGCTTATCAGCTATCACTATTCCTTGCCCATTTCCCACTATTGCAGAAGTCAGTATTTCCTCAGTGCAAGGAGCACTGTTCCATTTCTCACAACCTTCCAGTACACTTGGCTCTAAACCAACAACTTGTTTCCACACTACGGTGTGCATCATACGGGGCTAGCACTGTTAGGAAGGGATGACAACTGGTAGCCTGTAGGCACCTGCCTGATTGTAAGTCACATTGACGTGGAAGCAGCTGAGGAACCCCAACTGTCCCATCCTACCTCCGTGGGACAAATCCTGCTGGTGGTAATTCGGAAATGACATTGCCCAGATATGAACTGGTGATGTCAGTTACAGAACTCAGCCTGATAATGCATTAGGGCTAGTCTGGGGCCCTGTTACGAATGGCGTTTTACGAAAGCAGACCAATACCTGTTGCGCCTTAAACTTATAGACGACGCTATTTCAATATGTTGATGATTTAATTTTCTTCAACTGTCCCCATGTTTCGACTATGAAGTGTGTGTATATTAAACTTACTTCCTGTAAGCGGACTGACCACAAGAGACATTTCTTTTAAATATTTTACGTTCGATGCACAAAACTGAATATACCATAACTTCGGCGTAGTATTTAATTTTCACCAAATGGTTCTACGAAAACTATTCCATGCCTTATTCGGAACACCGACGGTTCTGATTACGGAAAATATTCTGCAACCGTGTAAAAGGAGCTATGAACACCTACGAGGGGGGTCCAGGGACGCAATAAGACTAGGGTAGCATTTGATACAACAATAAAATACAATTTCACGCAAATAGTTCTTAATAAATTAACTCCATTTAGATATACCTCTTGATATTCAATGTAACTTCTTCAGGAACCTTGTGTGATTTTGGACGCACACGGACGTGCTTCAATGAAACAAAATTGTTTCGGATGAGGAAGTATTTTCAGCCAAGATACACCATAGCATAGACATATATCTGTCTATGCACCATAGTGGAACCGAGTGGAACAGAACTCCGTGAAGCTAGCAACAATTGGACTTTCTGTATATAAATTCCGGTCAAAACTTCCGGTGAGTTTCTATCAAAATACAAGCACAGAATTAACGTTAATAGCGTTAATTAGTCCCGAAGAATAACATTACAGTAACCACTGTTTCTGAGGTTTGATAAAGACTTACCTTTTTGTAAAAGCATTTCAGATACAATTTGTATACAATCGCTAGCTACTCGCTAGCTTCTATCTTGCTATTGACTGGTTTAAATTACTAGCTACTTCCTTGCTATTTGGCTGGTTTAAATTAAGCCTGGGATATTACTTTGTATGTATATTTTTTTAATTATGCAATAATTTCTTTGAAATCACGATCCCAGTGTAGCCTGGCCATGCATTGCTATACACTGTCAGTTCAGTACAGGCTCATTTGCATTAAAGATTACTGCCAAAACTAAAAACGGTTACCAAATGAAAGGGGGTATACATTTACTCTACAGACCCATGCCTATAACATTATGCAATCATTTCTGTGAAATCATGTTCCTAGCAATTGTTGCTGGTGTTTACAAATACAAATACAAATACAAATCTACAAAGACAAGTCTACAAATCGACAGATCTACAAAGACCTGTGTTGCAATGAATACTATAGCCCAAAGTTATTAGATAAACTATTAGATTACTTTGTCCCTGTAATTCCAGTGCAATTTAATGAAGCATATTTGAATAAAAAGAACAAACTAAATGTAATTCCCCATCTTCTTGATGAGACAACATCATTATGTGAAGCCAGTTTTAAAAACACAAAAGTCCTTTTTTTCAACAATGAAAAATACAGAATAAATGCATAAATTATATAAATGTATATATGTATATAGGCTAGAGAGAGATAACTTTGTGATAAAGTAAGATTGAGTGTTCTAAAAGAGAAAAGAAAATAATTGCATAATCTTGAAGATATGGGTCTGTAGAGTAAATGTATACCCCCTTTCATTTGGTAACATTTTTTAGTTTTGGCAGTATATAGAAATGCATGGCTGGGCTACAATTAAACACCAGCAACAATTGCTGGGAACGTGGTTTTCCAGAAAGGACTGCGTAGTGTATGGGTTTAGATATGAGTATATAATGTGTAATTGTATTAGTTACAAGAAGAAAAACGACAAATTCGCAATTATGAAATTATTGCATTTACCGAGCTTTTAGTTTGAAATCTTCTAACCGGAAGTCTCCAATTGCTGCCAGCAACATTTGCCAGCTTCACGGAGCTCTGTAAGCTACCATACTGGCTAGACTACTACCGTTTAGAATATTTGGGTTGAAAGTTGATGAAACTGCAATTCTCAAGTACAATTTAAAAAATCTATAAGGAAGTTAACAAGGATTCCCCCTAAATTCTTCTGTCCTCTTCTGTTTCGACATTGTAGCTTGTTAGCTAGCTAAAGTGTCGTTCACACATGGAGCTGCCATGAATTTCTTAGATACCGGTAAGGAAATAAAGTCAGAAACGTCAGCTATTCAAGAACTCTGCAGTCGAAAACCCCGGGTTAGCGGACTTGCTTGCTAGCCAGGTACATTTATTTATTATTATTTTAATTTTCTAAATATCTAGCTTGCGCATTATTCTCTTGCACGTTTTAACGTTATGCAAAAGTGTTTATAACGTTATAGGCTATGTGCTCCTTCACTCTCAGATGACAGTATGCTTCCGGGCTAGTTCAATGATTTGGCCTATGTGTTTACTAAAAGTGACTGGCTTGCAGCCTACACAGCTATCTTTTAATGCATATGCACAGACTGATGCGACTGTTCAAACATTAGAAATTACTCTGTACTTTTTTACACTGAATTTTACTGCGCAGTAACAGTTCATATACAGTGTGTCAAACATAACGTCTAATTGCAAGCGTATGTAATTATAACTACATTAATAACAACCCCTTTTTTGTTAATGAAACTGTTGAGGTAACAATATAGCACTCCAACATGCTGTTGCTCTCATTAAATATATTTTGTAAAGCTTTTGGCGGTGAGGACACCGCCAAAAGCTTTATATTAGCTCTCATATTAGTGGCAATATGAGAGTTTCTACACAAATTTTAAGTGACTGGGATAAATGCATTACCAGCAGTTGGTTGTAACAGATCACTTTGACGGTACTCCTCCTCCCTTCAGTGCCAGCCTTCTGCAGGAAGTGGCCTTATGCCATGCTTCCCTGGATTCGAATCAGCTGCTCGAAGTAAACTGTGTGTTTTATCTTTTGGAAGCGGTCAGTATCCCAGAGAAATCTTGTCTTGTGCACAGGGGAAATGACAGAATTGAGACACTCGAAGGAAGAAACATGCATAGAATCCGAGGTGAATATTCTGAAAGAGAAGGACCAGGAGCAGGAGCAGGAGCAGGAAGGTGGTACTGCAGCTGCTCAAACTCATGAGCATGAAAACACAGGTAATTACGATCAACAATACTGCATACCGTATATAGCATTTATATCTGTGCATATGCTTTTTTTCCCCCAGCAACTGACCTTTCTGCTTCAGAATTTTGCATTAATCTTGCCATTGGGACATGCATGTGACCTCACATTACCCCAGAGCATGTAGGGACTGAGCAGTTCTCTCAGATGATCAGATTATAATACATTCAAAGATTCAAAAGTGAGCAGCAGGTAAAAAAAAAATTATTATGCTATAAACCAATTATCAGTGTATTGTGCTTCTCCCTGGCAAGTTAGTGGTTAAAACAACAGTGGCAAGATGGTGAGTTTTATAGGAAAGATATGATTAAGCAATGTGCTCACATGATCCTGAGAGATTTTAATTTTAATGTTTCACATACAGACAAATAATCTTTAATGCTGTTTTTGTCCTGAGGAGTGAATATGTAGGGCACTTTTTAAAAAGATTTTGCTGGATCTGAATGAAGAGAGTGGTTAAATACATTGGCTGGTCCACCTTTTCCTCTTAGCAGGAGATGGCAGCACTGAGGGACAGGAGTGTCCAGAAAATGGGGGTTCAGACACTGCTGGTGACTCGAAGGATAAGGAGACAGAAGACTCCGTGAAACAGTCCCCAGTCAAAAGACCCCGTAAATCTGATAAATGTGAGTATAAATAGCCTTTTGTGGTTTTGATTGGGTCGAGAAGGTTGCACTATGTAGGCCCACATTTGGTGGTATCGCTGATTCACATCTGATTCAGTGATTTAAAGGCAGCGTTACCATTTTGTACCCCTCTAATCAATGACCTTCTCAGTTTATCACACATACACTTTATGTGCAGAGAAACCAGAGAACTGCATCACAATGGTAATGTTGTAATGGTAACGCGATGCGTTGTGCGATTCGTCCTCCTGCCGCCTGCAGCTCTCCTGTTCCAGCAGTTGGTGAAGCTGTTTTTTGGTTGCCTGGCAGCCGTGACGTGTGGCATGATGTACGCCGTGTACCTCTCCACCTACCACGAGAGGAAGTTCTGGTTCTCCAGCAGGCAGGTGAGTTTTTTTCGGCAGTCCGGTTCCAGATGACGCCGCGATGTTTGCCCCGTGAGATTTCAGCATCGCGCTGTTTCCTGTTCCATGTACTCCTCTGGGTGCGCTTTGAACTGAGCTCGGCACGGTGTCTTGGCTCTTAAAACCACTCCCACCGTATAGTTTAGTCTTAGCCCTGAGCGTGAGACTGTGGCACACTGGGTATGTAGATGGTAAATGGGAAATGGACTGCATTTATATAGCGCTTTTATCCAAGGCGCTTTACAATTGATGCCTCGCATTCACCAGAGCAGTTAGGGGTTAGGTGTCTTGCTCAGGGGCACTACGACACACCCAGGGCGGGGATCGAACTGGCAACCCTCCGACTGCCAGACAACCGCTCTTACCTCCTGAGCTATGTCGCCCCATGTGTAGATGTGTAAATGTCACTGTGGTCAGGGAGTGCATTGAGATGAGGATGGGGCGGGGTGTCTCTGTCTGTCTCCAGCCTGGTCCTGCAGGCCAGCGTGTCCCAACCTGATTCCTTCCACGACACACTTCCCAAATGTACAGAATCTCATCACACACCGCTCTCAAAGGCATAAAAAATAAACATCCTGCAGCCCCCCATCCCACACACACACACACACACGCATGCATGCGCACACACTCACGCACACGTACACATGCATTTTAATGACATTTATTTGGGCTTTTATGAATGGGATTTCTTCATTTCTGTTTTAAACATTCATTTCCCACGGCACACCGATTGGGACACGCTGCTGTAGGCCATAGCCCCTTCCGCTCTGAGTAAATCTGTTGTGTTCCATCAGGAGTTGGAACGGGAAATCACCTTCCTGGGTGGCAGCGGCCTCTACTACTACTACTACAAGCACATGCTGGCCGTACCTTCCTTCGAGAGAGGTAACTCGGCAGGAGTTTTTTCTTATTAAATGCAACAGGAGGGAAGGAAGAGCATGTTATTTCAGTCTGTTGACACGCTTTTTTACGTGGCTTGGTTTTTATTGTTGCTGTGTGTCAGGGATGCAGGAGCTGATGCAGGATAACAGGACCGTCTCGGCTCAGACCATCAACGCGGTGGAGCAGCTGTTCCTGTACCCTGAGCTGGTCACCAGCTTCCTGTACAGAGTTACGGGGAGCCAGGTCAGTCACTGCTGCTTACATTCACAGACCTGCACCAGAGTTACAGGGAGCCAGGTCAGTCACTGCTGCTTACATTCACAGACCCGCACCAGAGTTACAGGGAGCCAGGTCAGTCACTGCTGCTTACATTCACAGACCTGTGTCAGAGTTACAGGGAGCCAGGTCAGTCACTGCTGCTTACATTCACAGACCCACACCAGAGTTACAGGGTTGCCAGGTCAGTCACTGCTGCTTACATTCACAGACCTGCACCAGAGTTACAGGGAGCCAGGTCAGTCACTGCTGCTTACATTCACAGACCCGCACCAGAGTTACAGGGTTGCCAGGTCAGTCACTGCTGCTTACATTCAGAGACCTGCACCAGAGTTACAGGGAGCCAGGTCAGTCACTGCTGCTTACATTCACAGACCTGCACCAGAGTTACAGGGAGCCAGGTCAGTCACTGCTGCTTACATTCACAGACCCGCACCAGGACCTGCGCACAGGTCTGAGCTAAGAGGGCTAGAGATGATATACAGCTGCTGTGGTTTTTACACGCTTCGTGTAAGAGCGTGCTCTGCGTGCGTCGCCGGTCGGGCCCTCCGTGACGCTGATCTCGCCCTCCGTGATGCTGATCTTGCCCTCCGTGTCGCTGATCTCGCCCTCCGTGACGCTGATCTCGCCCTCCGTGTCGCAGGACGTGATCGAGCCGGTGTACTTCTACATCGGCGTGGTGTTCGGCCTGCAGGCCGTGTACGTGACGGCGCTCTTCGTGTCCAGCTGGGTGATGAGCGGCACCTGGGTGGCGGGGATGCTGGCGGTGGCGTGGTACATCATCAACAGGTGAGCCGGAGCAGCCGCCCAGCCAGCTGCCTTTCCCTCAGCCATCTTGCGCAGCGTTTCAGGAGAGTCACCGTCCGTCCCATTACACCATTGTCTCATGATGGATGGGCACGGCAGTGGAATAAAATGGAACGGAATAAAATGCAATACAAATGTTTTGTGTCTGTGCAAGTATGTGAACTTCTTCAAAAATATAAATGTATTTCACAGCAGGGTATTAAAAATATATATATATATATAATGCAGATTCTGAAAGTACAAAATGTTATATTTGCCCATACATTGTGAAGCGTTGGGGTTTTTTGATAATCTGTTTTGTTCCACTGTGTCTTCATTTTTGAAAGTTCTTTCTTCCTGAAGGTAGCAGCTTTTATTATTGTTTTTTCTTTGTTTTTTGTGTTCCTCCAGGCCGGACACGACCAAAGTGGACTACGCCATCCCTCTGAGAGATAACTGGGCTCTGCCGTACTTCTCCTGCCAGGTGCTGGCCTTAACTGGATTCCTGCGGAACCGCAACAGCTCTGCTACAGAGGTGGGATTTCAGTCAGATTCAAACCTGCTACATAAAACCTGCTATGTATTACTGACGACAGCTGTGGTTCAGCTACTAGACAAGGTATTACTGACGACAGCTGTGGTTCAGCTACTAGATAAGATATTACTGACGACAGCTGTGGTTCAGCTACTAGACAAGATATTACTGACGACAGCTGTGGTTCAGCTACTAGACAACATATTACAGACGACAGCTGTGGTTCAGCTACTATACAAGGTATTACAGACGACAGCTGTGGTTTAGCTACTAGACAAGATATTGCAGACGACAGCTGTGGTTCAGCTACTAGACAAGATATTGCAGACGACAGCTGTGGTTCAGCTACTAGACAAGATATAACAGACGACAGCTGTGGTTCAGCTACTAGACAAGATATTACAGACGACAGCTGTGGTTCAGCTACTAGACAAGATATTACAGACGACAGCTGTGGTTCAGCTACTAGACAAGATATTACAGACAACAGCTGTGGTTCAGCTACTAGACAACATATTACAGACAACAGCTGTGGTTCAGCTACTAGACAACATATTACAGACAACAGCTGTGGTTCAGCTACTACACAACATATTACAGACGACAGCTGTGGTTCAGCCACTAGACTGAGTTTTTAATTATGTAACGTACATAAGGAGTGATAGGGAAAGCCTACCGTTGAAAAATAATATGTAGTAATTTGGGGTTTCTGCACGTACTGTATGTCAGTCCCACAAATTCAGAAGAAAAATATTATGAATTGCATTGATTTAAAAGTTGTTTTAAAAGCTGTAAAGTCATATAGTATTTGCAAAGAACTGTGATAGGCAAACAAATATTTTAATTGCTTAAATTGTTGTTGACATTATTTATTTGCTTAGCAAATACCCTTACCTGTATAAATAACAAAATTTTATACTAAGATTACACCATTGAGTCTTCAGTTCAATGGTACAATAAGCAGTATTTTAACCAGGATTTGAACTTGCATCCTTCTGGTTACAGGATAAGTTCATTACCCAGTGTGGCCACTGCTATTCGTAATCACAGGGAGTACACATATGTCTGTGGACTCTCCACAGGCTTCGGTCCAGTCACTATGTGTTTTATACGTACGGTGTGTGTGCACATAGTTGAGGTGTCCTTGTGTTGCAGATGTTCTGCTATCTCCTGATGGGAGCTTCCACCTTCACCTTCATCCTGATGTGGGAGTACAGTCACTACGTGCTCTTCGTCCAAGGCCTGGCCCTCTTCTTCCTCGACTGCTTCGACCTCGTACAGCCTCGCAAGGTGCTTCACAGGAGAGGCAGCCCTTAGTGCACACGCCGTCTTACGTGTCCTGATATCATTACACTGAATTACCTTTAGACGCAGACATCTTTTCTGTGTGGAATCATTTCTTTTTACGCAACGCATGTCCTCACACAGTTCTGAACAGAAACGCCGTCTCCTACTTTAAGCCTGTGTCAACTCCTGAAACTGTAACATAAAAATTGTAGGATAATATGACTCCAGGGTAAACTTTTCTGTGGAAGAAATTCTTTGTATGTTATGCAGCATATTCCACAGCATTAGCGGTCCCTATTATGTTAGAGGAATCATCACAATTTGCCATCTAATGCATTAAATACATCTCAGCTAATCAAGCTCCAGTTGCAGAAAGCATAAAGCTTCACTTATGAAAAATGGCTCTCCTCCTGTGCTCTCCAGATGGCGGACATTCACAAGGTGTACCTGTGCTCAGTGGTCCTGGCCTATGTGCTGCAGTTCCAGAACCCCAGCCTGCTCAGTTCCCCTCTCCTCAGCCTCCTCGCCGGCTCCACGGTCGCCAGGTACCTGCAGGTAGAGCCAACTCCCTTCCTACAGCCTGAGAGCTGCTAACGAAAGTCCTTGAGGCCAAGCCGAGAGCGCGGACATCCTCATGAGCCAAAATGTCCGCCCTCCCCTTTCTTTCAGCACAACATGAAGATGGGCTCCCTGGTGGCCAGGCTGATGAAGATCCTGCTGCATTTCTACTTGGTCTTCACTATCGGGATCACCTTCAGCTATGTGGTGAAGGTAAGGGTCACCCCTCCACTATTAGCTTCAGCGAGCATGCACATTATACGTTTCATGTGCTTTTACTGAAATGATGTATAGGTATTTAGAAATGATTACCAGCACTTTTCCGTGTAATTCTTTTGTGCTTTATTATTTTAACTGTATAAAGTACTGTGTTGTGATGTTTTCATTTTTATTATGTATGCCATTGCATTTCACATTTTAATTTCCTGTTGTGTATTTGCTTTTTATCTTCAGAGAATCATGCCTGTCAATGAAAGCGACCACATGCTAAAATTCCTTGAAGTTAAATTTGGACTGAACACAACAACGTGAGTCTCTGCAACATTCCTTTGACCATATTATACAACTCAGCCTGAAACATTGACTTTTTGAAGAATGCTTGTGAAAATACGCATATATAGAAGTTAGATGCCTGCGTTGTGGTGAAAATTTTTCAGTGATGTTGTTTGTACTGTAATTCTACCATGAGCCCTACAATGTTTAGGACAAAGACTCATTTTTTATTGATTTGGCTCTGTACTCTACTATTTTAGACGTGTAATCAAACACTTTATATGTGGTTAAAGTGCAGATTCTCAGCTTTTATCTAAAGTTATTTATACACTTTGGTTTCACCATATTAAAATTTGAGCACTCTTTATACACAGTCCCCCCCATTTCAGGGCACCATATTGTTTGAGACGTTTTTATGTTAATGAAAGCAGTCATGTTTAGTACTTTGTTACGCATCCTTTGCATGCAATGACTGCTTGAAGTCTGTGACTGATAGACATCGCCATGTGCTTAGTACCCTGGTGATGCTCTGCCAGGCCTTTACTGCAGCCATCTTCAGCTCCTGTTTGTTTCAGGGGCTAGTTGCCTGACATTTTCTCTTCAAAATAAGAAACACATATTCAATTGGATTCAGTTCGGGTGAATAACTTGTGAAGAATTTTCCAGTTTTTGGCTTTGAAAAACTACTTCGTTGCAACTGTAACCTGGCCATCCTGTTTTTTCAGCGAACTACTAGTAGTTTGCATCTTGCAGTGTAGCTTCTGTAGTTGTGTTTGTGAAGTCTTCTATGGGCAGTAGTCACTGATAAATCCACGCCTGCCTCCTGAAGAGTGTTTCTGATCTATCGGACTGGTGTTTGGGTTTTTCTTCATGATGGTGAGAATTCTTCGGTCATCAACTGTAGAGGTCTTCCTTAGCCTACCAGTCCCATAGCGATTACTGAGCTCACCAGTGCTCTCTTTCTTCTTAATGATGTTCCAAACAGTTGATTTTGGTTAGCCTAGCCTGACTGTTTATTTATCAGCCTCATAATGGCTTCCTTGACTTTCATTGGCACAACTCTGGTCCTCATGTTGACAAACGGCAATAACAGACTCCAAAGGCAACGAAATCGAGACTCCAAAGGCAACGAAATCGAGACTAGACATCGAAAGCTCTCTTATACCTGCACTAAGGAAGTAAGTGAACACACCCGGCTCACCAGAAACACCTGTGATTTGTACCAAACATTACGGTGCCCTGAAATGGGTGGTCTATGTATAAAGCGTTGATTTGTCGCAGAAGGGGTGAAATAACAGCGCTGTGTAAAGAGGGATGCTCGTATGAGCTGCGCTATGCCGTCCTATCCAGGGACTTTGTGCCAAACCTGCTGCTGTGCCAGGAGGGCTTCCAGTCCCCCGGCCAGGACTTCTTCCTGCGCCTGACGCAGGCCTCGGTGCTCCCCTTCTACCTGCTGGTGCTGCTGGTCTGCCTGCTGTCCACACTGCAGGCCATCTACAGGAGGCTCAGGTCAGCTCTGCGGTCAAGTGCAATTGCGGTATTTTAGCTGTTAGGGCTGAGAAATTCTGAATCTGTTCTTCCTGTTCTTGTTTCTCATTGGCTGTGCCGTGGTGTGAATGGTTACGTCCCTGCCGATTGATTGATTGGACAGTGGGGAACCGATGAAATCCAACATCAGGCTGGAAGATGGGCGAATAGGGGAGAAGCCAGAGGTCATCTACCACGTGTTTCACACGATGCTTTTTGGCATGCTGGCAATGGTGTTTGAGGGGTATGTTTAAAAAAAGTCTGTCTGGTGTGTTCTTTTTCATTTTAAAATTAAGTTTTATAAGTAAATCATTTATTAATATTAATATAAACAACTAAGTTTTAGAATACACAGATGGAACCCTGTCTTGGTCTTGTTTTGCAAACAGTTTCATTCTCATTGGCCCAGAATGATTCAGTGGGGTGCAATTTTGGCACTGAGGATAATTACTGGTCACCTTGATCAGCTTCTGAGCCAACTTCACTTTCTCCGTGTAAAACGATTTTCTTGTCATTATCAGTTAGATAATGCACAGCTCTTGAGCATTTCTTATGTATGTAGGCTTTAGTAGTGTGAAGCATATCTCATATAGTATGTATATTGAATCTGGTGTGATGTGATTGGATGTCCTCTCTCTCTGCTGCAGGATGAAGTACCTGTGGACGCCCTATGTTTGCATGTTCACGGCGTTCGGCGTGTGTTCCCCGGAGCTGTGGATGACCGTGTTCAAGTGGTTAAAGCTGAAGTCTGTTCATCCTGTGGTCCTGGTAAGACCTTTCTCATCACTGGACGTGAGATGAGAAAGATAAGGCCCTGTTATAAGGCACTGAACCACACATCCACAACTTGAGTTACAAACGCACTTCCCTAATCGTTATACTACACTGGCACCCAGTCTAAAACCCAGACAGTTATGCACGTGTTTTGATTTTAGTCACCACAGGCATTTTCTCTTGCCTGATTGCTGCCTCTTTGTTTGACCCAACAGGCTCTTATTTTGAGTACGGCCGTTCCTACAATCATTGGATTCAGTTTGTGGAGGGAGGTGGGTTTTGCTTTATATTGTTAACTTCAAGTAACCTTGGGTCCTGTTCAAAGCATTGCGGCCTCTCGCTCTGATACATCTGATGAGAAAGATAATTTAAGTGCTGTGAGCTCGGTTCCTGCTTTGACATATCTGGAGATAATTTCATAGCCCTCTTCTTTTGATGCAGTATAACAGTGCAGTGAGCTCTACCCCTGCCCTGCTCTCACACACACCCCAGCTGAAGAGCTCACTGCACTGTAAGTGATCATTTGATGCAGTATATCTGATGAAAAAGATCATTTACGGTGCAGTGAGCTCTACCCCTGCCCTGCCCTCACACATACCAGCTGACGGTGTGTCGGCTGCAAGCAGCAGGCGCTGCAGTGTGGACTCCGTGTCTCTGACGCTGACCTTTGCCCTTTGCCCTGACGTTTCCTCCCCCCGCAGTACTTCCCGCGTGTGATCGCAGAACTGACTGAGCTGCAGGAGTTCCACGACCCGGACACAGTAGAGCTGATGAACTGGATCAAGTAAGGAGATTTCCAGCCCTGCGTACACTGCCGAGTGTGATGCACTTGTTTTTTCACTGTCATTCTTGCAGTGTCATTACAATCTTATTACAGGGGCTATGATATACAAGGGACATAATATAATTTTTTTTTTAATAAGGTAAACATATCTATGCTGTCCAGTGCCTCAAACCAAGGGAACGGCAGTATTTCAACAGTGTGTCATTGGGACTACTGTGGCTGGTGTGACATAAAAATGGCAATGGCATCTGGGTGCTTTTAAAGAGAGTGCAGGACCGGAGAACAAACAGCTTTACAGACCAGAGCATGGCTCATGTGTTCATCAAAGATGATTAAATGTGTGTGTGTGTGTGTGTGTGTGTGTGTGTTTGAGTGTGTGAGACAGAGAGAGAGAGAGAAAGAGAACAAGAGAATGAGTTATTCTTCCATTATCCATCTATTTATCTATCTATATCTCTCTGTCTTTCTATCTCTTACTACCCTCTCCCTCTCTTTCTCCCTCTCTCTTTCTTTCTCTCTCTCTTGTACTTGCACTCACTACCCCTTCCCTCCCCCTCTGAGGAGGCAGGCTCCAGTGATGGCAGTGTTTGCAGGCAGCCCCCAGCTGATGGGGGCAGTGAAGCTGTGTTCTGGCTGGACCGTGACCAGCCTGCCCCTCTACACTGACATCAACCTGCTGAGGAGGAGTGAGAACGTAAGTCTGTCATGTGGTGTGTCTCCTTGTTAACCCATCAGCCAGTCTTGCTGCATATGCCTAAGGACCCCATAGGGCCTCATCCATTTTAATCCCAGCGTAGTTCCTCAGGCCTCGCAATAGCGTTGCCTTGTTGAAACTGATACGTAAATGCGCATAACACTTACACGCGTTGCTGCTGATGTCGCACAGATTTACCAGGTCTATGCAATGAGGTCTGCGGAGGACATCTACAAGATCCTGACGTCGTACAAGGCCAGCTACGTGATCATCGAGGAGACGCTCTGTGGCGAAATGAGCCCCGTGAAGGGCTGCCGAATTAAGGACCTGCTGGACGTCTCCAACGGACACGTGAGTCCCACACCCGGACCAGCCAATGAGAGAACCCCGGCTGTGGATGACGCTAGAGAGCAAGGGGTGGGGAGGGGTTGGAGGAGGTTAAGAGCCAACGGGGGAGTCGATCCTCGGTGCCCTAGTCCACAAAGCGGAATCATTACCATGCTGCCAAAAGGCCGAGCCTCTTTATGAGGTGAAATCAAATGCTGCCGTTTATGCCTTTCTAGTGACATCACCCTATGTCACCTTTTTGTTATGCAGCAACACGAATCGCCATTTTTGGTCGAGGTGACCTTTTTGAAGGAAGGTCGCAAAAGGTCACCTTGACTGAATCGTTGGTTTGTGTTGCTGCGACAAAATTCAGCAGGGAGAATTCACATTCTTCTACTAGGAAAAGCATTCATGCAGTTCTGGTTTGTGGATTTTTTTTCACCCTCTTTGAATCAATGCAGAGATATCACCATTGGTGAACATCAAAATATGTTGTTGAACACACTGACGTAACATTTGCCACCTCAAATGAGCTAAGCCCAAAACGCAGTTACATCATGCAGGTAGAGCGCAGCATTATCTTGGTGTATGGCATTGACTGTGCATATGCTTGTGTTTGAATCCCTCCAAGGTGATGTATGAGAAAGGAGAGATGTATGCCTTTTCCAAGTACCGTCGGTTCTGCCACGAGATCAAGATGAACTATTCCCCCTACGTCAACTACTTCACCAGAGTCTTCTGGAACCGCTCGTACCACGTCTACAAAGTCAACTCAGTCATCTCCTTCCAGTACTGAGAGCTCTGCAGGCCCAACTTCTCTGTTTCTGTACGAATAGAGACAACTGTGGTATTATACTTCACAACTGATCTGAGAAACTTCTCTGGAACTTTGTTGAATGGGGCAGGGACACATTCTACAGAACAATTTGCTGTAACAAATATGGCGGAGTAGCTAGACTATTTGGTGTGCTTGTCAGTATTCCAGAACGTTGGCTTGGGATCTGTACTGTAGGTAGTTAATGTTGCTAGTCAGACGGACGTGCTCTTCCACACTTTGCTGTGCCGTGTTCACGTGGCCTTGGCAGTAATAGCGTGTGAAGTCTGATGTATGTGTAAGGCGGTGTACGTTTAGTTGTGTGCTTGCACGTGTACTGGCGTGTGTTTGAGTGAGTGAGTGCGTGAGACCCGTATTAAGGTTCTTCTTTGGTGTTAATGTCAGTGACCATGTTTGTGACCATGGAAGGGAGTCCCCTGCAGTGTAGTGTACGGTTGCCCTTATAACAGTGGTCTCCAACCCTGGTCCTGGAGAGCTACAGGGTCTGCTGGTTTTCATAGTGACTCTGCACTTCATGAATCAATCAGAGCAGTTGATTACGCAGTTAACTCAACTCACCTGGTGTCTTGGGTCTCAATTGGGTGCTGATTTTAACCAGCAGACCCTGTAGCTCTCCAGGACCAGGGTTGGAGACCACTGCCTTAGCATCACCCATGGAGGCAACCCTACCTTATCACTCAATGGCGACCTCTGTGGTTGATCTAGTGCCTGCAGTCGTAGTGCAGTCCTCCAGCTCAATAGCTGTGAATCTTTGATGGGGATTACAGAGTGTGAAGAACCGTACTCACTTTTGAGCAAAAGTGTGGGGAAAAGGGATTGTGAGTGTGTCTGCCATTGATGCCAGTAGTCTGTTTGCATCAGGATCTAGGCTAAGTCAAGTCAGTGCATTACCCCTCAGTCATGAAATTAAGCAGGACTTCCATTTCTCCAAGGGGATAAAATTTAAATAAAACTGCATGCTTTCATTCACAGCATCAAAACAGACCGTTCTCTTCCTTCTGTTTCTGATGCTTTTACATTATATAGTCAATAAAAATCATGACAGGAGATATTAAGAATTCTTCACTGCTTAGTGCATCTTGGTCATTAGGGAGATGCTTTCTAACTGACACTTCAGGTTGCCTAGTGACCTGTCTAACATGTCATTAGTCAGTGCTTATCTTCTGGAAAAGGTATGAGAAAGTGATTCAGTGAATTCTGTCTGTCAATAGAGTTTCACTCCTCGTTATTGTAAAACCACATTTTGATACTGAAGACATGCAGTCAGTACATGCATGTTTATTTGCTGTTTATTTTTTATTTTTACATTGCACATGAGCTTAATGTGAATGGCCAGATAGATTGCGGTGCTACCTGGCTATCTGCTGTTTGATGTGGAAAGGCCAAATGAGGGCAAGCGGCGCTCACCTCAAAGCCTGATGGGTAGTGAAGGCTGGCCCAGAGTCTACCCATTGTATTATATGCAAGGGTTATTAGACTTTCATCTTCTTTATATTTACTCAAAAAAGGTGTATGTACTTTTCCTTACCGAAGGCTTTGGCTGCAGTATTGGCCTACCCATGTGGTCTTTTGTTAAACCCCAGCCATCCTTAAGCATTGTTACTGTAATAGGTCTTGCATGATGTTGAGTATAAGGTCATGTAAAATGGAGCTCAAACAGCATTACTTTGTGTGGGACTGTCTCACTTGCCTTGATGTCCTACGTATGTTGCTGAGCTGTCATGTCACTGTACCGTGAAAGGCCTGCGTCTGTGAATGCCAGTTTCTTTTTTTTTTGTAGGCTGAAGTTGGAATTTGACCATTAAGTGTATTTTCAGATGATGGCAAAGAAACTGTCCATGAACCCTAATCTGCAATTAAATGCTTTATATTTTCTTAGTGCTTTTTGTGGGGGCTTAACTTACGACTGTGTGCTAAGTGCATAATTTAACTCTGAAATGTGATTGTTGTACATTTTTGAAATGTAAACACTGATGTGACCCTTATTCCTTTTTCCTCTCACTTTGGAATTCCCTATTAAATTTTCAGAGGGCTGTTACTTATTTTCACTCTGCAGTACAGCAGTTCACCTAGTAAACTGTGCAGTCATTGGAGAAAATGAGCCCCTCTTGTGTAATGAGACAGGGATTCTCTGCTGACTGTAGCCCACCCTCCCTGGACTATGCTATGGGCAATTACCCACTACCCTGCAGGACTACCTGTCATTGATCTTATCATATCGTTACCCTATTCTTTATGACAACGTGTACATTTCTGTTGAAGTTAAATGGTTTACACACACACACAAAATATTTTCTCTGAATGCTCACAATATTATTAATATACACTACATGGCCAACAGTATGTGGACACCTGACATCCAACATCTCATCCAAAATGATGGGAATTACTATGGAGTTTGTCCACCCTTTGCTGTTATAACAACCTCCACTCTTCTGGGAAGGCTTTATACTTGATGTTGGAGCATTGTTGCAGGGATTTACTTCCATTCATAGTGAACCTGCCAGACAAAGCAAAAGCACAGAAACGATTACAATGGATTAGAATCAGTACTCATTTTCAGATGCCAGAAGAGCATTAGTGAGGTCGGGCACTGATTGGGCGATTAAGCCTGGCTCGCAGCTGGCTTTCCAGTTGATCCCAAAGGTGTTTGATGGGGTTGAGGTCAGGGCTGTGTGCAGGCCAGTCAAGTTCTTCCAAACCATTCTAGACAAAACCATTTCTATATGGATCTTGCTGTGTGCCCAGGAGCATTGTCATGCTGAAACAGGAAATGGCCTTCCCCAAACTGTCAGGGAAGCACAGAATCATATAGAAGGACCACTGGAACTACTGTGTGGACTTCCAACTGATTCAGTTAAACTAGAACTTGTCCCTTTCATGCAAACTTAATCAGAAAGCACAAAATGCATGTCCCATCAAATTCACTAGAATCAGTCTTGGGTTGTGCATCTCTCTATTATTTTATTTTTTTTACTCAGATTCATGTGTTGCCACTTCATTTTTATTGTTATTCTGATATATTTGATTAATTTGCTTATCTTGAGTTTTCTATAGCAATGCATCTTATCAAAACATCCAGCCATGTTTATGTACTGTTAAAATTATATTTGAGAAAAAATGAAAGTAGTTTGCTGATGCATTTATAAATATGTAAATAATGTGATACTAGTTACACATCATACAATTTGATTTATAGCCTAAGGTTACTGTCCATAGAGATGCATGCTTTCCATGAAAGATGGATACCTCGTCAGCATGTGCTGATCTTGAAAGTATCTTCTATTCCATTTTTACATTCCAGTGATCCTTCTGGTATTCCGTTCAATGATTTCAATTTACTCCATATTTCATGGAATTAAATAACTAGTTTTACGAATGCACTTGCGCAGAGCACCGTGGCTGTGGCGAACTGCTTTTATATCCCAGGCGTAACAGCGGCGCTATTCTCGCGCTCTAAGAGAAAACGGTGTTAGCTATTGCTATATCTATACTACTTCCCCTTGCTGACTTACCCGGAAGTGGTTCTTGTGTTGTGATTGTGGAGCTCAGTTAAAGTTAAAAGTGTTAACTTAATTTAGAACTGGAACGTTAGCTAGCTGGTGGGAAAAAATATTTTCGGCACAATACCTCAGTCACTGTTAAGGGTGAGTAACGCTACCCTGTTAACTTGTAAATTAGTGTAAATCGATTGCCAATATTTAATCTGGCAAGTATCACTATAACCCATGCTATACACACATCATGTGTGCATAATTTCTTATGTTCGTACGCTGAGTGTTCATGGGATGTGCACCAGCAAGGTTAGCTAAACAGTTATAACTGTTTTGTCTGTTTTACAACCATGTGTTGTTGTGGTGCACGGGATAGCTATCACTAAATTCAGGCTGTACGTGTTGGTGTATGCCGCTTTTAAGTAGGCTATGCGAAGATGAGTGCTGAAACGGCAGACCGGGTGGCCGTGACCGGCAGTCGGCCGAACACTCCCCCACAAACCTCCTGGTTCGAATTCCTGTTGGACGAATCGCTGCTGGAAAATCATCTGCAGAAGAGCTCTCCAGACCCATCGCCAGTGCAGCTCGTGATCCAGTTCTTGGAGCAAGCTTCCAAGCCCTCTGTGAACGAACAAAACCAAGTCCAGCCTCCCGCGGATAATCGCAGGAACCGCACCCTGAAGCTGCTGGCCCTCAAGGTTTCTGCTCACTTGAAATGGGACCTGGACACACTGGAGAAAGGGTTCGTGCCGCGATAAAAACAATTTCACCCCCCTTTAATCAAAGGGCTACACCGGAGAGTTGATGCACATATGTTAGCCTCTAAAAGCGCTAGAATTGTAAGTAGGCATCATTCTTAATGTAGTGGACAGGATGGTTTATGCTTGTACCCGTTGTTCCCACAGCCTGTCCATTCCTGTGTTGAACATGCTCCTGAATGAGCTGCTGTGTGTCAGCAAGGTTCCCCCTGGGGTGAAACATGTGGACCTGGACTTGTCCACCTTGCCCCCAACCACCGCCATGGCTGTGCTCATCTACAACCGGTGGTATTGACATTCATCTCCTTACACTTAAAACCTTTGACTAAAAAAAGCAGAACCTTCATTAGGCAGCATTGAGCTGAAGGGGCGGTATGCTATTATGTTTGGGTTATCGTTTGTTACACCTTTAATGCGTAAGGAGCTTATCCTGTTCTGATGTTCCTTTCCCCCTAAGGGCCATCCGGACTATCGTGCTGAACAGTTTCCCAGAGAAACCAACTAAGCTCGGACCTCACCAGATGAACATGTCAGCACCTCAAATAATTGTCCTTTTCAAACATTTGGATTCAAATTTCATATTTTTATTCCAGATTTCTTGTGGGAGTGACTGTGTTCCTTCTGTTCTCAGGTTGAATCTCGTACAGCAGGAGAAGGAATCGACTGAAAATATATTAAAAGTGGTGAGTGTTGATTTCCTTGAGTTTCTATGGGAAAATTATGATAGATTTCAGCATTAGGGCATGGATTGGATAGTGGTTTAGCTAGATGACCAAGGTAATCATTAAGAAATGAGCTAGCTGTTCCCAGTTGCTCATTGAATGAGGAAGAGTGAGACCATTTTGCCTGTTGCAGCTAAAAGAGCAGTCGGAAGACTCCATCATGGTCTTGGAGGGGGCCCTGGGGATCAAGAAAGACTTCTACATCCACACCCTGAGGACTCTGGACCTCCTGGCAGCCGAACCCCCTACGACCAATGGAGAAACGGAGTGTTCCACGGCTGGGCTCAAGATCAGCGCTGACGAGCTGCACTGTCAGGTGCAGTATGTTACTCGAACCTGCACTCCTCTGCGCATTTTAAATTATGTCTGGAAATTGATTTAAGCATTGGGACAATATATTGATCTTTCTAGTGCTAATGTGACTTTTGTTTTTCATTTTTTTTTTTTTTGGAAATGATGAAAATGAGTACTGATTCTAATCCATTGTAATCGTTTCTGTGCTTTTGCTTTGTCTGGCAGGTTCACTATGATCTGGGCGCCATTTTCTTTCAGCAAGGCTGTTCAGAGCCCTCCTCGTATGAGAAGGCCAGAGAACACTTCTTTAAAACCAAGGAGCTGCTGCTGAAGGTACAGAACCAGGTTAAAATGTGCCCTTTTCTAAGAACTGCCAGCAGTTCTGTGCAAATAATGTTTTTGACAGACAATAACGCAGGAAACGTATATTTAACGGAGAATTACAGAAAAGCCTAAAATCACTACATATAATATCAAATCTATCAGCATTTGTCCACTCTTTCTTTTGTGCACCCTGCTACCACTTTGAGTCTTCCATCCTTCCAATCAACAAACAAGTTAAAGCTGTGTCCTCCCTACAAAATGTGTTACCAAATGTGCCAATGACATTATGTTAGAACCCTGAAAAATAAATAACTTGCAGTTATTGGCTGTTTTCACTGGAAAGTAAACAAATGAAAGGGTGGTCTCTGACATTTGCACAGTACTGTATTTTTTTGTTGTTGAAAATGCATGTGTGCTCGGCAATGTTGGAGTCATTCAAAGTCATCGTAGCGCACTAGGGCCATGTGCCAATTCATCAGTTAAATTTCAATTCATTTCCTGAACTGACTTTACTGAAGTGCACTTTACTGAATCGAGCTTTGCCCTGTTGCGTGGGTGGTGATTTCCCCTCTGCTGGCTCTGTTGCAGCTGGACTCTAAGGCCCTTCACTGTCGTCTGGATGAGAGGCGCTTGGCTGGGTACTGGAATGCCTGCAGGGTCCTCACTGGAGCGTCTGACCCCAGCGATGCACAGCTCACCCCCTACGGCCTCATCAACAACTTCATAAAAAGCAAAAACTATCAGGTAGGAAAGGACACGCGCATTTTCCATTCCGTGTCACCCGTGAGCTCAAAACATGTGAGATGGAAGAGAAATTTCAAATGATGCAAATTTGATTGGAAAGATAATCAAACGGGGCAGGTGCTTCCTGTTTCCTGCATATGCAGACAGTATGGCTGACCTGGTACCAGCATAGTGTACCATTGTTCCTTAACACAGTGTACCACCTTGTGTTGCACTAGCATAGTGTACCATTGTTCCTTAACACAGTGTACCACCTTGTGTTGCACTAGCATAGTGTACCATTGTTCCTTAACACAGTGTACCACCTTGTGTTGCACTAGCATGGTGTACCATTGTTCCATTACATTACATTACATTCATTTGGCAGACGCTTTTATCCAAAGCGACGTACAAGTGCATTTTCATGATCGTAGACAACTGCTGAACACGGGTTCAGTAAGGTACAATTACTTATTTGTACAGCTATTTCTAGCTGAGAACAATGAACACTATCCTGGTCTAACATCTGCAAAGCCAAACTAGGCAGAAGATTAAGCTAGAGTATTAGGACAAATACAATTTACCAAGAAGTGCAGGGATGGGGCAACATGTAACAAGTGACAAGGAAAAAGGGTTTTTTTTTTTTTTTTTTTTTTTTTTAATATATATGTATACACAGCATGGTGGTGGTTATTCTAGGTATAGTCTGAAGAGATGAGTCTTCAGGCCACGGCATACACTGTTCCTTAACACAGTGTACCACCTTGTGTTGCACTAGCATAGTGTACCATTGTTCCTTAACACAGTGTACCACCTTGTGTTGCACTAGCATAATATGGCAGAAAATTCTTTGACCTATTGTGACAGGAAGAGGTAAATGTAAGTTCCTTTGCTGTTATGTGCTGTACAGACAAAACTTTGTTTTCTTACCATATTTTTGCCTGTCATTCCTCAGTAGATACTGAGATGGAACATGTTATCGGCTCTCTGTTCCCTTCTCCGTTCCAGGCTCTTATTGAGACGTTCATCAAAGACAATGTGACCCTCAGCCTGCCCAACTATTTCAGACAGTCCATCCTGAGGGAGTTTGTGCACAAAGTCCAGCAGGGGTGAGTGCGCGTTGCAGGGGTCGTGATGCTTCATGGGTCTAAATGACCGTATGACGTTAGTCATGATGTCTCCCACAGCAGATTTCTTTGACTATGCATGTACGTCCTCTGCAGGCCATTGACCGATTCCAGAGCCAACGGGATAGTTTCAATATGCAGGATAATGTGACTTGTGGAGTAATTGCACTTCCATGTTAAGTTAACTTTCGTAGCAGTTGCTAGCCTGTTCTCAAAATGCATTCACCTTTGATTGTGCACACTTGCGTGCATACGTGTGAACGGCTGGGTTTGGTAGAGTCAGCTGCCCTTGTGCGCGCGATTGCGCTCTGTCCGCTTTCCTCAGGGACAGGACATTGGAGGAGGTGTGTCACAAGCTGTGCGTGTGCAACGCCGTGCGGGAGGCGCTGGAGGGCCAGGTGGTCAGCGTGTTCTTCCAGCAGCTGCTCCTCAGACCCAACAAGCGCACCGTCGACTTCCTGCTGGAGGTGCTGACCTGTGGGCCTCATGAGGGCACTTTAAAGCGTTACGCTTAGTACTCTGGTGAGAACTGTTCACTAACTGGTGTTCTGTTAATGTAGGTGTGCACAAGGGCGTTGGACGCGGAACACGCAGAGACATCGAGAAGAAAATTAGCGGCTCTCCTGAAGTAAGTAGTGTGGAACTGTGTTCATGCTGAGCTGTTGGGGCTGGAAATGTTGGTGTCCCTATGCACTGGTGTAATAGGAGACTGAAACCTTTTGTGTGTCTGTGTCTGTCTGTGTGTGTGTGTGCGCGTGTCTGTGTTTGTACGTCTCCTCTGTGTAGAGCCGTGTGTGAGAGTGTCGAGGAGACGTCTCTGGTCTTCATGGTGTTCGCCCACAAGCTGTTCGTGGAGCTGTTACCGGAAGAGGAGAGGAAGACCCTGGTGGAGCAGATGAGGAAGAGGTCAGCCAGTATCAACCTGTCTGCCAAGCTGCTTCCCTCCTTCTACGACATCCCAGGTACCCCGAAACCCAGAGAAAGGTGTCAATTCATGCAGCAGATACGTTTCATATTTGGCGACAGTGCATCCCACTTTCTCCCTGATTTCTGAGGGAAGTGCTCATTCAAAGTCCTGTTCCAAACCAAAGCTACAAAGGACAGTGGCCCTCCGAATGTACATTCTTTGCTGTGTGTACACATGCAAGTGTCCAATGTCCTTTGTAGTGGTGTATTTTGAGTATTTTTTTGTGATAAGTGTAAATTATGTTGGGAAACTATTATCTACTGACAAGATTATGGGTGTAACTGATATTCCGTTTTAAGATGCAATGGACAAACCAAACCAGACAAACTTCTGATGTGAAGTCTACAAACGCCATGGTGTACACTTCACATCAGACATCTTGCACTTTCCCAAATGACCAAACTGAAGGGTACAGCATTCCAGTATGAATATGCACCTCTACACAATTCCGCACTTCATAGGCTATAGGGCACAGGTCATGTGATCTGCATCTGGAGCACGGCCGCCAGTAGTGTTCCAGGCTTGTTGTCAGGGCGCCCGGCAGCCTGTGCTCGCTGAGCCCTAGCGTCCGTCTCTCCCTCTCAGCCTCCGCCAGCGTGAACATCGGGCAGCTGGAGCACCAGCTCATCCTGTCGCTGGACTGCCGCCGGATCCGCCAGATCCTCATCGAGCTCCACGGCATGGCCGAGCGCCCCTTCTGGCGCGTCAACAGCAAGGTGAGGGGCCCCCGGGGGCCGCGGCGAGGCGGCGCTGCACGTACGGCCCTCAGCAGCGATGGGGAGCCGGGATTCGGGCTCCTCTCCAAAGACAGTGGAGCTGTTTGGTGATGCGAGACTCAGTTCTTTGAGCCGTAGTCAGAGGCATGAACAGTGGCCTGCATGTAACTGCCTTAACTTTGACTGACAAATGCAAGTTCTACTCACAAAACTCTGTTGTTTTAGAGAAAAGGAACATTTATTTGCAAGTCTATACAACCAGCCGTATTTTTTATGATCATTAGAAATATTATTACTTACATTTTTATGCACTATATATCCATTGCTTGATGTCTTTTTTTCCAGTATGTCTGTTATTTGGTTCAGCTTTAAATAATTTATTGCTAATGTCTGTCTGATGTAAAGCACTTTCTAGTGCTTTTTGAATGACAGGTGCAATATAGTAAATAGTTTATTAGGGTATTATGTAAGTAATAAGTAAATGTAAAGTAGACGATCTTAATCGAATCTATTTCATAATGTTTATTTCTGTACTGAAACATTATTTTGATTTGTAAATGTAATTGTAAAACGTCTTCGGATTGGATCGTGAATCTATCCCATCACCCCCTCAGTTAAACACACCTGTTATAGACGCTTAAAACATGCAGTGTAAATCTTCATAGATATTCCAATGTGTAATCAGTGTTGTCTGGATTTCTCTGGTCCGCTGTCTATACTCAGGCCGTTTCCCTTTTTTCACTTGCATATGCAGTGGGAGGTTCCTCAGGACTACGTCAGCGTGATATTGGGCATTAAGGACAACCTGACGCGGGACCTGGTGTACATTCTCATGGCAAAAGGCTTGCACTGCATCACAATAAAAGTGAGTTACGCCAGCTTACCTGAGCCCCTCCCTCACTGCTGAAGTAACTGATGGGTTTTAAGGGGAAGTCGGAAAGATGGCACCATAGCTGTGTTTCCTTGAGGATAACTAGTTGAGGTTGCTGCTGCTGAATTACTTTTAAGCCTTTAAAGTGTAGGATCACAAATATGTGTTCTTAGCTGAACATTCTAATGGTGATGTAACGATCACTACTGGTAATTGAATACAATGGAGTTTTAGAACTGGAATTCTAGTTCTGACTGGAATTTTGAATAAAATATTCTGAGTAACCTACTCCTCAAAGAGTTAAGCAAAGGCAGTATGCTTTATCTGTGTTTCTCTGAAGTTGCATTACAAACTTTAGTGTCATGCTTTTTTAAATTAATGTCTTCATTTGCTAATAAATAAATGGTTGGTGACTGGCTGATAAATGTTACTTGTGCTCAAGCCCATGTCCAGAGGTAGCTTTTGAATGGTAATAAAGTGCAGCAGTGAAATTTGGTGCTTGTGGTTGCTCCTCTTGCCGCAGGACTTTGCTCACGCGCGGCAGCTGTTCTCTGCCTGCCTGGAGCTGGTGACGGAGTTCTCGCCCAAGCTGCGTCAGGTGATGCTGAACGAGATCCTGCTGCTGGAGGTGCGCGCCCACGAAAGCGGGGGCGGGTGCACCCGAGAGCGCCCCCCTCCGGACCTGGTCAGCAGGGTGCGCGGGTACCTGGAGATGAGGATCCACGGTGAGCCCGCAGCTCTCCTGCGTACCGCCATTTCCAAATATCTCTCCATAAACCGTGAAAATGTGCCATGGGAAAACACCTTCCACAGATCTGCCCTTCAGTTCTGCTATTTTCACTCATAATCACCCGTTTCGATTTATTTCTTCTCAATCTCACTGGTTAACTTCTCGATGATTTTGTTCACTCAGTAACTGTGCGGTCTTTACTAGCTGCCTCGTTTCGAACCCCTCCAGATATTCCTCTGCGGCAGCTCGTGGGGGAGGAGTGCGTGGCCTTCATGTTGAACTGGAGGGAGAACGAGTACCTGACTCTGCAGGTGCCCCAGTCGCTGGTTATGAACAACCCCTACATCAAGGTAGGCTATTAGCCGCCCGCATGCTAGGGAAAAAGGCTTCTCAGCCTATCAGGATTCACGCCTTTACCTCACAACCTATGAAGTGTGATCTTTGTAGTGATAGTGTAGGATGAAATTGTGAGGCTCACCCCCTCCTTTAACAAGTATAGAGACAAATTGCCTCAGTTGGGCGCTATTTGATCATGAATCTATCACGATAATTCAGGTTTCTTTCCCATATGTTTGTGTGCTCTGAAAGAATGAAACAGATTGATTTGTGTAAGGTTGTTCTGAGTTTCTCCCCATGTCTCTTCCCTCTGTACCCCTGCGGTGGCGTCGCTCAGCTGGGGCAGCTCTTGGCCGCCACCTGCAAGGAGCTCCCGGGGCCCAAGGAGAGCCGGCGGACGGCCAAGGACCTGTGGGAGGTGGTGGTGCAGATCTGCAGCGTGTCCAACCAGTACAAGAGAGCCAGCGACGGGCGCGTCAGCCTGATCAAGCAGCGAGACTCCACCATGGGCATCCTGCACCGGTACGGGCTCCAGGGCACCGCAAAATGGCCGCCACCTGCAGCTCTCATCAGAGATTATTCTGTTATACTGGGTGCTTTCCAGTGTATTGGGGACTCCCTACCCGTGTTCATGGCAATGAATAACTGTTACGTAATGAGTATTGTACTTTATTGGACTTGTGTTTGTAGCCGTTCCAATGACTTTTGGTACACACTTATTGTCTTGTTGCTTTGGATAAAATGAATGGCAAATAAATGCAATGTAATGAAATGTACCCAATCTTACTCATTAGCCTACGATATAAGAAAATGTCTCCCTAAGAAAAAGTCAGACATTCCTTATATGTCGTTTGTGTTTTGTTTTAGGAGCAAATTTGTCACGTTCATCAAGAAACTGCGGGTGAGTAGAGGCGGGGGCCGATGGCCTGTGAAATGGCGGCTCTGTGCGCAACCTTGGGTGGGGGCACTGACCGAGCGCCGATCTGCCGTTTGTTCCAGGAGCCGCTGGTGCTGACCACCCTGATCTCGCTGTTCGTCCGGCTGCACAGCATCGTGCGGGTAGGGGCCCCGCGCAGCCCGCCTCTGCTCTCTGAGGAGCGCCGTCTGGCCCGCGGCTCACCTGTCCTCTGCTCTCTTCTGCAGGACGACATCGTCAACGAGGTCACGGCGGAGCACCTGTCGATATGGCCGTCGACCCTGCCAAAGTGAGGCCCGCGCGAGTGTGTGTCTGCCCGCGCGTCGCTCAGCAGGGCTCGGTGCATTGTACTGGGGAAAATAGACTCCATTTGCTTGGATGTACCAGTTTAGGTTCTCTGGTCTTAGAATGTGTACTGCTGCTGGGTACCTATTTTTTTTTAGAGTACAACATACAAGGAGAACCCACTACAAGCCTAAAGCAGAAATTAGACAAGTGTTGCGGTTTTCACCTTGAAAGAAGTAACAATGTAGCCCAGCAGAACTTGATGTTGGTACATAAATGTACTCTTGGCTGTTGGTGAAAGTCCCCAGCTGTTTAGTTTAGTGATTGTATGCAGTTGCTTGTGGTCATTAGTATGCAGCCTGGCATTTTGTTATGAGATTGAAAATTTACTTCAATGAACGTTCAGGCACATCGCTTCATGTTGGTTTATGACGGAAGTATTAAATTGATTACACAGAAACTGAACGTGGCTCAAATGTAAAAGGCAGAGAATTGAGTGTTAAATGGAAGACCTGCCCTCTCCTTTAGCCTGCAGTCTGTGGACGTCGAGGCAGTGGCCGTGACCATGAAGGAGCTCGTTACTTATGCCCTGACCCTTAACCCCAACAACCACTCCTGGCTAATCACACAGGCTGACATCTACTTTGGTAAGTCGTAGGGGGATACAGGGTTAGGAATCGGTGCAGGGGACGCTAACGTGCTAACGTGGTCAGTTTTGGTGTGAAAACCTTTCGTCTTCCGTCTTATTCCTCAGTGACCAGCCAGTACTCCGCGGCTCTGCACTACTACCTCCAGGCCGGGGCGGTCTGCTCCGACTACTTCAGCAAGGCGGTGCCCCCCGACGTCTACACCGACCAAGTACTGAGAGAGCCCTCATTCACATTCCTAAAGCTTTGTGATACTTTCTGTCTGCTAACGTGCTGCAGCTTTTGTTCCATGCTGGAATGATATTGGCACTGTGTTTGTCTTTTTATAATGAATTAGAATAGTCATGTGAGAATGTGCTCTCTTCCTCACAGGTTCTCAAGCGAATGATCAAGTGCTGTTCGCTGTTGAATTGTCACACTCAGGTATTCTGTCTCATTATGTTGTTTTAATGTCTCTATGGAAGTCAAAGGCGACAATATTCAAATGCAACTGTTCATTGGAAAATGAAAATTCCATATTGCATTTTGGATAATACAAAAGTGTGCATTTTTCTTTTCCTCATTTTCCTTTTTTTTCAGGCACACGACTTGCATTTTAAATTAGAAATTATAACATTGAAACATCCACACAATGTGGATTCTACACCACTGTTTTGTGACAAGAAAATTGTTCTTGGTTTTGAATTATAAAACTATGTTGTGTCTCCACCATGTCCTGTAGGTGGCAGTACTTTGCCAGTTTCTCAGAGAGGTGGACTATATGACTGCGTTTAAAGCTCTTCAAGAACAAAACAGGTAATTATTTTTTGTTTTTGTGGTAGTGTGGGAGATTTTATGAATTTGACAAAAAATAATTCTTATGTTTTTCTTTTAGTCATGATGCCATGGATTCCTTCTATGACTACATCTGGGATGTCACGATCCTTGAATATCTGACGTGTATCCTTAACTTTTGTGTGGTGCTGCTTTGTGTCTTGCTTTGTGCTGTTTTATTAAGTGAGGTTGTTTCACATTTTTTCTGTGTATTTATTATCTTAATGATGTATCCAGACATACACCATAAACGGGGAGAGAACGAAAAGAGACAGATCGCTGTGAGTAGTTCAATCTTAATAACTTTCCTATACATACACAAAAGTCATTTGTAGCATGGTGTCTGGTGTAAAGTATGTGCATTATACAAGAAAGTACTGTGTTGAGTAATGTTATGTCTTGCGGTGTCCAGTGATGCAATATGGTCAGTTTGAGGCAATGCAAAGACAGGGCGTTGAGCAGGGTGTTGTGTTCCTCAGATCAAAGCCATTGGACAGGCGGAACTCAACGCCAGCAACCCTGAGGAGGTGCTGCAGTTGGCGGCTCAGAAGAGAAAGAAGAAGTTCCTCCAGGCCATGGCCAAGCTCTACTTCTAGCTCAAAACTGAACGAGCTCTTTTAAATGACTGTATATATAATTCGTTTTCTACTTTAAATTGGAAAAATAAACATTTCCAGCATTTGGTTTGTTCCGTTGTTTTATGTACAGTTACGCAGTGCATAGTTTTAATGCATTTTTCAATTCAGTGGCTCATACAAACATGCTAGAGTGAAGTCTCTGCGTTTTACAATGGAACTCAGCAGCCACGGCAGGTGTTGCATAGAGATAGGGTTAACGAGAATGGACATGGAGGCTATATACTGTATGTTCCCTTGACCTCAATGCCAAATGTTAACACCTTTTGCTCTAGAACTAGAAGATGCAGAATTGAACAAAATGCATTTGGTGAGATGTACGCAGTAACTCAAATGTGACGGACTGCGTCAGTGAATAACAAATGCGACTCTGTGCTTACTGATGATCTGTCTCACAAGTCCCTTTGATGCATGTAGTGAAAACTAGTAGATTCGCGTCAAAATCATAGCAGCATTTGATTAATGGTAATACCATCCCAACAATTGAAATTAGGAGGACTGATAATTATCCAACTATCTCCCATGGTCTAAAATGTGAGTGAGCAACTTATGTTTCCCTGGAAACTTCTAGGGAAACAGTCTCCTTCAAGGGCTAACAAATGACAAATGTGGCTCATCCGCATGGACTGCTGCCTGTATCATTTAAACAGTATATTGATACTGTTAAAATGAACAAACTGGGATAATGGAGCACTGAAAATATTTTGGAGACCACTTTTGGTAGTACCTTCCAACACTTGTTAGCGTGATTCATCATTTTCGTAAAAGAAACGTGTGCTTTTCATAACATTACATAGAAAAGGCCATTTCCTTCCTCTGCTTACAATGCAGAATAGAAGTTAAGTGTCTGAAAAATATAAGATCAAAGCAGTGACATCATTCTTCCACAATTTTTTAATGTTTAAAATATTCCAGTATAAAACAGCATGACATGCGTTAATTATAAGAACAGAGTGACAAGCAGAATCTGTTACACAACACGTCTCTCCTTGAGTTGGATATGTACTGCATACCAGAAACATTTTCACATTTAAAAATGAGTCATTTCTTCATTTCAATTTGAAAAATAAACCTATAAAACTGCTTCATATTAAAGTTGGCAATTTGGTACTTGATAAGCCAGCCTGCTAGCCTACGATAAAGAACATTTTAAGTTTGACAGCTAGTCAAACATGTTACTTGACACTTTCTGTGAATTGTTCTCACAAGACTGTGGAGATCAAATGTTAGAAAGCGAGACCATGCCATTTTATGCAAAATGTGTGCATAATTGTATTCCATAGCAAAACACAAAAAATAGGAATTCATGGAGGCCACATACATTTCTCTGACAAGTACCAAATGCTAATACATTCCTTGAAATCTCAAACCTCTAAATTAATAGCACACATTTCTTCCAAGCTTTAACTTTCATTTTATAAACAATTCTGGAATGCACATTTGCATCTCACAGCAACGATATGAAAAACCCTGAGATCATCCTAATGCAAATTACCTGCTCAGAACACATTGTTGGTCACACTGGTTGGTTGCTAAATGCACGTGTATAACATTCATAGTGCAAAATTATCATAAGAAAATACAAAATCGTAAAATAATTTTAGAAAACTGTGTAGACAAATACACAAAATTTAAAATACAAGTTATTTTAATGAAATATTTGTCTCCACTATAAATGATTTTTTCACCAATTAACTCACCACGCTTGATCGTGGATAAGCCAGTAAAATATGCAGGTTAAATGGAACTGTGTTGAGTCAATAATGATATGGGACAGACTGCCCTATCACAAACGGCAACTAATCCAGGTATCCACGGACATTACTAAACTGTTTTTTTTAATACTGCGGTTAGTAGGAAGATCAAAAAAGCACAATGGACAAAAAAGCGTCCATTAGCTTTATGCTCCCTGTGCCTTTTTTGTTTGTCATGGGACACTATCAATGAGCAAGTTTTGATGGACAGGTTAAGAAAATAAAACGTCATATATGAAAATTATTCTATAAACAAATAGGTGAAAATCCAATATTGAGGGATTACGATGAAAAATGAGATTACAGTGTAAGCCATCAACACCATTTTGATTTGGTACATCTTGCCTTGCTTATATAACTGGAGAGTTTTGCATGCCATATATGCCTTGCTGCTATGAATGAATTGCCACATGGCAGACTGGCAGTATCATACATTTCAAGTTTCAAGCCAAATTGTTTAATGTGCCAAGAAATTGTGTTTTAGGCAGATTTTTTAAAAACACAACATGGCTGCAAAACTCATTTTCCCAGGTCGTCTCAGTGGATCAAATTTTTAAAAAGATGCAACCCAGGGCAACAGTAATCAGCAATTTTGTCTAAAGGTCACTCTGACCAGTAACAATTTTCCTAATATACATTTTCCCTCTAAATTAATTTAAGATCACGTGCTGAATGGCTGTCTATAAAAAGAAACTTTATTTGGCACTATCTGAACTGTGTTTTATGATAATTCACCCTTAAACTGATTACAGGTACAAGTTTAAAATCTAAATTTGGCAGTAAATCACAAATGTATGGTCTACGTAAGTCATATGGACCATGCACATTGATTGCTGTGCAATCAGTAAAATATTAAGATCTTAAGGAATTCATCTTAGCATCTTAATATGCTGAAAGGTAACACCTCCTTCGATCACATGGATCTTAAATACCCATATGTTCCTATAGTAACAGCCTACATTTCTAATTTTGATACAAAGATATCCAGGTCTCCATTTTGATGACCTCACTGAACAGCTAAACAGCAAGGGACACTGCCACCCTAAAGCATCAGCCCTGTAAAAACATTCAAGATCTCAAATATAGGGACAGGGACAGGGTAATACTGGTTGTCTTAAATGATAAAAAAGATAAGACTTCACAGTGTAGGATTAACTAGGAATGGAAACAATAAAACTCTTCAGGTTAAGCAGATGACATCATTAAATCCATTTATGTAGTACCTTTCATGGATTTTAAAGTGCTTTATAGTGAAGGGGTTGGGGGGATGGTTAACTGTCACCAACTTGTAGCAAACTTGAGCGATTTTCTATAGCTATTTTATGCTAGAGCATTCGGCACACATAAACTGAGATGGACAAACAGGGACTTACATGTACATACCCGAATGTACAATGTGACAATGAAGTAGAAACAGTGGGCTGCACGGAGAGCCTTACCATACCTTTGGATGGGACTCCGAGGAATCCCCTACACCAGAGGTTCTCAAACTCAGTCCTGGGCCCCCCTGTGTATGCTGGTTTTTGTTCAAACCATAATCTTAATCCCTCTAAACGTGAAAAGAACCTAATTAAGAAAAAAATCACAGCTTGTTAAAATTCTGGGATTGCGACCGTTTGGAACGAAAACCAACATACCCAGGGGGCCCCAGGACCGAGCTTGGGAACCTCTGTCGTACTCTTTGGGAAAAATTCCATTAACAGCTTTAACAGCTTCAGCACGGCCTCAACGTCAGAGACATCTGCCGCGTCTGGGGTCACCGGAAGCCTGACAATCCCGGACAGCCCTGGAGTTACCGGCCAAGCTGGTCGCCCGACTCCCCTGGAAAGCTCTCTGAAGAGGGCCGGCTGGTCCCCTGGTTTCCTGGCGCTTTGCAGGATTCGTCCTCCTGACACACGTCCCTGTAGCCGGGACCGAAGGACGCTGGGTCGGTGAGGTCCTCCAGGCTCAGCCTGCCGTTGGTCTCTGACAGGGGGATGTAGGAGTAGTCCCTCCTGCGGGGAAGTGCCCCGGAGCTCCTCCTGCTCTGGACCAGGTTACAGACCACGCTGGCCAGGAGCAGGGCACAGAGAACAGAGCTGATAACCATCCAGGTGGATCTGAAAACAGGAGGAGGAGGAGGTAACATGGCAGCCTTTTAATCTTTGCACACGCACCCTACAGTCAACAGCTTTCACAGTCAACACACTAGAGCAGAGCTGGCATGGCGTAGGTTATTGTTCATCTTCTTATCTGCTGTAAGGCTGGATGCAAATATAGACTCTATGCAGAAATTATATTTGTATACATGTGTACCTTTTATAAATCTTCCAACTTTATGGTTGAGTGAACAAGTGTAATTTATTCATATTATACTGTACAAACAATTCCATAAAACTGCCAGTCAAATGTATCAGCATATTGAATCTTGGGAGCTGCTTTTGATTAGACGATATACGCAATGTAGATGAATTTTAATTCTTCAAACCTCATCCATCTGTAAAGAAGTTTTGAAACCTGGTACACTACTCTGTAAAATAAGGCTTTGGTTGGTGAGCAATATCCTCCTCTTTCCAAGTTTTAAACATCTGGGTAGCCAAGCAGTGGCCAACTACAGGAACAAAAGAATTCAGATTTCAGATAGAGTCTCATCACAAGCATGAGGAATCGGCAGTAAATACAAGATATGTCCAAAGAGCAGCGTAATCCGATGGTCTGATTTTGGCACATCCAGGCCCAATCCTCAGTGAGGGCTCTACTAATAGTTTTCTGGCTTACAGTGGTGGATTTCTGTCAATTAAAACTGCAAGTAATTTCAAACTGAAATTTATCCAACTGAAACGATTAAAGATTATGTATTGAAAACTGACTAAAAATAGATGGCAATGTAGTCAGAAGTCTCGAGACCTGCTATCTTTTTCACATCAGTCATGTGCTGCCCCATGTGTAAGGTACCTCTGTGCATTGTGCTGTTCAGCTCCGCCTTCCTTGTGATGTTGCACGTGCCTGTCACCGGGTCACATGGACACATGTCCTGACAACGGCACTCCTGTGCACAGTTAACCCCATAGAAGCCTATGGGGCATTCTGGGAGAAAAAGAAACCTCCATAAAATACACTTCAGAGGTGTATTTTGGGCGTGCGATAATGAGAAAGGTACAACCCTGCTTTCCTGGAAGTGGCAGCTATTTTGCTGAAAATTGTCAGGGAGGATATTTACATTGCAAAATTGTGCATTTTATTGACATTATTTAACATTTGTGGATGTATGTTCTCTGCACTCACATCACACTCAATATTCATGGCAAAGATCTGCAATGCGCAGATATTGTAATTGAATCAATCTTGAAGAGCAGGTTTTGTTTGACAACTTGTATTGCAGGCTGTGCCGAAAGCTAATAGGGTGTTGTATTTTATTTTTCTGTTAAGTGTACTTCGTGATTAAAACTGATTTAATAAATTTAGTAAAACTTTTCCTAAATGTATTATTTACCCACCATGCTCACAAGAGGCCCCCTGGTAGCCAGCAGGACAGGTGCAGTGCCCATGCACTGGGTCACATGACCCCCCGTTCCAACATTCACAGGTCTGGTTACAGCCGTCGCCATAGAAACCAGTCAAACACACTGCAATATAAAGACAATGATTAGTATTTATACAGTATACCTTCTTTTCTGGAGATAACCCTCACCTTTACAGGATTCACTCACATAAGGCAGGGGTGGGCAATGAGGGCTGTATCTGTTTCTGGTTTTCAGGTCAACTTCTGGCTTTAATTGCTTAATTACATTTACGCCCTCTGGCATTTTATCCACATTTGTTGATAAGCACATGAATGACAGTTGCTACCGTGTCTGTATACGAGACATTTTACAGTGATCTAATCTACGAGTGATACCCGGGTTGGTGTGTACAGTCAATTAGCTCATTTAGCCAGAGTAACTGGTGGAAACAAAAACCTGCAAACACACCGGCCCTCCAGGACTGGAATTGCCCACCCCTGCTCTAAAGGATGCGAAGATAGCATATGTTGTGTATGAATGATTACCAACCCTCAGCTAAGATGGAGAGGGAGGGACTTATCCAGCCAATCATAAGGGTGTTAGATGGATGACCAAGGTCAGAACAGAACTTCAGCCAGGACACAGGGACACACATTGCAAATAATAAGTCCCAAGTGCCATGGGATTATTAATAACCACAGTGTCTCAGTGACTTGTTCAACCTCCTCTGAAAGACAATGTCTCTTACAGCAGTGTCCCCATCACTGAAAAGCAGCGTTAGTTTTATTGCACATTATCCCATATCAAACCCAGTACAGCTGTAACAAGGATAAGCCATCTCACCTGACATGAATTCCGCAATACTCATTAGCTACTGTACTGAAGACCTACTGTAGCTACTCTACTTTTTTCTGCCCCTCCCTCCTCTTGTTTGAGTCAGAGACAGACACAAGCAGTGCGGTAAGTATAATCACATGCTTTTAAAGAGGTTAAGCAGAATTGTACCTTCGCTACAGTTGCTCCCCGTCCAACCGGCATCACAGACACATCCATCTGAATCAAAGCCAGAGAGAGAATGATGTTTGAATGACAGAACTGAAAGGTGAAAAAGTTCATTGATGAATGCTTCAGCCTCAAAGAGATTGAGGCACCATGTAGATACCGGATACAGCCAAGATACAGCCTACAGTGATAAAGGCTCAGTATATGCATGTGCTGGAAAATCCTACAGATGAGCTAAAAACTTCCTCAGAAGTTAATCTGTGATAGTACCTAGCAGTTGGCAAGGAGGCACTGTTATCAATAATAGCAACTGAGAGCTGTCAAAAAGGGGGGGGGGGTTACTGTAGCAACAAGACATATCAACATGTCAAATATGAACATATGAGATATGAATATGCAAATGAACAGATAAATAGAAAAACCCACCCATGCCTGAATCCATCTTATTGAACACGTCATTTGCCATGCTAACCTCCCTTACGGTTTGCGCATTTATACAAACTACAATAAAAAAAACACATGCATAAACTGCAACGGGAAAGTTTTAAATGCGCTAACCGTAGAGGGAAGTTAGCATGGCAAATGAACAGATAAATAGAAAAACCCACCCCTCCTTGAACCCATCTTACTAAACGTCATTTGCCATGCTAACCTCCCATACGGTTAAAACATCTATACAAAGCACAATAAAAAACACATGCGTAAGCTGCAACGGGAAAGTTTTAAAATGCGCTAACCGTAGGGGGGAAGTTAGCATGTGCCCCGCTAACAAGTTAGCGCATTTAAAACTTCCCCGCTGCAGTCAAAACGGGCGCGGGGCGCAGAGAGGAAGGCCGGCCGGCCCGTCGCCGCTCACACTGGGTGCAGACGCCGTGGTCGCCGCAGCCGGGGGTCTGGCAGGCCAGGGTATCGCAGGCGGGCCCCCTCCAGCCCGGCTGGCACACGCAGGACCCGTCCACGCAGGCCCCGTGCCCGCCGCAGTCCTCCGGCTGGCACAGCGGCTCGTGGATGCACAGCACCGTGGACACGTTGCGCGGGCACCGCCACATGGGCTCGTGACTGCGCAGAACGGGGACGGGAGGTGCAGAATAGCGGCATTGCTTTTAAATCAGCTGCCTAGCTTAGCCGGCTCCAATAAGTAGTACAATAAAAAACACATTTCATATGACAGAAATGATCTTCAATGTACTTCTACTGTATATTGTCTTGTTTGGAATCTATATTTGGAACAAGATAAGACTGCAGCCCTTTTGATGCATAGTAAATATAAAAAGGGTTTATATATTCCTACGTGGATAAGCCTATATGGACATAAATGTCCTTAAATTAAAGCTGACAGCCTGTACTTTATCATCATGTCTATGGCTTCATTTCAAAACCAATGTGCTGGAGCACAGAGCCAAAAAAATAAATAAATAAATACTTAGCAGCTGTATTGTATGCTGTAATTCAGCTTTTTTTTTTTTTTTAATCAGACATGGATTGTAAAGATAACTCAAACAGGACAATGTTTGTAAAACAAATTGAATCCCTTCAGAAAGGTTACAATTGCAAACAATGGCAATGATGTGAAAATTAGTCTAAAAATCCAGTATTTTAAATATTTGTTGGTCTGTAAATACCATAAGGTGGTTTTCTTTAACATACCAGTGATCCGAGGGGTAGCTGGCCAGCGATCCATCGACCACGTAAGTCGCAGAGCCTCCCCCGTCTAGGTTAATGGCGTTGACGACCCCCTGGTCTTTAAGAAATTTTGCCACCTGCCACAGATTCATCCTGGTAGGGAAAGACACCCCCACTGCCATGACTACATTCCACTGCAAATATACTAAAAAGCAGGAACAATTTGCTTTGCTACACTAAGCAAATATGAAGCGAATGCCTACACGCTACAAAGGCAATGGCTACATAAATTTGACGAGTCAGGCTTCAGCACTGTTAAATAAATATACCCATGAAGTCACTGAAGAAGCAAACAGTGTTAATCTCTACAGAAACTGATAAAAATGTGGGCAACAGCAGATCAATTTAGCGTGGGGTGAAGTGAAAATGCGTCTATTCTAACACACATTTAATGCAACTGTTTAGATGTCTGATGTACAGAGTCAAATCATATCATGCATAATATGAAGATGGTCTACTTGGTTTAGATGACATACCACTCACCCCTGCTGTCAGCACAAGCAAGTTTACAGTGAGAGTACGTACCACTGCCTTGCTGCTATGGATAGCCTACATCTAATACGGAGCCGTGGAGATGGAGCTCTGCATCAACAGCGCGCGACTCTTTAAGATCGATATCCGTGCTAATGAACCTCGGTTGGCTCCGGCTCGCGGTCTCACCCTCGAATGCCTGTCTGCCCGTCGATGTGGAAGAGGACCAGCCGGCCGTCTCGATCGTGCCCCACTGCTGTCCTCGCAGACACCGTGTTCACAAACTCCGGGAAATGCCCTGCAAACACAGCCAGGTAGCCGGCAGAAACGTAAATGCGAAACGAAGGCAATACGCGGATTACGCCCACGCGCAGCCCGTTGTGCGAGAAGCCTTGCCGATTTACCGGTCTCCTCGGTCTCCTCGCACTCGACTGCCGTGCTCTCGGTGATGTAGGTGGAACCGTTCCTCAACAACCAAACCACTCCGCTGACTAGCTGCACGAAGGGGTTTGCCGTATCTAATACGTCTTCTTCCGATAGGTACCTGGAGGCAAAGACAGACAGATATGGACCAACAGAACGAAAGACAGCTGAGAGTCTGGATCAAACACATGCCTGACGGAGTACTGAAATGACATCACAAAGACAGATAAGACATACTTTATTGAACCCCACTGGATAAATTCGTCCTCTGTATTTAACCCATCCTAGTCGCTACTGGGCAGCCACAGTGCAGCGCCCGGGGACCAACTCCAGTTCTAAGGCCAGCGCCTCGGTCAAGGCCAATGGCAGGAGTGTGCTTAATCTGACACGCATGTCTTTCGGAGTGGGAGAGAGGACCTGGCCGGGACTCAAACTCAGAATGTCCTTGTCCGTGAGGCAACAGCGCCACTGTGCCACCCGTGCTGACAAGCAGCGAAGCATTGTAAATGAGCCAGAATCCTCCTATAGGTCATCCCTTTCAAATAAAAACCCCATAAAAACCAATAGTGACAGCACAGACAAAATGGTGCCACACAGTTACTCGTACAAGGTGCATACATTATGAGCTACACTTTCCTGTCCTGCAGGAAGTCTGTGAGCAGTCAATGTTCCATTCATTTTTTGTGATTCTAATATTCTTCATCACAGAGGAGTCATCACATACAATTCTGGGGCATGTGTACTTTCTCTGTTCATGCTCGGTTAATCAATTAAAGAGCATTCCCAGCAAATTCTGTCAGTCATTGTTTGTGTGCATATATTTACATAAAGTACATGCACAAATAAAATGCCAAATTCAAAAGGCAGCAGAACACAAGACAAAATATGTATCCATTGGATATACATGTATTATACACACACACTACAGACTACATTTTGTCTTTTGTCCTTGTGCCACATTTCCCATTAAAAAACTGCACAAAATGAGTGTACACCAAAGAAGTTCTTCTCTTACCCGAACACCAAAGTCCCATCCTTCTTGATTCCGAACTGAGCATTCTGTATCCCCTTGCTGTTTCTCACCAGTGTTCCATCACTCACCACGTTTCCCAGGCACTGCCCAGTCTTTGTACGGAAATAACCACCATTTTGAGAATATAGGCACTTCTTTGGTCTGGAAGTCCGTTCCACCGTTTCTAATCGGCCAATCCCACAGCCCCCCGCACCACCTGGCTCTAACACCGAAACAGTCTGCAGCGGGTTGTTAACAAAGGTCATGTGACCGGTGGCCCATATGGGCTTATCAAAGCCAGTGGCGACGTTCGAAACAAACGTTTGGGACTCTGCCACAGGCAGACCCGGTCTACTGCTAGACCTCCAGGATTCGTGTGTGACGTTGCCATAGGCGACTGCTTGACACTCCCTCACAAACCGATGGGAGTGGGAAGGGCCATGTCTCTGGAATGGGGGGTATGGCAATAAAAGATCTTCATATAAAGAATTTCTGTTGAAGGGAAGAAGACCATAAGAGAGTTTAAAAAAAAAACTAGATTCATCAAAAACATGCATGGTATAACTGTCCTTTGAAAGCACAACTTTAATAAGCTGAAGTTTTGTAAAATTACAAACATATTTGAAGCATGCTTTAAAGCATTTTTCCAGACAATAGTTTGCAAATGTAATTCATTCTGATTCCAACAGCTACTACAATTATAACTGCTGAGAGGACAAATATCAAAGTCAAAAGACTGAGATGAAATGCTTTGTCCTTGGAGAGCCAGAATGAGTGTGAATAGTGTGAGTGACTACAGCATCTGAACTGCTAAAATGATAAAGACCATCAACCCCTGGTTGACCAGTAAACCTTGTAAAACCTCTTAAAAGAAACACTAGACAAGATATAACTAGCTCTCATCCATTGAGTAACATATGTGATTAATTAAACAAGAAAGGATGAAGAAGGATAAACCTGTTTTATCACCAGAGACAGTTCAAAAAGGTTCAACACAAAGGAATGCAGACATTTTGATAACAGATTGTGCTTGTCTTCAGCACAAATGGCACAAATGACACACTACAGTACACAGTAATGTTCATATATACCTAACAATTTTAATAACATGTTAGCAATGAGAGCAATATATATTCCTCCACAACCTATGAGCTTTCCATTCATTTTTCTGTATTTAATACTAATCTCAATCCAGCAAAATGTTTATACCCAAAAATAATATTTGAATAACCCAAATTTGAGTTTACAGTAAATTGAGTTATGCCCATAATTCATTTAAAAAATAATGAAATAATTAGGTGGGGATACATCAATTCAATATACGGGATCACCATGGATACAATGTAGCAAGACTACAAAGGCTGACTTTCAAGATGCAATGCTAAAAGCCAATGTTTCAATGTGCATTGAAACGGAAGAGGATGAACATGTATCCAGACTTTCACTGTCAACACAGCAAATAAATATAAAGTTGCAGCTTGTCATTAGGTACTGAATTGAATGCAGGAAACCGGTGATCATACACCGCATTGGACAAAAGGTTACATATCTGAATCCAGAAAAAAAAAGAGAGACCTTCTCTAGGTATCGAATGCACGTTGTACAGCTGAGCCCATGTCAGTTATTTTGTAAGGTGCCATATTGCCGTTAGATATATATTTTTTTAAAATTAAGTGCTAAAAGCCACCGACATGTTGCCACATGTTGTACAGTATAATACGCAACCATTCTATTAGTTTATAGCAAGCTTTGCAAAACATACGTGGCTAGCTAGCAAGCCTAATTTAGCCCCCATGCAACAACTTCCTGGCTATCTAACTCGCTAGTTCCCAAGCCAATAGTACAATTCGCCAGCAAGCTACGTGGTTACTGTTAAAATATAGTCCTTAACTTACCCATCGTTTTGTTCCGACAACTGAAACGTTATCAAAAAGTACTGAATCAGCAAAAGAAATAAAATATCTACGCGGTATGTAGCCATAAAGCTATTTAAAATGCTGCACTTTTGACACACACTCCAGTCACATGACTATAACTCACGTGATTTGTAGCCATTGGTCGAATTCTACTAAACTAATCTACCATCTACCAATGAAAGTGGAATCTACGGAACGGAAGTCTCTGTATTCAAACTAATAATTGTAGGCCTATTGTAACACTGCAGTGAATACAGTGAGTACACTAAATAGGGTAATTAAAACAAATAATTCACATATATTTCAGCTTTATCATAAATCGACATTATTTCAGATCATTTCTATAATTCCACTGCACCAGTAACTTGCAGGTATCTGTCAGCAGCTAACAGACATAATTCAAATCAAATTATTGAGTGTATCAGCACAGAACAGTGGGTCCATGGCCTGCAGTTTGCACTGAATAGCACAGCAAAAGTTTTATCACCTCTGTCACAACTTTCAGGGACAAAATTATTGGATTTTACTGTATGTTGTCAGCACAGTGGGTAAGGAACTGGGCTTGTAACCGGAAGGTTGCAGGTTCGATTCCCGGGTAGGACACTGCCGTTGTGCCCTTGAGCAAGGTACTTAACCGAAATTGCTTCAGTATATATCCAGCTGTATAAATGGATAAATGTAAAAATGCTATGTAAAAGTTGTGTAAGTCGCTCTGGATAAGAGCGTCTGCTAAATGCCTGTAATGTAATGAGTTCCAACCAAGGGCTGTACTGAAATCAAAATTGAGATTTGCTGAATAGCAGCAAAAGGGACATTTTAGGGTCTGCAAATCCAGCATCTATTAAACAGTTGTCAAGTTGTTACAGTCAGAAGTCAATTACCAAGGCATTCATGTAACTTCAAAATACTGAAATTATTTAATTGCATCAGTGCCTATTGATAGCATTTGATGCAGTTTTGAAATAAATCAAACATACTTTGTGGTTATCATTTTATGCGCCTTATGAGTCCTGAATATGATAAATCTGTCAATTAATTAAAAAATGCATTTCTTCCCAATGTCTCCAGCCTTGGCTTCAATACTGAGGAAATATGAATATTGATTGTTGTATTGTTTTATTATCATTGTGTTTCATCACAAAAACGGAATAGAGAGAGCAACGAGACATTTCCTGCAGTGTACAACACTGATCCTGAGACTACGCTTCAAAGTTGCATTAAGCCATAAGCTCCACCCATAATTATAAAACTATAGCCTACATCTGCGAATGCCCTCTCCCATTACCACAGTAAATTGCTCATAAATATTTAATATTTAGCTAATTGTCCATCCTGTGCCCCACCCTGCACTCCAGTTGTCATTGAAGATCAGTCCCTCCTTGTCACACTCACACTAGCTTTGCTTTATAGAATAGGAGAAATGCGATTTTATACACCTGCAGAAAACTAGCAAAAACACAGACTGTGCTTCACTTTCAAAATAATGTTTGTCATTTGACCAGACCATTCAACTTAATACAGATTTATTTTGCAAATGATTTAATAGTTTTTGTCAATTAATGTTTGCTTGCATTAATTCATCTTTGTCTTATCGATATACAGTATGAGTGTGTATGTGTATGTATAATGTATAATAGAAAGCGCCATCAATGTCATAACTTGCTGAACTTTTCTGACTGAAAAAAATATGTTTAATTGTGAGCCAAAGTTATTTGTTTTGATCAGAGAATTAATGTTCTTTATATGAATAATGATATGAAATATGATGTATAGGTATCAGAAATTCATAATAAAGGCCATGAACACAGATACACAACATATGTTATCTGTATTAGCATCAGCAAAAATAGTCTGCAGATTGACATGCTTTTAAATCAACAAAATACACAATTTAGCAACAGGTCCCACAGTATTGTATCATAATTACAATTCATGACTCATAAACTTTAGTTTGATTCTATTAATATATCTATTAATATATAAATATTTGTTACAACATTTCACAGTTCCTTTAACAGAAACCTTTCAATTTCCACCATGAAACAAAAAAGGGAAAAACACTAGAAACTGCTTACATTCAGCAAAAGTTGAAATACTTGATCACAGTTCCTTTTTTTACAGCCGGTAAGAAAATAAATTTTATGAGCAAATTTGAGCCACATTAAGTACATTTAATATTGCACAGGAATTGGTTATTTCTGTAACTTTGACAAATACAGTGTTCCTAAAGCAGTGGTCAGGTGAAAAGATTACATTAAGGAGTCGATTCCTAAAGTTAGAGGTAATAGGGTGTGAGATAAAGATACCTGCATTTGCCATGCGTGACATTGACCTGTACCAGCATGCACTGCACAAAAGAGATTTAATGGCATGGTGAGCTCCATAAAGACTGCTCTACTAGTCTGTCATGTCATAGGCCACTGCTTCTTAAGGCACACTTTCCACTTCACAGGTGCATCATGGGAACCCAGTACAGCAAATCCTCAGAATAAATACACAGGGAACTAATGAGCTAGGAATACTTAGTAGTCATTGCACATTGGCTGTCAATTGGTATATGACCATCAGAGCATTTCAATGCATTCAGCAACAGCTGAATCTGTGAACACAATATAAATTAAGATGATATCAATTCTGATGATATTCAGTATTTGCATTAGTCACTTAGTTGGTACCTTCCAATGCATTGTGTCCCTCTTTTTAATGTATTCAATTATATAAATATATGCAGACCTAAGTATGTATGTATTCTAGACAGATTGTTTTACTATACCAATACAAAGAAAATACTGCAAATATCTCTGATTGATCTGGATTTTTAGTAATTGCTCATTTTCTGAACCCCAGTTCCCAAAGTGCAAATTAAGAAAATCTGTAAAGTATACCACAATATGGCAACACAAGATGATGTGTATTGTATTGTATGTACTGTATGTAAGTAAGACTGTATGACACTCAAAGCCCATGTCCACAATGGACAAGGCTCAAATTTGTGAAGAACAGTTTCCCTTTTACTTTTTATATATCAATCTGTCTTGCTTTCTGAGTGACACCCACAGAGAGCACTCAGAATTAGTGTCCTTGGTGTGTACCCTTTCTCTGGCCTATCATTTACTTTCTCAGATTTGTTGTGAGGAAGTATTCCAGGCCATGATGCAGAGAAAAAATGAATGGCATGAACTCTCTCTCAAACAATAAATAAATAAATAAATAAATAAACTGACTTGTTTCACAAGAAAGCATACCAAAAAATGTTTTCAACATATTCACCATGATTTCAAACAGTAGCAGTGGCCATTATTGTAAAAAGTTGATTTTGGAAGGATTTCAACTTTCATTTTTAGGTATTTTACAAATTTAGGTATTTAAAAACTTCTGATTCATTTTGGCTTAAGATACACAAGAAGCAAGCCTCCAACCAAATGCCTGTTCCAACTATTTCTCTATTATTCATCTGAACCTTCAAGTATCCGTTTGATGCTGATGAGACAGGGATAAGGGATTACATATGTTCTTCACTCTCATTGTCTTCTGCATTCTTCCATGAAGAGGCCAGCTCAATAGAAGAAATACACTAAGGAGAAAAGAGAGCATTTCATTTTACACACCTAGTATTCCATATACAGTGAGCTCCATAATGTTTCGGATAAAGGTGTGTTTTTTTTTGTTGACTCTGTACTACATAATTTTACATTTATAATCAAACACATGCGGTTAAATTGCTCATTCTTTGCTTTTATCTACGGGTATTTTATAAACCTGTAGAACCGTGTAGAAATTACAGCACTTTTTATACATAGCCCCCCATTTCAGGGCATCATAATAATGAAAGTATATATAAATGAAAGTTGTCATGTTTAGCACTTTGTCGCATATCCTTTGCATGCAAGGACTGCTTAAAGTCTGTAACCCATAGACATCACCAGGTGTTGTGCATCTTCCCTGGTGATGCTCTGCCAGGCCTGTACTACAGCCATATTCAGCGTGTGTTTGTTTCAGAGGCTAGGCATGTTACATTTTGTTTTCAGCATATGAAAGGCATGTTCAGTTGGATTCAGGGGAATTACTTGGTCAGTCAAAAACTTGGCCAGTTTTTGACTTTGTGGCTTTAACAGCATTGGGATCATTGTATTGCTGAAGGACAAAGAACCATCCAATTGGTTTGGAGGTACTTGCTTGAACTTGAGCAGATAAGATGCTTCTGCAGACTTCAAAATTCAATGAACATCTGTTGAGGCTCTTCTCATTTCCCACAGAACTCTACATATCCTTATTATGATTTATATAGCGAGTGCCTGCAATTCCCTGCAGTCCTTTAATTACTAGTCTCTTCTTGTTTTAGTACAACTTTGTCTGATATTGTTCTGCATTTGGCATGTGCTTCAAATTAATAAAGCCTTGTGTCATTACATTATGCAGGCTACCTAGAAAATTTAGAAGAAACAAAAAGAAATATTAGTTAACCATTTTAAGCAGTCCCATAATGTATACATCTGTTCAAAGTGTGTTTCCTGTTCCTGTCTGGCAGTGGAATGTGTGTGGAAATGTGTGGAATGAGCTGATTAGATTCAAAATTAGGCAGGACAAAGAAATACTCACAGAAAATGATTCCAACCAAGATGATACCTATAATCGCCATCATTATCATCATCTGAAAGAAAGACAAATGTGCTTTACTTTCTAATCCAAATCTTACCTTGCCAGCTCCATGAACTTTAATTTGGTGTAAGATATTATTGCTATTGTTCTTGCAGTATTAATCTCATATTCTTAAGGAACTGATTATGTTGCTGTCATGAACAGACATAGATATAGTTACATTGATCATCCTCATATTGTTGGTTGGTGGCTTTTAAAAGAATAATGCCTCTGATACAATTATGATGCGACTGCAAGTCCAGACAATTTTATATATGCACTAGCACTGGTCCTGAGCAATCAACAAAGCAGAGACAAAAGTATATTTTGCAGTGCAAAGACCAATGTTGAAAACTTGAGAATGGATGCTGCCATGAAATATACAAGGGAGAGTGAAAAACTTTGTGAGATAAAAAGATATGCAAGCCCAAATGCCAGATGAAGAAGATTAAAGGAGATAGAGTTGGGGGTGAGGTGGGGGGTGTGCGATTGGATGATTAGAGATTGCAATAGAGGTACTGGGAGGGAGAGAAAGGATGATTTGTCAGTCATAGGTCACAGCTGGATTAATCACTGTCCACTGTAATCCAGATTGGGATTTCCCTTTTTCCCCCATAGAACCGTGACACATGATTGGACGGGAGATAGACCAACCATCTGTCTGCAGGCAGCATGGTTTAGGAATTTATATTCAGCAAGAAAGATAGACTGACTGATGTACCGAGCAGAAATGTAACGTGCAACTCAGACTGCAGTAGAAAGAGAGGTAAAAATAATGACATGATTCTGAAAGAAGACCTGACTTTAAACATGTTGTTGGATGCACAGAGTAAATAAATACAAGGGTTCCTTGTACAAGCAAGCAGCTAAATGACATTATTTGGCCCAAGTTTATGTTTATATAATGAACTGTTCTTTTTGTGAATGGGTGTCTGGATGATTGCATATGACGCACTTTGGTTGGTTTGCCAGGACTGAAATCAGAGTCTATGTCTCGTGGCAACACTCCATTTTTGCGACCCTGCCAACCGTCCCATTAATGAACCAACCTTGCAGTTTTTCCACCAGTACTTGTTCTTGAGCTTGGCAGCACTGCTCTCGAACTGGGAGGCTCCGGCTTGCAGGGCGTCGGCCCGGTCGTCCAGCTCCGACAGCTTCGTGTCCCTGTCCAGCACCTTGTCCACGTTCACGCGCATGAGGTCCACCACCTGGGGGAGAGACGTGGAGCAGAATTTTAATATTCCCCGCATGGACGGGCCAAGCGGCTCAATCGGTTTCATTTATGCACTGTCACCACACCTGATAGAACTGGGGTCCGCAATCTGTAGCTGAGGCCAAAAGGACTTGGATTGGGAAATAAGTGCACTTTACATATGCGCCTCACTAACGTCTTTTCCCCTGTCCATTTCGGGCCTTTGTCACTGAAGGCCTGCCCGCTTCCTGCCCCGCCCACACCATTTACCTCGTCAACTTGGGCCTGGGTCTGCTGTAACCTGCGGTTGCTTGTGAGGTTGGGGGGACCCCCTTCTCCCTCCGGTGCCCCTGGGGCACCTCCTGGGGCAGGAACATCAGAGGCAGGGGACGACCTAAAAACATAAAAAAAGAGAGTGGATTTCCAACCTAGACAAACAGGGTGAGACTAAACTGGACAACGCAGGACCTGTCTGGACTCAGAAAGTGTTTTTAGAATCAGCGTGACTAAACTAGACTGAATATGAGCGCACTGTAAAACTGAATGCTGATTCAAAGACAATAGATTTGATGTGCCATGACTAAACTGGACTTGAACAGAATATGCACTGCAAATAAGAGAGAGGATAGGGCAAGTGGAACTGTCCAAATGAGAGGACAGTGTAATCCATCATCCACCTATAAACTAGGTAGGTTATTGTGTCTGCTCATAATAAGGAAGAATTAAAGAATGATTAATATACTCCTGAACAGAAAAATCTAATTGATAGCACCAGCAGATGCATAGCTTGTACGCTACGCATTCTATGTCTTCACACACTCATCCATGCACACGCACGCACACACATACATACACACACGCACTCAAACATTCGTAATGGACATCTTAATCTGCTACAATGTTTAAAAATGATATTGGCTAACAGTGGCCATATTAAAAATCTAAGTAGCCTAAATATGTCATCAACAAAACACCTGATAGGCTACAATATTGTGTGATTTACATTGCGAAGTAGAAATATAAAATAATTTCTCAAACTGAAAATGAACACATTGACATACAGAACATTTTTGGGTACTCACATTTTCTTTTCAGGTGCTCGCTGGAAGCAAGACGCAAGTGAGAAAGGGAGGAGGAATTACACAGATTACTAAAGGTAACTCCATTTTCAAAAGAAACATGAAAGTTGTCACTAACAACGTTTTTAAATCTACTTCATAAATGACTACTTTTTAGTATTATCTATTTCAGTAGTGCTGAAATCTTTCTCGGGACATTTTAAATTCGCCAAACAGAACACCGCATACGCATCACAAAAGCAGACGTTGAAAAATTAAGGCTAGGTCACGCTGACCGAGCAGATCCATGCGAGTTTATGAGACGGGTGGTTTTATATGAAGGGAAATGATTCTTCTTTGCAACCCAAAGAAATTTAAATTCCAGGCTACTACGACAAACAAAACCCCACAACATATATGCTATGCCATTACATCGAAACTGTGACCCTTGATGATTTAAAAGTAAGCACTGACTGAAGATGGAAATGAAAGCAAAAGAAAGAAATTTAAAAATCAACTTACTTCGAAATCACATCCAACAGAGAGCAATAAAGTATGAAATAGGCTATTATTCCTCCAATATAAATAATTAAATCACTGCTAGGCTGTCTTCTGCGTGCATGTGTGTGTGTGTATCCCCACAGTAGCAATGTATTGTCTACCCTCTCCTCTCCGTTTCACGACGTAGGCTAGGGGGACCCAAGACAGTTATTCGACAGCTAGCTAACTGCAGATCTCTCTCACGGAAAAGACGACTGTCGGCACTGCAGTGGTTCTGTGGGTAATGTTGAGTCGGCTCTCCCTCTCTCTCTCTCTCTCTCTCTCTCTCTCTCTCTCTCTCGGGGAAAATCCCCGGCGGATACAGTACATGAAGCCTGAAAAGGACATACCAATCACCTTCTTTAAAGGAACAATGGACATACAAAATATGGCCCCCAAATGTTCCTAAAATATGCCCCCAAATTGACCAACAAAACAAAGGATATATGTAACACCGTTGCAAGGCTTATTTTTCTGGGGTTGCATCATTCTGCATCTTCCATCTTCCATAAATCCTTGCCAGCCACCTGATTCTGATTGTTTGCTCAGCAAAATGTGTTTTTTTCCCCTAATATTTTGACAAGTTAAAACACATTTTTCTTATATGTTATAACAACTTGAATTTTCAGTATGTAACTGAGCAATGTTTTTTGGGGTATTATGCTGTGTAATCATTTAATAGTAAATCCTTACAAAAGTGTACGCAAGCTAGGTACGCGTTATAAGTATGCGTCCCACATGCCTTTGCTTACAAACCCTAGTTCATGTTTTAATGGCAATGAAGCCCACCTTAACAGTGAATTTACATCCTGGAACTGTGAGAGGGGACAAAATGGCCTGAATAAAGTTGTGGTAACAATAAGTGCAAAAGCTGGCATTAGGGTGGTGGTAATTGCAGTGCAAATGCAAAATACCAAACCTATTCCTTCCTCTACTCTGTTATGACAAAATGTTACAACGTATTTTCTCAGGAAAGAACTACTATAATTTACATCAATTGGTTTCATCTTGAATTGAATCTTTGGCCACTTTAACTGAAACAGTCTTCACACAGTTTGAGCCAGGTTTTGGAATGTGTTCTGTGGAGGAGATGAACTTGTAATGTAGTTTGTACAAAATTTTAAAAATGTATAAAACAGAGTCATTATGGGGACGAGTATGTTACACATCATACTAAGAGACTAAAGAAGGGTAATAGGCACTGAAACAGATCCAGAATCACTGATAAATCCTATAGTTCAGGTTCCAGACATGGAACATTTAACTGCAAGGAATGCAATTTGATAATTTCAAATTCCTCAAGAGATTGATTGAGATTGATTCATTGCAATGAACCATCACTGACATTCCAACTACCAGCAAATGAAACCACCACAAAACACACAAGCCATGTTTTCTCACAAACTGAGGACTTTATTATGTGACATAGCTAGCAGCTGTGCGTTCAGTGGTGGCACAGATGTGCAAAACTTTATTGATTTACACACTGTCATTAGTTTACTCACACAGAACAGAGTGCTTTAAAAAGTTGCCAAATTGTTGGATAGATCTTTGCAGGTGGTTGGTAAAAGGTGCATTTGGAAAGGACACGCTTTATGAAGAATGACAGCTTCACTCCTTTGTGGCCATGTGGAGCATCAGGTCGATGACACGGTGGCTGTAGCCGTACTCATTGTCGTACCTGTGTGCCAAGGGAGAGGGGGTATTAATGGCAATAGAGTGGGAAATTCATTGTTTTTGCACTGCACTGTGGACGAGACTGTGCCAGGGCTGCCCAAAGGGTCAAAACTTTTGATATCTACAATTTTGCATTAAATTGTCACATACAGGATGTCCCCAGGACTGACTGATAAAATGAAGACGTACCATGAGACGAGCTTGACAAAGTGCTCATTGAGGGCGATGCCTGCGCAGGCATCAAAGACAGAGGAGCGGACCTCACTGTTGAAGTCAGTGGACACCACCTGGATGGACGGACAGAAATTTCAGATGCATTACTGACATTACTGCTCAGCTAAGCTTCTTCACACTATTCCGAATTGTACCACAACTAATGCCGCTAGGACACAAACTGACTGCCATATTAGAAGGTGGCACTCACGGCATCCTCTGTGTATCCCAGAATTCCCTTCATGGGTCCCTCAGCTGCCTCCTTAATCACCCTCTTGATTTCGTCGTACTTGGCCTGGAGCAGAAAATGAGGAAAAAGAAAAAAAAAGTCAAGGACGACGGTCAGAAGTTAGGCCCAAAACACTGGAGACAGAAATGTGAGATAGTGATGGACTCACAGGCTTCTCCAGGCGGACTGTCAGGTCAACAACCGATACGTTGGGGGTGGGGACACGGAAGGACATGCCAGTCAATTTTCTGTAAGAAGGATTGGGAGAATTTGTTTTTGAAATTCCACTCAGCTCAAAATACACCAGCCGAAAATAGATCCAGGCAAGGGTTTCCACTATGAGAGGTGATGTAACAAGCCTTAGAGTATGCTTAAGAGTCGCTTTGCTTCAAATTGCTTATCCAGACTGTATGACGTTTGTACAGGGTGGCACAAGTAACTCATGATCAAAATTGAGCAGGGAATAAAGCACCATTGCTGTTACAGGAAGAGATGGACGTTCTGTGACTGACCCGTTGAGTTCAGGGATGACCTTGCCCACGGCCTTGGCAGCGCCAGTGGACGCGGGGATGATGTTCTGGCTGGCACCACGGCCATCTCTCCACAACTTGCCAGAGGGCCCGTCCACCGTCTTCTGGGTGGCTGTGACGGCATGTACTGTGCTCTGGTTTAAAGAGTAAAAAGACGGCAGATCAGCCAATCGTGTGCTTGCCACAAGACGAAGGCGCGGCTTGTGACAAGAATCAGTGGCCCGTCATAGAGGGTATATTGAGTTCTTCCACACACTTGACCTTGTATCATCAAAATCTTTGTCAGGGCACTCAGCCACACAAATGCTTGGGTCATAAATTAAGCAAAGTAACTGTGCCATTTCGTTCTTCTCCCATCCATGATGACAGTCATTCCAATCCACATTTGCATACAATATGCCATAATATGTCAAATAACTATGACCAGCCAAAGCAGTCAGGGTAATGGAGAAGAGTCCTCAATAGGAAAAAATCAGGACTTGGACAGCCTGAAGGACCTCAACGAGAATAGCACAGATATGGGAACTATACACAATTCTTGTACAGTTCCGGTTAAAGTCCGGTTAAATAATATCTGATCTATCAGCCTGGCAATGAGGATGTCCAAATATGGAATGTCTGATACACATACATTTTTGTGCGCATACCGTATGCCATAATTAATCTCTTATCGACAGCTCCCAAATGATCCCAAGTAGTCTCTGTGGGTGTTAAGTTATAGTACACCCAGTAGCAAAGAGATGAACACTAACACAATGGGTCATTATGATGATATACTTAATAATGGTGTTACTAGATATAAATGTGTTTGAGGGTCACTGTAATGTGAAATGATTTATGGCCACCACTTCATTTGTTTCCTTCTGAGCTGCTGATCAATGTGGTACATCAAAGCAGCAAAAAAAATCTTTGCTAAACATTTTCCAGTCTGAAACACATTTAGGCCAGTCAATTCACTTTCCAGCTGTGTCATTTGGGATTTTTTTGTAATGCTTGTATAAATGTGTTCCTGAACGTCTACAAGACTTGACGTTATGACGTTAGTGAAGTTCGGGCCTCACCATGAGTCCCTCAATAATGCTGAAGTGTTCATGGATGACTTTTGCCAGGGGAGCCAGGCAGTTTGTTGTGCAGGAGGCATTGCTGTCAGGAAAAAGACAAATTAAACGCTCTCTACATTGACATTGTCCATCTCACTACCAGCATCAGAGGATTCTAAACAATCAAAGTTACAATTGGTGCATACTTAAAATCTGGACATCATCTCCATTGACTTGGTATTAACATTTCCCTATTTCCTAAGCATTTCCATATTTATACCTCAATGTCTGGTAGCTAGTTATGTAGCACTGTGTGTTTTCATTAAAAAGTATATATAATATTACATTACATTACATTACAGGCATTTAGCAGACGCTCTTATCCAGAGCGACGTACAACAAGTGCATTAGTTCATTAGTTCATCAATTATTATTAATGGTGTGAGTGCAATCAATTTAGCATGAGTTTAAACTCCAGGTTTTAGACCACAGATCTGTATTACACCTGGAACAACTGCTATTTACCTCACAGATTAGGAGTGGCTGTTCCAGTGCAGTCCAGTCATTTAAATGTTTAAACTCTTACTAAAGTGGTTGCAGCTGTCCTCAAAACATCAGAGTTGGCCAGCAAAGGGCAGGTGGCCTTACCTGACGACCTTCATGGAGTTATCATATTTCATGTGGTTGACACCCACCACAAACATGGGGGCATCTGCACTAGGGGCAGAGATGATCACCCTCTTGGCACCTCCTTTCAGGTGAGCCTGTTGGTGAGAATTTGGAACACACGGGCACAGTGAGAACCAAACCGAAACCAGTCTTATGCACATTTCCAGGTCTCCACGTCAGATCAATTTGGCAACAGAATAGGGGCACAAACAAAACTATTTCACTTTGAATGGCAGCCAGTGCCAGAATAGGGCACCTCACTTCACTGATAAAAAAAACAATCACTAAAATGTGCAAATCAACAGTTTAATCATTGCACTTACAATAATTGAATAACAACTGTTAAGCGAGTGCAACATATAGTTGAGCCCATTGTAAACCATCCAGATGAAATGGTGCTAGTTTGTCTACTGTGTATCAGTATTAGCACCAATTCCATGAATTCAGGATGTTGAAAAGAATTTAAATTAGTAAATTGAATACTCCTCATTGAACATTACATTACAAGCATTTTTTTTTTTAACTCAAGGAATTCAGTTCTCTCCAGCCTTGGCATGTATGCAAATGATTTTGCTTAATGTTGTTCTCACATCGTAGCAATGTGAGTCATGTTGCGTTACGTTTTACGTACAGAGGCTTTCTCGATGGTGGTGAACACTCCAGTGGACTCCACAACGTAGTCAGCACCAGCGTCAGCCCACTTGATGTTGGCAGGGTCCTTCCTGGAGACAGAAAAATGGAGGGGGGTTGAAAGATTTACACAGTACTCAACAGAACAGTGTATAACTCTGTGTAATAACTGCAGCAAACTGGAGAGTCACTCACTCATGGAAGATGGTGATAGCGTGGCCATTGATGACCAGCTTTCCGTCCTCTGCCTTCACATCACCATGGAAACGTCCATGAGTGGAATCATACTTGAACATGTATACCTGGTGTGTATGGGGGGAAGGGTGTTAACACAGATTTCCAAGATTCATACCAGTTCTTCGCATTTGGCATTTGGATGCAATAATAATCATAATAATAATAATAATTATTATTATTATTATTATTATATGCTGAGTATCATATAGTAGTATTTTAAACCAGTCCTCTCTCACCCATGCCAGCAACAATGCAATGAATATCATTTAACACATTCTGTTGCATAATCCAAACTCACCATGTAATCCACATCAATGAAGGGGTCATTGATGGCAACCACGGTGGCTTTTCCAGTGATGACAGCAGCACGGGTCACCAGGCGACCAATACGGCCGAATCTGAAAATCAGAAACGCATTAAAGGAGTACCATGGTGGTTGAACGTGACACTTCCCAGTTGTCTTCAGGCAACAACAAAACAAATGTGCATAATTTTTTTATTCTTCAGTCATTTCAATGTACTTTAAAACGTATTTTTCTAAGCCTAAATTTCCCACTATAAAAATTCACCCGAACCGTCTGGGCGTGGTAATGAGAACTGTCAGTTAGCTATGATTGACAGACCGTTCCCCGTTACCATAGCTACCCCCATGATACGCGCTCTCTTTTGGAGACTGAATTTTCACAAGCTAGCTAGCTTAGTAGTATATCAAGTATCGATAGATAGCTAAGGTAAGGACGTTGACTTGTATCCAGTTACAATTTTTGCTATCTAGCTAGCCAAGTTAAGATAAAGCACAACTATAACGTCCTCATAAAAGCGAACTAGCAAGCTAACGTTATCGATAACATTGCCTTATGAAAGCAAACCTCCTAGCTAGCTAACGTTAGCTAGCTAGCTAAATGAATATAACCAGAAATAATCTAAAGGAACTCTAATTTAAATGAACCTAACGTTAGTCAAATATTTGCATTGTCTGAACAGCAGGACGGTGTGTCCTGTCAGATTTCTTTACGGGGCGTGGAAATAGGAGTGGTCACTGTATTCGTGACGTAGAAAAATGACAACTTTCTCAACCGGTTGAAAATGGGACGATGAATTTAAAACGCATATTTCTCCAAAAATACAGAACGGACATATTTAATACTTTGCTCATTGTGTTTCTTCAATGCCTCTTGTGCAAATAGCACATAAAACAGAGAAAGTGTGAAAATCACCATGGTACTCCTTTAAAAACCTTGGTTTCACCCAGGTCCCCGTTTCTACCAGCAGATGGCAGACTTCCTTACAACAGTACCCTCTACTCACTACCTCATCTGCTCAGTCTCAACTGATACTACAACAAAGAAGCATATTTCATTTTGTAGCTTAGATGAAGCTCATCTTGCACATTATTGATTTTTTCAAATCATTAACTTCATTGACCAGAGAGGGTAAACAAACATAAATGGAATTGAAAGCTGGAGCAACAACTGCGATTCCCCTGCAGACGCCGAACCTGTGAAATTCTCAGTGACAGTTACTGTGGAACTTTATACACGAGAGAAAACCCCTACCCTGCCTGTCAAGCACAGAGTGCAGCTATAGTGAGTAGCTTAAGTTTGCTTGTGAAGAGCAAAATGGCTGAAAAAGATTAGTCATGTAGGGTTACTTGAAAAAATATAGATACAAAACCTATCAATAACCAACAGCAAATGGCAATTTTATTCTAACTGCTGAAATGGCAGCCCAGCATTCTTTATCCTTTGTGGATACTCCTCCCCATATTTCTGCAATTCTGAGGCAGGCAATAAAATGAAAGAAGTAAGTGACAGGAGTGGATTCACTGTGCAGTGCACAATGTTTAATGCTTTTGCACAGTAATTGAATTAATCGACATAGCTCAGGAGGTAAGAGCGGTTGTCTGGCAGTCGGAGGGTTGCCGGTTCGATCCCCCGCCCTGGGCGTGTCGAAGTGTCCCTGAGCAAGACACCTAACCTCTAATTTCTCCCAACGAGCTGATTGGTACCTTGCATGGCAGCCTTTCACTGTTAGTGTGCGAGTGTATGTGTGTGTGTGAATGGGTGAATGAGAGGCATCAATTGTAAAGCGGTTTGGATAAAAGCGCTATATAAATGCAGACCATTTACCAATCTCTGCCATGTAGCCAGTAATCATATTTCCAGTCAGTGTGAAGTTCCCACAAGATATTAGGAACAGATAAAATTGCAGTTCAGCCTTGAACTAGCTCAATTACAATGACCTGTTAAGTGAGGAGGGGGAGGGGTGCACACATGTTACTGGTTACAGTCTTTACTGAGTGGTACCCATGAACTTTGCCAGAAAGGTTGCCTGACTATTATTAGGGTGAAAGGAAGAGGAATGTGACAGCTGAGGAAAGGAGAGAGAGCAATAACATTACATAACCAAACTGTAAATACATACAGAATCGAAGACAGGCTAAACACGGTATTGTATATATAGAGAAAGGAAGGTCGTCTTACTAACACTGTGGAGAACATAATTCCTTAGAGGGCAAGATCAGAGCTTGTCTGTCCTCAAGCTGATGCTTACAAAATGTGAGTGAACATACTGTCACTGAGAATGTGTACCAGGATATCATTATTATGAATATATTGCGAACAACACACATATAGATGATATAGTCTGATATTTCTTAAAATGTCATTATAAGGATGAGACTGAAATATTGCCAGCATATTACTGCAAGTTACTTAACAATATATTGTAATATTTAAGAAGTTAAAATATTTACCCATTGATTCCAAATTTCACCATTTTCCCTGACTTGTCCTCTGGAAAAAAAGATAATTATTTAACAGACAGTTAAATAGTGTACAGTTTACTATCAATAGTCATTTGTTCGTAAATGGCAACATAACACAATATGGAAAAGAAACTCAGTTTACTCCAATGATTTCAGATTTCAAACGTAGAACATTTTGCTGATAAGTGCTGTAGGTTACTATCACCGAAATACTCAAGCAATAATTAAGATTTGTCAATAGTCTGCTAAAATCTTGAAATATCATTTCACGGGAAATTCCAATCGTATGAATACAAAAACTGAACAAAACGGATAATCTACATAGTACTACAACAGATAAGCAAGCCGACTAAATATATGATTCAGCTCGTGCACAGTAGGCTATGTGCTTTGTTCGAAGTTTATGGTAAAGTAGGCTATAGATGATTTGAACCATCAATTAACGTGGGCAATGATGTTGAGGTCCAGTACCGAAATGAACTCCAGCATAAAAAATTTGAAAACCATTCCTTAATTCAAATTATCACACAAGAGAACATGTTAAGCCTCGAAAACAATAGCAGCGACTGCAGAGAGGCGTTGAAACCTTATTTAAACCAGATGATCACTGGGATGCTTTATTTAAATATTGCCGTTACCGTTTGTGAGAAGCCTCTGTCCCGGAGCTCCAGGTGTGAGTGGGACTGAGCCAAGATGCCGATGGGTTTTATCATAGTTCTGCCATATCAGCAACGCCCCCTTGCACACACCCACCTGTTTCCCCGCCCCGAATTCCAAGGTCGCCAGAAACTTGATGACATATTAGACCGAAGAAGGCAAACGCAACAGGTAGCAACATCTGGTAATTTTCAGGGTCCCCATCTATCAGACATAATGTATATCCTACATATGATATTAGGCCCATATTTATCATTTGCACGCACACTCGCCATGTGATACACATATCAAAAATCATAATGGATCTACCGTAGGTTACTGTATGGACGTGTGCACCTGCCTGTCCCCAAATTAAGTATTTGTGTCTACATTTGCTATCAGTGTCTAACTTCCAGTCATTGTAATGTTGCAGCCATACAATAATCCACCTATAAAAGATTGCGGCTATGTTTATATTTTAATCTTTTCTTATTTTTAACCTTTTAAATAGGATATTGCAGAAAACAATTTGCAGTTTTAATTCGGCTTCACCATTTCGCTTAATTGTCGAGAGAAGTTGGTGCACTCAGTAAGCCGTCTTTTATAACTTTTTGTGAAACGTCTTCAAAGAAAAAAAAAATTAGTATGCATTGCATAGCTGTCAGTAATTTTGCAAAAAAAAAAAAAAAGATTATCCGTGGCAGCATTTTTTTTACAATAAATTTTTTAAACCACAGCTCCAAACCATCTGACTATTTATAGCCAATCGGTTTAATGCTCGCTTTTCTGGATTAACTTTATACTGATAACGAATAAAGCATAATATGTTTCTTCGGGTCACTTGTGGGTTGACAAGTGCTTCACGGAAACGAATTAAGCGGAGAATGTGTATTGTCTCTAAAACAGGATGCTAAACTCACAAAGTAGTCTATAAACAAATTTTAATGCTACAAATTATTGTAACAAAAACGCCGAATATTAAATAAGTCAATATTTCAGGTATATATTCAGGCAAGATGAAAAATAACTAATCGCATTAATCTTAATGCATTGGTAATAAGGGAAAGAAAGCAGCCGATCTGATTGGCCACAAACCAAATCTGCACCACACCCACAAGTCATTTACTAATCCAAACTTTTTTTCCGGCTGCTCTGCAGGCGCGCTACCGCCTTGGTGAACAAAATTACCTAAATTGAATTTGGCACGCTTAAAATTCATCAGCGCATTGTGTTACCGCTATGACAGTTACGCTTTGACTGTGAAGATGACTGGGCCGATACACAGTAGTGTTAGTCCAGTGTTAATTAATCTTTTACAAAGTTTGAGTCCACTCTGTAGAAACTATGTTGATTTAACATTGAACATGTCCGTGTGTACTTGTACAATGGGCCTAACAGTTGTTCTCAAGTGTGCCTTGAAATTCTTGCATAGTACTACAAACATAAATCTATGTATTCTAAAAAAATTGTTGTCAACGTTATTGGATTACCGTAACCCATGAGGAGAATTTGGAGACAGCCTAGAGTTAAGGCCTTCGGAGTGGGTGGAGCCTGACAGCAGCTATATGTTCTGACCTCTCTGGTGGGTTAGGGACCCAGTGAGTGAAGATGGGATTGCATTTCTTTCTTCCAGGCCATGACATTTACAGTAAAGACCAGGACTTCTCATGTTCCCCTGACCCTTTTCACTTACTCCCTTTCTATAGGCCGTACCGCCCATTCGCACAGGCCCGTCAAGCACTGACATCCAAACTGCTACGTGTGCAGTTTTTTTTAAATGCCTTTTCAGTATAGGCACATAATGCTGGTCTTATAATATATATATTGGTTCTATTAAGTCCATAATCTATTCTCTTCTTAGTTGATACATTATGCAGACGCAAAGTATCTGAATGGTCATGAAAAAGAATGAAGGAAATTAGGAAACTATGTTAATTCTTTTCCAACACAATTCATATTAATTGTTGGAAAAAACTGAGGCAAAATAACTTTAAAAGTCTCTAAAAGGCTTTAACTGCACCATAGTTCATATATGTTCTGTATTCATGTAAAGGGATCTGCAGTTTGTATTTGGTGTTCAAGGCCATGCAGGTGTTATAGAAAATGACTCTGAATATTGTGCAGCAAAAAAACATATAGCTTATTTTTGTTACTGGTTTTCAATTTTGACATAAAATGTAAATTGCAACCAATCACAACCCAGCTGTACATTCTTTAAGTGAAAAGGTGAAGGAAATGTCAAACTAAAAATACTTTCAACGCATAGATAACCTTTTCAGCCACGTCACTCACAGTATGCACCATGGATAACGATTCCCCGATCTTATAGACAAGTGGTTTTCCAGCCTCTCCTCAGGTACTATCATCCAAACCCAGCTATTTGATGCGTTCCATCTCAAGCACACCTGATGCAAATAATCAGCAGCTTGATTAGTTATATCAGGTATGCTTGAATTGGTTCACAATCAATACCTGGGTTTCGATGCGAGTACCCAAGGAGAGGTTTGGCATATAAGAATGGATGACCACCTTCATTGAAAAAATCATAATCTACTGAGCCAATTACATCATTTGGATTTGGTTAGCACAAAATATGCAACACAACCCTGGGGTAGCATTTAGCACAGAGGACTGTACTGTGATTCACCATAAATTTCAAAAACATGAGTTACATTGAGTGATAATATGCTGTATGATGCAGAACTTCACAATGATTTCTGTTACTGGTACCATTTTTATAAAAATTTAAACCATTAAATAGGCCTTTTACTGAAATACTCCAAAGCTGTTCTAATTTTAAAATTAAACGTACAGTAACATGTACAAAGCTTTCTTACGTTTTTTTCTTTGCGAGAAAGCGAAAGCCAATTTTTATTTTTAACAGGACAAAATGTTTGAATTACAAAAGCATAGCTATTTTTATGTTCCACTCATTAACAAATTCACTTTTTGAGCATTTATCAATCTCAGCCAGAGAATGATTGCTGCTACATCAAGTGATGTGGACTTGATTTAAACAGAACATGTATTACTAAACCGTACATGAAAACCATGAAATGGCCTAATATTTTTTTTCAAACAGATTTGCAAACATTCAGTGGACCCTTTAGGGCAATCTGAAGGCCTTCTCTGGGTGGGAAGTGTTTCCCAAGCTGCCCTTGGTGAAGTGGTACAGAAAAGCAAGGCTTTTAACACCTACTGTAGGTTACAGCAGACCTACCGTCCTGTAGGGTTTCACTTCAACCCTAACAAAGCACATCTCATCAAGCGGCTAGAGATTTCACTGAGCTGCCAATTAGTAGAATCAGGTGTGCCAAATCAGGGATGAAATGAAAACCTACAGGATGGTGCATCTCCAGGAACAGGGTTGGGCAGCCCTGGGTTACGGGTTAAAATTCCTGGTGGGACACTGATGTTGAACCCTCCAGCAACCAGAATTGTTTCCGTAAAATATAAAGCAGCATAATTTATAAATGTAATGTTATCTGATAGGGACATACACAGGTTTGCAGAGGGAAATAAAAATTGTGTATAGAAAACAGAAATTGTGTATGATTCTTTAGTAGTGGATAGATATTTATAGGCCATAGCTGGACGACAGTGTTAATAGAATGCTAGAATGCTAGCAATGTTAGCGGCGCTCCAAACGGATGTTAGCGGGATCTCCAAACGGATGAAAGGAAGGACTTCAGATGAGGATCCGCTCATACTGACACTGGCGAACACATCCTCCCGGGAGCCAGCTATCGAGACACGCATTTTCAGCCTCACTGTACCATGAGTAAAACCTGAAGAATCTGTACACACTGAGCACTGAAATTCACACAAGGCAGCTCTTCACTCTCCTTTTGCCCTCCCAGCTTGGCTGTGGCTTGGCCTTCTCATACTACAAGCTCCTAATAACCACAGTGTTTCCCCAGAAGTGCTGGCGTGGCGAGCACGTTTCTCCAGACAGCTGCTGCCACACACAAGCAGAAGGGGGCACGTGCACAAGCATGCATGCACCTGGCAGGAGAATGTGCTCCTCACACACGACTGCATGCTGAAGGCCAAAGGCAGTGCTGATGAAAATGGTAAGTCAAACCTTCAGTTAACAGGCCTGAGGTTGGCAAGGGTCTCCCATATCAGCATTTACTTAGTCATGATTCATATGCACGCACACACGCACGCACGCACACACACAAACACCCGCGCACACACAAGCAGAATTTGAGTTTTAAATAACCACACCCATTCAATAGTGTACTTCAAATTAGTATTATATTATAGATGTAACAAAATAACAGTTCACTTTCAGAATAAGATGTACAGTATTTCCGTATGCATGTTTGATTTTTCAATTAAATAGAGTCAGCATTTCCACTGTACTTGTTCCATACTTGTATTTGTTCCCTGTTGTCAGTACGTACATAGTAAAGTCCACTACCATACTGTCAGTAAGTCCAGAACATAATACTGTCCAGACAGTACACCATTAGCTCAGTACTGCTCATTGCAGGTTCTTTTCAGAATAGCACACGCTTCAGTTAAACTAACAAATGGATTCAATAACAACAGTAACAAGGCGAATGTTACCCACCTATCCACCCCACCAAAACATGGGGAAAAGAAGTGGAGGGGGGAGGGGGCGGTAAACCAGTAAATGCCACCATTGACCTCACACTACACTGCATGGATGCTCACTGTAATGACAATAGGACCATGTTGGAATTAACCACACGTATTTTTGCTTTAAAAAATGAAAAAGAAGCATGTTGCAACTTCCCAGCAACCTCTTTTCGTTCTTTTCATAACTTCTCAAGCTGGCAAATTTGCTATTGGCTTGAACAAAAAGCTACCATTCTTTGTAATTCTGAGGAAAATGAATGATGGTCAAGAAGAGGCTTCGTACAAATAAAACCTCAGCTGTGTCTTTATAAGACCCGGAACAGGAACTGGAAAGAGTTACCTAGTCTCTCCAGGTTTGAATTGTGTCAAGTTATTCCAGTTACGGTTTAAGAAAAATAGTATCCAACTTATCACAGGACAAGTGCCTTACTCCTCAGTCAGTCCACACGCTTCAAACTGTCCAGGAGAAAATGTGACAGGTCGGGTCACAACAATCCTGAACATACAAAAAGAAACACAATAGATAATACAGTAATGGTCCAGTTAATCTGGTACAGTATAGCCGTGCATAGGAAGAGGAATGGCCGGTCAGACCTTAATGCTGTTTGTGTTCCTGTCAGTTCTTACCAATTCCATGGAAAAAATAAGACAAACGTTAACAAAAAAAAAAAAAAGTCAATAGCATTAATAATGATAATAATCACAGAACTTAAACTTGTTTTTCATCCATCAGTCTGTCAATCGGAATGGAATACGAGCACCAAATAATAGTGTACATTAACTGCCCTGTGAGGGGGAAAAGAGTAAATCCCCCTCTCATTTTCCCTCCTTCGCTGTCCTCTGCTTCATTTCTTCTTCCTTTCCTGGGAACAGCGTGGGCAGTACCTGTCAAAAACCCCAGAAAAATAGGGATGCTCAACAGTCTTAATACTGTACCCATGAGGGTCAGGTATGTTCTGAATAGCCTTCACTATACACGGTAGGAGGAAATCTATACATTCACAAACAAGCAGTCACACAGTGCTTCACAGTGGACGTTTTGAACAGACAAAACTAAACGAGCACACTTGTGAGAAAAACTGATAACTTAATCCTGAGAACTTGAAAAACCACCAAGCTGACAAACTGGAGGTAATAGTATTATTATTGTGATTAATATTATTAACTGGGTGACCTGTGTTTCTCTTCACCCTCTTCTTACCATTTTCCTCTGGGCTTTGTTGTCAGTCCAACACAGGCAAAGTGGAACCACTCGATGGAACACTGCAAAACAGCAGCACAGCGCAGCTGAGTTTCCATACATTCCCCTCACAGTGCAGCGCAATAATACCTGCCTGCAGCACGGCGCATTCCCCTCACAGTGCAGCGCAATAATACCAGCCTGCAGCACGGCGCATTCCCCTCACAGTGTAGCACAATAATACCAGCCTGCAGCACGGCGCATTCCCCTCACAGTGTAGCGCAATAATACCAGCCTGCAGCACGGCGCATTCCCCTCACAGTGCAGCGCAATAATACCAGCCTGCAGCATGGCGCATTCCCCTCACAGTGCAGCGCAATAATACCAGCCTGCAGGACGGCGCATTCCCCTCACAGTGTAGCGCAATAATACCAGCCTGCAGGACGGCGCATTCCCCTCACAGTGCAGCGCAATAATACCAGCCTGCAGCACGGCGCATTCCCCTCACAGTTAGCCAATAATACCAGCTTTGCAGCACGGCGCATTCCCTCAAGTGCACGCAATAATACCAGCCTGCAGCACGGCCATTCCCCTCACAGTGCAGCGCAATAATACCAGCCTGCAGACGGCGCATTCCCCTCACAGTGTAGCGCAATAATACCAGCCTGCAGCACGGCGCATTCCCCTCACAGTGTAGCACAATAATACCAGCCTGCAGAACGGCGCATTCCCCTCACAGTGCAGCGCAATAATACCAGCCTGCAGCACGGCGCATTCCCCTCACAGTGTAGCACAATAATACCAGCCTGCAGCACGGCGCATTCCCCTCACAGTGTAGCACAAGAATACCAGCCTGCAGCACGGCGCATTCCCCTCACAGTGTAGCGCAAGAATACCAGCCTGCAGCACGGCGCATTCCCCTCACAGTGCAGCGCAATAATACCAGCCTGCAGCACGGCGCATTCCCCTCACAGTGTAGCACAATAATACCAGCCTGCAGCACGGCGCATTCCCCTCACAGTGCAGGGCAATAATACCAGCCTGCAGCACGGCGCATTCCCCTCACAGTGCAGGGCAATAATACCAGCCTGCAGCACGGCGCATTCTGGACTCTGGACTCACGTCAGTGTTATCGCAGCCGATCATCTCTCCGTAGGACACCTGGTGGCACAGGCAGTAGGTGGGCTCATTGGGGTCCACTGGCATGTCCAGCACATCGGAGGGGTGGACGTTCCCAAAGTTGACTGTGGGGGCGGGGAACTCTGCTCTGTGGACAGAGAGTGACACAGTTGACAATCTGCAGAGACTGAACACTGAAGTCATCATCCATTATACAACTGTGCAAACAAATTTTTATTATACAACAAAGAAAAATTCAATGGTTCTGACAGGGTGCTAAAACGGAGCACTCGATCGCATATGAAGGATGAATCTGAATGCTACATTTTCCCCTCAGCAAAGATGAGTGATGTTCCGTGTCATTGCGATTTCTCATTGTAATCTGATGAGTCCACTGAAGAGCCACAATGGCTCGAAACCTCACTCATATCTGTGCCAGATTTAAGGAGCAAACGCATGCTACTAAAAAACATCAGACCACAGACATCAGTCTGTAAAACAAGAAACAAAAAATATCAGTGGCTGGTCACTGCATTCTGATGTCAGAATGATATATTGCAGCTCCTCTAAAATCCGAAACGATGTAGCGTTCTGTTGATCTGCTCATTTCTCATGGACTTTCAGCTACAGACTGATAAGCGCCCAATTTATATAACTGGCATGTCTCGTACCGGACACAAAAATGGCCCTCTGGCTAAACAGGCTAAGCAGAAAGGCAAGACGGAAGAGCTTCATGGTCAGGCTCGTCTTATAATAGACTGTGTACATTCACTGTCATCTGTATGAAGGATTTTAGTTGCTGTTGGCAAGGGAAGCCAGGTCAGGGGATCAAATGGATGCCACAGAGCCAGAGGGAGAGTGACAGGGAGCGGCGTAAGAGACTGGCTGGGCAGACTGATCGGACACCCACACCACTGCCCAGACTGCCACTCAAAGTGTGTCCTTGTCTGTACCTTGTTATCATTCCTATACGGGCCTTTACTATGATACACTTATTTAACCTGTATTTTGTGGTCTGTGCAATGCTGGGGCATTTTTGTAATGTTAGTTTGGGGCTGTAATTTTTAAATAAATGAAATACATGAATAAAAAATGAAATGTACGGAGGGAATACAAGAATCTGCTGACTATTCAACCTTCAGCAAACGTCTGTCACAAAAAAACCACAACGTAGGTTCCATGAATGACGCTCTGAGGCTGCAACTACAAAGCACACAAACAAAAAAGGAAAAAATAAAAAAGGTAAGACTCATGAAAGACGAAGCCCCACACGCGGAGAGGACAGGAGGTCCTGAGAACGTGACACGCAAAAGCGAGCATATGTACGTACGTGTGTATGAGCTTGACTTTCTTCTGTCCGTTCTTGGGGCTGCTGTCGTCATCAGAGTTCTTTACCTTTGACCGAGTTCGGGCGACCTTCTTGTCTTTTAGCCCCCGTGACTCTGCTGAAAAAAAGAGCGGGAACAGACTAACACAGCAGCATTCACAACCCAATAGGACAGTGATCACAAGAACATGATTTAAATGCTGAAAATTTGTACTACCATTTTCAATTCAAAATTGTTTTCTCTGCCCAGTGTTTAAGAATGCCCAACTGCAACAGGGACCATTACAGTAAATTCCTCACATACACAGAATTTTTTCTCTGTTGAGTGTGTAGTTTTGAATGGTTACTGAAGTACGCAAGAAATTGTATTCCCTCTTAGTCGATAAGCACTTCTTAGGGAGGCATGAACACAGCAGGTGTTTTTTAAACTGGTTGAGCATGGGTCACAATGATATTTTTCTGCTCCTCTCAGTGGGCGAAGAATGGCAAGCGCATTTGGATAGTGCATAGATTATAGGCTGAAGGCAGAGACTAAGATCCAGCACTTTTCCTCCATTGCTCTTCTTCATCAGGGTGTGAATCAGTGGTCATTAGTTGCACTTGGCCCTCAGAACCCACTCTTGCTCATCTTTGTAAATTGTGGGCACAGTACCAATAATACCACCAAGCAAACTGAGCACCACTCAACGCGCTTCACTTCATCACAAGCCACGTATCATTTCGCGCTCTCTTAAGAAAGAATAAGCCCAAACCCTAACACACAAAGACCACACACAGCTGTGAGACGCACCCTTGTTGCCCTTGCTGGAGGCGGAGTCGTAGTCAGTGCTCTCCAACTGCTTCTCTTTGAGGTCTGCCTCAAAGCGGGCCAAGTCAGTGTCTAGCCGACGGATGTGTTTGTCCACCTGAGAAACATGAAAAAGTAGAATTAAACTTACGGCAACACAAAAAATCACAATCAATCACAAGTGGGCAGCAGTGTATTATAATGGGTAAGGAACCGGTCTTGTAACCTAAAGGTCACAGGTTCGATTCCTGGGAAGGGCACTGCCGTTGTACCCTTAATCTGCATTGCTTCAGTATATCTCCAGCAGTATAAATGGATGCAATGTAAATGCTACGTTAAAATTGTGTAAGTCGCTCTGGATAAGAGCGTCTGCTAAATGCAATGTAATGTAAGAAGTATACCAATATATTAATAGAAACAATTAGATTTCCATTAAAATCAAATGTATATATTCCATAACTTACGACAGATGCAAGATTAGCTGCTTGCAACAGTCAAACTCATGTGAAATTGAAAGGTGAGCGGGGAACTACTTCGTGAGATTTATATCTTTCAAAAAATTTTGTGTAGGTGTGCACACTTTTGAATATTAGTCACTTAAGTTTCCATCTGTCATATTTAACTGCTTTGACACATAAGCAGTATTTGGGATTTAGAACTAGCATTTGATAAGTTGTACTGTGCAATACAATTCAAATGCACCCAACGGCCACCTCGGTGGACATGGCCAGGACGCCATACTGAAGCAGGTACTGACCATCTCATAGGTCTGCATGGCCAGCTGGATCTTGTCGTCCCCAAACTCCTTGCACTTGCCATAAGACTGATGGATCTGCCGCAGAAGGGAAAGCTTTTGCTCTGAAGACAGAGTCCGCGCGCTGGTTGTGTACTCCCGCGCAAGTGAGTCGATCTGCCCCTTCAGGTCTAAGATATCACAAGGGAGAGGGTACTAAGCGTAAATGGGACATTAGACTACAAAGAATGAATACTGACAGAACTTCAGGGATGTAAACACAGTAAACTTCTGTAAACTCGCTGAATGTGTATTGACAAATAGAACGAGATACTATCAGTGTTTTCGCTAAACCCGGTTCTGGACAGGAGTGTTCAACGTTGAATTAGCATTCTTCCAAATGACAGGAAACACGCGCAAGCAGAAAGGACCAGGTCAGGTTTAAACAAAATATCTAAAATAATACAAATTGGAAGTAACGATGCCGGTTTACCCTCAGTCCGCTCGTCCAGGTCTCTCATGAGCTGGAAATTCCTCTGCAGCTCAAACGGCAGATTCTCTATACCTGGGGAAACGACATCGATTGATTAACAAACCAGTCGTTTCATAAAATTGACTTTAATTCATAAAATACGTAAAATACATGTCTAAACCAGTAGGTCACCAGTTCTAAAGACGTTTTAGCTAGTCTAACAAGCTATAACCGTTAACTATTAACCACCAAAGCTAGGAAGCTAGCATAGATTGCTAGATAAAGAAAAAGGGTGCCGTAATACAGCAAGAGCTACTCATAAAAAAAACACAGAACTTCCCGATCACATTCAGCAGCATGCAATGGCACATTCACCAAACCGAGTAAAAATATATCAACATGCTAATTTTGCTAGTTGTCTTGTAACGGTATACCAGACCAGATTAAATACAATGTTGCCTTTTCTTGAAAATCTCTGATTTTAAAGCAAAATATACTGTATTAGACATACAATATATGTAATCTAAAATCAAGGATATAAGAAGTATCTAAAATTTAACAATCACAATAGCTTATGCAGAAAGCAAAAACAGCAAATCTTACTGTCCAGATAATGTTCTAAGTACACTCCTGCCGCCATCTTGACAACAAACGCGAATAAAAATCGTGCTTTTTCTTTTTTGTTTACACTCGTAACTAGCGGTGCAATACCGCCACCTACTGGACTGGAGTATGCATCACATAGCTCTCCACAAGTTTCAGGAGTACGGGGCGGGCCTTACGTACGCTCTATGGGGCGGGCCACGTCTAAAGAAAGAGGGTGTCAAAAGCAACAGGGGCGTGAGTCAATTGGTTTATATTTGTCGATTATCCGGTCAGTTACACACATGCTATCCAATCCAAAGCATTCTCCAGTCAAGTAGGCGTTTAAAAATCGTTTTTTTCATGCATCTCATGCACTGGTGCAATTGCAGAGAACCGCTACATTTATACCAAACAAATCACTTACCAACCTTCTGTACGTATCAGCTTTACCCAAGAGATGAATGACTCATCAAACACAAATCTTTTAAAAGTTTCAGACATACACTATGTGGCCAAAGGTATATGGACACCCCTTCTAATTAATCGGTTTGGCTACTTTAGCCACACCCATTGCTAACAGTTGCATAAAATCAAGCAGATAGTCATGTAATCTCCAAAGACAAACATTGGCAGTAGAATGAGTCATACTGAAGAGCTAAGCGACTTTCAATGTGGCACTGTCATAGGATGCCACGCTTCCAACAAGTCAGTTCATTACATTTCTGCCCTTCTAGAGCTGCCCCAGTCAACTGTAAGTGCTGTTATTGTGAAGTGGAAATGTCTAGGAGCAACAACAGCTCAGCTGAGATGCAGTAGGCCACACAAGGTCACAGAACGGGACTGCCGAGTGCCGACACAGATAACGTATAAAAATCGTCTCTCCTTGGTTGCAACACTCACTACCGAGTTCCAGACTACCCCATGGAATGGGTTCCCACGGCCGAGCAGTCGCACACAAACCAAGGATCACCATGTGCAATTCCAAGTGTCGGCTGGAGTGGTGTAAAGCACACCGCCATTGGACTCTGGAGCAGTGGAAATGCGTTCTCTGGAATGATGAATCACACTTCACTATCTGGCAGTCTGAAGGACGAATCTTGGTTTGGCGAATGCCACGAGAACGCTACCTGTCTGAAAGAATAGTGGCAATTGTAAAGCCTGGTGAAGGAGTATTAATTTGTTCCAGTGAAGGGAAATCTTAGTGCTACAGCATACTATGACATTCTAGAGAACTGTGTGCTTCCAACTTCGTGGCAACAGTTTGGGGAATGCCCTTTCCTGTTTCAGCATGACAATGTCCCCGTGTACAAAGCGAGGTCCGTAAAGAAATGGTTTGCCGAGTTTGTTGTGGAAGAACTTGATGGACCTGCGAAGAGCCCTGACTGCAACAACATCGAACACCTTTGGAATGAATTGGAACGGCGACCGCGAGCCAGGCCTTATCACCCAACATAAGTGCCCAACCTCACTAATGCTCTTGTGGTTGAATGGAAATGAATCCCAGCAGACTAGATAGTATCTAGTAAAACACCCAGAGTTTCTGCCTCTACTACGTGACCTGGCAGGCTGTTCTACACATTGTCTACTCTGTGTGAAAAAATTATTTCTAATGTCTATACGGAATGTACCTTCTGCTAATTTCCAATTATGTCCCCTCATTCTACTAACTGACCTCAACCTGAATAATCTCTTGTAGTTCACTTTGTTGATCCCCTTTATGATTTTAAAAGCTTCAATCAAATTACTCCTCCTTTTACTGAGCTTGAAGAGATTAAGCATCTTAAGTTTTTCCTCATAGCTTTTATATTTCATACCAGGAATCAATTTGGTTGCTCTTCTTTGAACCTTTTCCAGAGCCTCTATATCTTTCTTGTAGTACGGTCCCCAGAACTGCACACAAAACTGCAAGTGTGTTCTAACAAATGCATTGTATAAGACAAGTATAACTTCCTTGGATTTATACTCAATACCTTTGACTATATATTCCAGCATCCTGTTGGTCTTTTTTTTACTGCTACAGTGCAGTGCCTAGAACCTGAAAGGCTTTGATCAACCACTACTCCCAAGTCTTTATACACAAATACCACAACTTTTGTTTTTGAGAATTATTTACTCACCAACATGTCGCTCATTAGCGTGACGAGATGGAAACAGAGGTGCATTTCCTCAGGCACAAACCCTTGAATGATTTTGATACACCTACTTCTTTGGATGATTCTTTTGATTGAATAATGTCTATAACTAATGGAATTATTGACCCATAGAAACATTCTTTTGACACGACCCTTTTGGTTTTGATGTCACCCTTTATTTCGACATGCCCTGTACTCTAGCCAGCAGATACTCCTGACTCAAGCTGTCCTCGGTGAAGTGATTACGTCATTCCCCTTTGTCACCGATTTCGTCTGCCAACGCCCGCCACTGAACCAGCATGGATTTGCTGTTATTCGTGGAATATCATGCATACTAAATGGACTTTTGCTGTCAAAACATTAGCTTCCACTAACCAGTACTGGCAAGGGTGAGCTTTTGTGGTAGTGACAGACAGTAATCTCCACAGTGACAAGTCTAGAACTGCTCAAGGTCAGTCTAGAAGCAGTAGATTACTTTATGTGAGAAATTCATGTTTGTTTTATAGAGATATCAATTATCATGTATTTTGCATTTAAGGTATGGAAACAACAAGCAGGAAATAAATGAGATTTCTTTGGAGAAGAACCAAAAAAAGAAACTCCATTTATGCGCAATGAATACTAAAATGACAGGGACAACCCTGCCATCTGGAGGACACTCCACCCAATTATGCAGTGGCCTGCAACACAGGCTCAGGCAGGGCTTGATACTCCATAGGGCATGCCACTACGCAAAGAATCTGTTTTTTTTTTTTAAACAGGAAGAGCAGCCCTACAGTTTCATTTAACAGCTTTACAGCTTTTGAAGAGTTGAATCCTGATGAACAGAATTCAAGAGCTCACCCACTAGGTGTTGTATCCTTGATCTGAAGCTCTCAACCTTAACTGAACCATTTACCATTAGAACTCTTAACAGCTGAGTTCTAATCTCATTATAAAATGTATAATGTACAAATAGTTAATAACGAAAATCTTTCCTGTTATGTTGCCAGAGGCTGTACATATGACACTATTCATTTTTTTAATTGCTTTTAATCTTACTTTTCGGTGCAAAATTCACCTGTTCATATGAATAGCCACTGGAAATATAAAATTGCTGTAGAAGCTGCTTTGAAGTTACTTGAAGTTTGTGTCCTGGCAGGTGAACAGAATCTTCTGTATCTGAATTATCCTTCATTGCGTGCTAAAATGGTAGATCAAAAACATACACTAACACTAAAACTGAAATAATATTTAAAAACTCTGGAAAGTGAATCTTTTAACATTTTATATCTGTGTATTCACTGTGAACAGGCCTTTAATGTTGTCAGCCAATTCTCTCTCCCCAGTAAAATGGGCAGTTTTGTAAAAGTTTATGCATTTAGATAATTCAGTGTGAATTCCAGCTGCCCATAATTAACACCTGGAACAATTAGCATGAGTAGTATTCTTTATTTTACAGGGAAATATTGGTAAGACAAATCCCAAATGATACTGAGCTTGTAATTCTCGATGACCTGACCGCTAAAAGTTTAAAGTAGTCTCCCTAGCTGAAAACTGATTATGATGCACTGTTGCCACATGTCTGGTCTTAGTTGGCTTTCAGGTGAACCCACGCCACAGATTCTCATGGGTTCTACTCACTTTATTATGCACAGTGAAACAGTCAGCAGTGTCAGAATTACTGATTATATATTGTGATTTCAGATCTGGGTGCAGACTGGTCAAAGCCATGCAAAGAGGAGCACTTCACAATGCACTCCGATTGCTGTAATGGGTGTGAATGTAGGCAGAATTATGGCAGTCTGAAGATGTCTCTCGCAATCGAATTCTGTCCAAATACCATTCTGAGTACTATAAATTTATTGCGATGTCCACTTAAATATACCACTTCAATGTCTCCCTCCCCCATTTTTCACTCTCTATTTCTCTCTCTCTCTCTCTCTCTCATTCTCACACGCATGTGTACACACACACACACACACACACTTTAATACAGAAAGTAAGACAGATATAAATAGATATGTGTATGACATTTTTGAAATTCAGCCAAGTCAGTGTTATATATACCAACACAGTGTGATGTCTGGTATTTCATTGTCAATAGAGGCAGAGTTGTAACCTCTCTCTCTCTCTCTCGCTTACTCTCTGTCTCCTTTCCACCCCTCCCCCACTCCTCTATTCTCCCTCGGTCTCTCCAAGAATACTAATTTGTGCATCTCAGCTTCACCTCTGCTTTAGATGACTCAAAGCACTGCCCCCGCCTCCACTCTCCTGCTTTCTGCCTATCCACCCATCCCTTTCTCCCTCCATCTCAGTGCATGTGAACTCAAGGAAAAAAAGATTGACCTATCCCTTTTCCTTTTTCTGTCTTTTAGCAAGCACAGACAATGTGCACAGCGTCAACGCAATGACATACACGTGTGCATATGTGTGCTTCGACTACACAGATAATTTGTCTTGTAGAATATTAAGGTATATAAATCAACAAGATCAACTAGGTATTATTGTGGATACATTTGCAATTTAGACAGTATTTTCAATGCATATGTTTTGTCACAGAGAAGGGAGGAGTGTGGCTGAGATGGTGAAAGAGGAGAGAGTGAGAGTGAGGGAAGACAGAAAGGGCAGCTAGCAAAAGATAACAGATAATAGAATACTGTGTTTTGTTGGCTCCCACTTCAATATTAAATCAATGTGTGTATGCATGTTTGGGAGGAGGAGAGGGTGGGGGGCGTGCAAGTGACTGTGTGAAACAGCTGTACTGCATTGTAGAGAGAGAGGAGAGAGAGAGAGAGAGAGACAGAGGACAAAAATAGTCCAATTTTATATCAGCATAAGAATATCACAGCGACATGACACAGACGTGTATAAGTAGTTACCATATTTAACACAGTTAAATTGTTCATCAGAAAATTATTCAATATGTCATAACTCACGTGTTTTTTTTAAATGAAGTTGGTCAATTTGAACATTGACATCTTGTATTATAATTTTCTAAGTACATTACTAGTGCATTTCCATTCAGCTATTTTCATAATATTAATGTAAGCTTTGGTTTGTCATTGACAATGTCACCTTCAAATTCAGCCTTACGATAGCAACAGTCCCATTTTGGTAAAAATAAAAAAGGAGGTGGAGATGGTATGGTAATAAAATTCTTTTTTCCCCCTCAACTCTCCTCAGACACACTGATTCACTTGGTCCGACTGACTGGTGCTCTGTGAGAAACCCAGAGAGAGAGAGACAGAAAGAGGGGGGCATGCACAGAGCGAGAAAGAGAAGGGGAGAGAGAGAGAGAGAGAGGGAGACAGAGAGAGAGAATGTATGGTGAAAGGGTGGTGCTTCCTTGCTTGTTTTCTGGGCCTTTGTAAAACCATGGGATGTATCGGCTCCAAGACTCTCAGTAAGGCGATATTTTTCTTCCTTTCGCTAAATGTTCGAAAGAGGGGAAAGGGATTAGCTTAATTGGAGCGCAGATTATAGGGGTGTGGGTTTCTATGGTAACATTTTGATAATGATGTCTGCCTTCAATGCTCAGGAGCAGATTGAGATTTGTATGGTAAGGACAGCAGGCTGCCGGTCCTTGTTATTTTTGATGAGGACGTTGAACACAATAGGTTGTTGAATGTGCCTCACGCTCCTGTATTTCTTTTCTTATTTCACGTTTGCATTTATGACAGGGTGTGTGTGTGTGTGTGTGTGTGTGTGTGTGTGAAAGGGGTGGAGTAGGGGAGGTGGAAGAAGGGAAAGGGTAAAAGAGACTGCAACCTTATGGTGCAGATTATTTACAGTGGTGACAGGTAAAGACAAATAGAGAGAGGGGGAAGAGGAGGGAAAGTCTGTTATTGGCATTGCTTAAATGGTGTCGCGTTACACACAGACAGCGATAGGAAAGCAGTGAGTGAGAGAGAGAGCAGTGTGAGAAGCCATGCTGAATTTCATCGCAGGAACAGACAGGAGAGCGAGGGGACAGAAAGCATGTGAAAAATTACAGCTCATATTATTCGGCTTTATCACCACGCCGTATGTATTCAGTGTTTGACATTGACATTGTGGTTAACCAATGTCAGCTGTGTTCTAGACGCCGGTGTATGTGGTGCACACAGTAACTGGGGTACATTCAGGTGTACACCGCATTTCTGTTTGATCATATGGCATATAATAAATAGCGTAAATTGAAATATGATCTTGAGTGGGTGTTATTACTGCAAGGCTAGTCAGTACAAATGCCAGACATGTAGGTCAATCCTGTAACTTCAATAATGGTTATGTTATTAACACCGGTAAATTAAAAGATAGGATCTCGTGTAATATGATAAATAAGGAGAAAATGAGCAAGCAATATTCTGGTGATATGATGAACAAGGACTACCTTTAGATCAACCTAGCTAAGCCTGTCAGTATGCTAATGATTTCTATTTTAAGCACGTCTAGTTTTATACTTATTGGTTTATTCCTGGAATAGCAGAGTAAAAAAGATCAGCATTCAGGCTCTCCTTTTTAACAGTTCTTAATTTTGCAGCCATTGCATTTCTGTGTGAAATTAAAGTGAGTGTGAGTGAGACGTAAAGGTCATTAAATATAATGGTCTGTGGTGATGATGGCTATGGTTTAGATGGCATATTTAATGTGAAATGGAGCTCTTCCATACATCTTAATCTGTTGTTCCTGGATAAAGTTTAGTGTACTGTGATACAGTCATGTTACAGGAATGGTCTGTTAACATCTGATACCATGTTTAATATGGTAAATTAGTGTACTATACAGAGAGAAGTCATTCATCTACAATACATAATAGATGTAATACTATGATACTATGATAAAATAGAATACTACAACAACCACTTTAACTGCTCATTTAATTTTTAAAATTTTAATAAGACATTTTACACTTGTTTGCAACACAGTAAAATCTCAGGTGTCTATCTTTGACCAATGTGGATTTAGCTGCAGCAGTACACTGTTTTACTTTATGTATTTTATATGACTTTTATTGACATGGTCACAAATGACATCGTGAATTTGCGGCCGCAATTTTGCCACAAATGCACAGCATGAGTTGTTGACTGTGCCCGAGTTATTTGCCAGTACTACTAAAGATTTGGTGAGCAGCGAGAGAAAATGAAAGACAGGTCCTGAGTGGAGAGAGAATGGCAAAGAGGTTCTGAGTGAAAATGGGTGCTTTCTTACTATTCCAATAATGGCATATGCCAGTCTGCCTATAGATTATTGATCGAATGTGTCTGTCTGTCTGTCTGTGTTTTGGTCAGCAAGTAGGTGATCTATCTTACCTTCGGCTCGAGTGACAGTGTATATGTGTCAGAGTTTACTGGCTTTGTTCAGTACTCTGCTGAATGTCCCTGTGATATTACATTACAGTTGGTTTACTTTCTATTGATTTCATTAAATCTGTTGACAGACTGACTTATGGGTACACATTAAACTGATACTCTTAGGCCTTGTACATGCGCTGCCAAAATATAGCCTAGATATCGCCTTTTCTGTACAACTGCAGAGGGTATAGACCATAATACTAGTAAGGCTTGTGTGCAGAAAATTTCATTTTGCAACTGTGTGCAAATTGTATTAAACTGCATTAAATATGGTGCAAGGTATTTAGTGAATCATAGTGAAAATAGTAATGTCAAAACAATATAATATTTTTGAAATTTTGATGAGTTATGAAATGTATGTGTGCACCAGGCCATTGCAATGCTTTTTTAAAATATGGTTGCCGTGCCAACTGCTTGCACATGGCCTCACTGATTCATATACCAAGCGGCTGACTCACTAACAACCCACTTTGACTGACTAATGCTTTCATCGACTGGTACATGGCTTATGCCTGCCAGACTGACAAATGTCTGAGCAAACTTGGCGGAGGACAACAAGTTAAAATGGGGTAGTTCAAGCACTAACAATGGTAAGAGTACTGCAGGTGGTTCAATCAAAAAAATGATATTTGAGGACAGGGAAGCTTGCATAACCTTCCATGTAGATGTGAGATGAGTATAGTCGGTAGCCCTGCATACATGGCTGCAGTATGACTTAGTGGCTAAGGCAGGGTTTTAGTTGGCAGGTATGTCCTTGTCTCACCACAAGAGCAGCTCCCCTAGTCGAATGGAATAAAAAAGTCATTTTGCTCTTGCTTTTGATAGCGCCACCCTCATTGTAGTTTATACATGTATAATTATTAGCTTTATTATAACAGTCATTGGGATGTTACTGCGAAATGTTCTATTTGTTTGGTCATCATTAAGGCTGAAAAAATTATTAAGGGTGACGGGTATGCAGAAAAATGATTCAGCTGCATTTCGCTCAAATATAATGCGCTAGTCACGGCGAGATGCTTTAAAGACAAATAATGTGTCAGCTTGTGATTCAAAGACAAACATTTTCCCGCGAAACAGTAGGATTGTTTTTTTTCTTTTTTTACACCAGGCTATCACTAACCACTGATGGTGGTACCACAGCACATGAATAATCTTACATGAGTTCTTGCATCATTTGCAGTGTTTCTATTTTCATTTTTTTTCCCCCCCAGCACCAGTTCTGCAGCATTGAACAGGCGAGCCAGGATGAGTCAGGCCTCTCCTGCTGAGTTTTCATTGAAGCGCATGTCAGCATGTGCGCTGGGGTGAACCCAAGGGTTGCCATTCAGCCCAGGTTGTCAACAGATAGATTCCTCTTTGTCCCGGACTTTAAACCTGTCAGCAGAGACCCTGCCCTGTCCACGGCGGTCGTAACTGTGAGGGTACTGAACGCTCGGCTGCTCGGGATTAACACGGCGTTTGTTGATCTGGGAAGCTCCTTCTGGCTTCGTTCCCTATCCACAGGGACACCCGTGTCCCGGGGAATTTAATGATGTCCTGCCTCTAGTCCTTTTCAAGTGATAGGACCGAACTGTCACAAATGCTGTTCTGCTTAATGAGCGTTGGTTTGCCCTCTGCAGTCTTCACTGAGAATATTATAACTATTTATGACGACTGGAGATCACAACACGTCCTTCAGTGTTTCTGGAAATTTCTGCAACGGTCTGCGCTCAAATAATTACAAGTATGGTGAATAAAGAAATTGGCCATCGTATCAGCTGGAGACGGTTTACTATTGGACTATTGGAGGGTGTAATTCTGCCTCCCCGTTTTTATACAGCATAGCAGTAAAGTGAGGTGAGGTGCTTGTTTTTATTGCACTCCAAGAAACCGAAAGGTGCAGGTGATAAACATGTTTATCACAAATAAGAGTAAATAAAGCGGTAAGCTGTGAGGATGAAGGCCAAAGGATTTCAGCACGTCTCGCGTTTTAAGATGAATACAAGCAGTACATCTGAGAAAAAGTACAATAGATTTGGCTTCCAATGCTAAAACTGGTGGATGGAGCACAGTAAATGACAGGCAAAGCTTCTCTAATATCAGGTACAGTGACGATCACTCGATGCAGCACAAGTCACATGACCCTTCATGGGCCAAAGTTCTTATGATAATAAAGGACAGGAAAATCATTAGGACACGAGACAAATGGGTTTTTAATTGAATTAGGTTTAATGATCTAATCTCTCCTACCATCCAATCTGCGAACGGACTAGTAATGAACACAGGACACTGAAAGGAGGCAGTAAATTCTCATATAGTTAGCAGTCAGCACAGAGTGTAACAGGTTTTGCTGAAAGACAGACAGTCTGGCTGAAACATGAGGCCCCTCTGTTGCATGGGTAATGAGAAAGTCAAAGAATCCCAGATAATAATCCCCTTCTGTGAACTTCTGTCCTGCCACTTGCTCAGTCCGCGGTACAAAGTTGTCGCTAGGCAGCATCTCTCTGCGGAATCCGTCTTTGCATTTGACTTTATTTCACTTTTCACTTCAAATGTTCCTTGATATGCATCTGTACATCTCATTAGAATTATAAACGATTTCAAATATTTTTTTAAATTTTTGTATGGGGCGTTGCTATTGTTAGCCTGTCGCCTTTCCTGCATTTATGTTATATTTTTTTGTGCAATAAGCAACAGCAGCATGTGCATTTGTGTGCAAATGAGTAATGCTCTTAGGGGACAGTATGTCCTTCATATTTATGAATATGACATTTTGGCTGGAGTCCATATCCCCTTAGATTGGTGTTTGTCGTTTTTTTTTTTTTTTTTTTACTAAACTGTAGAAAAAGAGAAACGAATGAGGGCAAAAATGAATGAGCTGGAATGAGCATTCAGAAACTGACCAGATGAAATGATGGACCTTGCCTGACAAGGCAGACGTGGTAGATGCCTTTGACATGCCTAGGCATAGTTATGTTTCTTAATCAGATGCAGACGTGGCCAATTCTGGTTCTGCACGTGTTTGATGTTATTCCGCAGTTAATTTTGAAATTATAGCCGTTAATTGCACAGTTAACTCAGATCTCCAGGGTTCATTGGTCTAAATTGGTAGCTGATTGTAATGAAAACAAAAAACATGAGACCCTGGTCTCTCGTGCCAGGACCACTGGATTTATATTTTTTTTACCCTGAATTAAATACATCCGTCTATCTATCCATTATCTATACCCGCTTATTCCTGGTCAGGGTCACGGGAGATGCTGAAGCCTATCCCAGCATGCACTGGGCAAGAGGCAGGAATATACCCTGGACAGTTCGCCAGTCCACCACACCATTCACTTACCCACTCATACCTATGGGCAATTTAGACTTTCCTAGCCTGCATGTGTTTGGAGTGCATGTCTTTACCCAGAGGAACACGGACATGGGGAGAACATGCTAACTCCACACAGAAAGGCCCCGGCCGGGATTCGAACCCTAGGTTACCCACTGCACCAACGCGCTGCCCACCCTGAATTAAATGCATGCTCAAACCAACATCCTGCCACCATTCTCTATAATTTACAAACTTTATCTCCAGAGACAGAATTCTGATTGAAGAGATTATCCAGAGACCACTCTTTAATTACACTCGGAAAAGTGAACCCTTTTCAAGTGATGTTTTAATTGAGATTAGTTGAAGGGAAAAGGGGACCCAAAGCCATTTATTGGCGCTTGAGAGTTGAGAGATGTATTCACCACTCATTTAAAGTGATTTTAATCCAAGTTTCAAATGAAAGAACAGGATATAAAATAGTCATATAAACTGAGTAAGAGAAAATGACTATTTTATATCCTGTTCTTTCATTTGCCAATGGGAAACAAGAAAATTAAATAATGTCCTGAATTGAAACCAGGCGTCCTGTCAGCATGAAGAAAACAAGCAATTGATCAAGTTAGGCAGAAATCATCAATACTCATATGGAAGTTTGAAATAGTTAAAAGAGATTGCATATATGTGCCTGTTATGGCTGCACCCTTGTAATCCCATCAGTTAGCAACAAATATTAATAGTCTTTAACATAGTCTTTAAAATGTCTTTAAAACTGTTTATTTTCAAAATAAATACTTACAATATTACGTCAAAGCTGGTCTGCAATGTTAAAAGAAATCTGTTTTATGTAGTTTAGGCCAATATATGTAGTAGGTTTTAATTATGTTTATGAGATAATATATTAATGCGTGTCCTTTTCAGTTTCTCACTCTACAGCTTTTTCCCCATGAAAATAAGTCAATTAAAATGCATGGCTTTATACGGTAAACCATACAGAACGTATTGAAACAGCTGAGGCACTGTATAGTCAGTTAAACGAGGGTTTCCAACCTGATATATAAAAATATTAATCACAACTCTGGTGCTGTTGCACATCTGCTGCCTGGCTTTTCATGCCTATATTTTTATCGAAAAATCGTTTTCTTCCAGATGAAACCGCAGTTGCAACATTTGTGTATAGAATCCATGCTGCATGTTGACCCTTGCACATGCAAAACTAAACATGCAAATCTTTTTCATCCAAAACTTTAAACATATAAATAATTTAAAAACGAACTGTATCTAAACCTGTATGTGGTTCAAGTGACATTAAAATAACAGGTGGCAACTTAAAAGAAGCTCAGTATGATAGCTCTAAATATCTTGTAAAGGTAACAGACATCTTGTGCATCACAATAAATGCTTGTTTGTAGTCATGGATGCCAGTCACCTATGTCACCTACTGTGTTTCTGGTTCCAGTGTGCTTAGCTACATTCTATAATGATCTAATACAAACATACATGCTTGACTCAAGTTATTGATCTTTCTGCCACTCGGCAGATATAAACGAACTTGTCTTTTCTTTCACCGGTTCAATGTGTGTGTATGTGTGTCTGCGCGTACTGATATGACGCACTTGCTGTCTAATCAGGTGGACTCTCTCTCTCTCTCTCTCTCTCTCTCGTAAATGTCTTTTATTAATATGATACGTGGTGCAATGTTTTATCGTATGTTCTTCCTTTTCTGTTTCCACCTTTCCTCCTCCAGTCGCAGATGGAGTTCCGGTACAGAAGGACGGGGAGCAGGTATGGCTGCTATTCACATGAAAAATCCTCTAATTTCCCACACTTCATCAGCCTGCTTCAGTTTCGCAAGTACACAAATTGTTACACTTATACCAAAATGTGATCTCCTGGCAAATTGGCACTGACAGTGTTTCCACATATTTCCTCGCATTGCTAATTTGCTGCTCGAGAAACAGCGATACTGCTGGTACATGTTCTTTAAACATTTCTTATGCCGAATTGGACGCAACAATCCTCTGTTGAAAAGCCGTTCGTGGTAAATCCGGAGACAAACAAAGCAAATGATTGATGAACATATTTCACATTTTGGTAAATGTCCTATACTCACATATCAGTACATATCTCAGATCTTGAAAATATGAATACACACCGGTCACCCTTCAATGGTTGCAGCACGCCAGATTCAGCTAGTATTCTCCAATATGACCAAGGGTAGTGAAGAAACTATTGTACAATGCAGCGGATGGACAATATTCAAACCTCTCACTTTTAATGTCTATAATCACAGCAGATACAAAGACAGGGCTGTGCACCTGTAGAAAGCATATAGATACCGCAAAACCTTTTACCTGACATGATTTCTTAATATTACGTGCATGTACTAAAATATATTTTTAAGATGGCTTCAAAGAAATAGAAGCAATTGGAAACAAACAATAGGAAGAAGAACAGAGGCTAGAAACCAAGCAACATAACTGCCTGTTCGTTTCTCAGATTTATGGGCACCCGAGGTAATGGTGAAAAACACTGCAATGTGCCCTGTTTGAAAACAGGCTACTTACAGCTAATAATTTGAAACCAAAAAAATCTTACTCAACATTTAGAAACAAGGCACAGTGAACACGACAAGCACCAGATAGTAAATATCATACAACACTTGAATATTTTCAATATGAATGCCTGGAAAGGCACAGTTAACTTTCTTTTCAGTTGGAGTAAGAAGTGGCCCAGTACAAAAACCCATTACCATCACCGAGGAATTAATTCTGCAGCGATTAACGTGCGACCGCCATTTAAGGCTAATCTTAAGTGCCGAACTGGTACCAAGTGGCCTCTCTCTGATGAGACAGCGCCTTAACAATATCAAGCTTTATTAGTGAGATTTGTCTAGGCACTAGCCTGTTGAAAAACACCCAGAGCAGCTTTCTCCTAAAAGACAATACAATGAATAGTAACGTAGATGGTGGGTTTACAGCCTAGACGGGACACACGGACTAAATCCATGAAAGAAGGTCCGCACTGAGAGCTGTTTCAAGGCAGCAATCGAATGAGCTCTTCAAAATTATTGATGGTGTTATGCAGTAAGCTGTACTGAAAAGGTAGAATCGCATTTAGAATTTGTATTGATGGGGCAAAGGAGTAAAAAAACGGGGCCTTTGTGCTTAGATAAAGAGTGACCTTACGATACACTGTGTGTGAAATTGCACTATCCACCAAAAAGTGTTAGCCTCCAGGTGACCAATGTTCTGAACCGCTGGACATGCTATAACCAATTTCACCAAAACTGTGAACTACAAAACCTTTTTTTAAATTTTTTTATTTTGCTCTACAGTATTCCATGAAATGTTTTAATGCACAAGGGGTTGCTTTTATATCGCAGTTCTTGACAGTTCTCACAAAGAAACATTTTTGACCAAAAGTGTTTGCACCAAGAGAAGCGCTTTGCATTTTCCTGGAGACAAACAACATTTCGCAGAGCAATATTTACAGGGAGAAAATTTCAGACACAAACCTTTGGAACTGGATTACCAAGGTGACATCGTTTAGAAAACGAGGGTTTTGAAGCAAGGAAACCTAGGTTCTCTCACTGCACGGTGCAGTTCTTTTAAACAGAATAATGGTAGGCAGAACACACAGAGGAAAGAAATATGAATCTGTTCTATAATCTGAGAGTGATAAATAAGGCACTGAGCTTCTGTGTGGCCCGACAGGCAACTCGTTGTCCCCAGAAACTACTCAAAAGATTTTTTTCCTGACATCATGACGTCAATGCTTTCCTGAAATCTGTTCAGAACCACCCCCACACCCCAAACCAGATGATGATTTCAGCACATTTATGAAACAAGAATGCATGGACATGACCTTGAATTTTTTGCAAGGATTATAGCCACAGTACCTGCTTACAAATATAGAAAAGCTATTTATATAGCAGGTAAAATTATTTAGGTACTTGCTCCCTTTGGCAACTTCTTATTTGTGCAAAAATAAGATTCTCTGCAGGCGCTTCAATGAAGACAAAGCACTGAACTCTGCTCAATGTGGAACAAGAACTAAGGGAGGCGATTTCAAAGTTTCAGCACTTCCACAAAAAACCAAGCATTAATAAGAGCATAAGCCATTAATTAAAGACAGTTCTTTAGTTATACTGTAATTGTATTGATTTGCCTCTTTGTCTTCACTGTGATTTTTTGAGCACTGTGCTTCTCCTCGATGTTTAATTTTATTGGTTCTTTGGGTGCTAAAAAAACCCTTTTGAAGCACTGAGGCTGTTGGTATTGGTTGGCATGGAGTTGATTGTTGGGCCAGCTGTGTGACTGTCAGCTCATTTTCAGCAGTGCTGGGAATGGAAAAGTGCAGCTTTAATCTAAAGGAGGAGGCTCTGATTCAGTCAGCGAAACAGCAAGGCACATTATCCGTGTGTCAGCCTTTTATTTTTATTTGTATTATTCAGTGTAGGCTGTAGCAAGGTGGTAGGGTAGGGAAGGGTGGTGATGGGATGGAATCTCTTGCTTTGCTGTAGATCACCCTCTACAGCTGGATTATCATGGTGTTAGGTATGACAGGAGAAAAATTAAAAAGGTGGGCTCAGAGGTGGGATCATGAGTGTATGCTTGCTTAATTATAACAATTCATTCCTGGAAGCTTTGTTTGGATCATGTTTTTAAATAAATGTCGACGATTTCTTTACTCATCAGGCCGTGTTCGAGCGCCATGGATGATACTGATATTAAAAAAAACTTTATATTGATATAAAAGCCAGAAATAATAGATAAACAGTTTGTATGAGAAAATAATGAATATACAGTTGGCATGAGAAAAGTATATTCACTGAAACCAGTCGCTGAATGGTGTGAATTTTCGGAAAGTTATATGATGGTGACGCATGTCTGAATTACATTATGAATCATACTCCCTGTTGGACGACATGCACCAAAAATAGCCCTGGCCTACTGTGAAGGAATTTAAAGTAATTTTTTAAAGTAATTATACTGTACCTGAAATTTGTCTCTGGTGCTTTGATTGATTAGGGATTTGCATACGGACTTTGGTATTTTACCTAAAGACTTTCACACGTGCCATTCTGTTTGATTGTCAGCTGTAAAATTCAATGTGAGACATTTGTTCGGATTTACATTTGCTAATGCTAAATGTTTGCTGTCAATGAGATACAGGATTTTTCAACAATTCCACACTTGCAAAGTTGCTCCTGTGGACAAACCACACCTCTCGTGAGTTACGTCTGTTTTGCCTGTATGCATCGTCAAAAAAAAACAAAAACAGAAATCCCTGCCAAGTCATGCTCTTCATGTGCAGCCAACCCAATGCCACAAGGCTACCTTTCGACCTTGGCTTAATTAGTTCAATTAGTTAATTTGCAAACACCTGCAAAGGTTATGAATTTAACCATCTTAACAGTCCATTTGCAGATTTTAACATTTACATTTCATGCAGCTCTTGCTGTTGCTAAAGGTAGCAGGGGTGCAGGATCTGGCATTGTGTCTCAGGACTTGCTGGTAATAAAGCTACTGCTTTTGTAACTGCGGAAACTGCAAACTGTCACCACCAATGGCTGTGCTGCCTTTACTGTGGATTTTTATATGTCATCCCAAAGAAAAGCACTGTTGCCAAGCTTCTCTGATTTCTATCTAAAATAGACTCCCTAAGACTAGAGTTGTAAACAACATTAATTACAGTTAAAGAGAGAGACTCCATTACTCATAGCATTCTCACTGCTATATAACTATGAACTGATCCCTCTTTCAACCCATCCCTTTCATCACTCTGTTTTTCACATCTTTCCCTTCCTTTTTCTCTGCTTTACCTCCCTGAATCATTCTGTATCTTGTCTACCGTCTCTTCTGGTTTACCTTTTACTCTGCTTATGTTCGGATCCCTCTCAATCTGTCACCCTTCACCTCTCTTTCCCTCTTTTCCTCTTCTCTCTCTCTCTTTGCCTCTGTCTCATCTCTTCTTCTGCTCTTTCCCTCAGCATGGACGTACAGACTTTTCATGGGAAGGACTCAATGTAAGTCCCTGGGATTATCATTTCTGCGTCATACATTTGTTTTTGTTTTTCCTGCACTCATCTTGTATATCTCTCATTCCTCTTCTCCTTACCTCTCTGTCTGCTGGTCTCTCTCAGTGCAGTGTTAGCATATGGTTACATGTAGTCTAGCCAGACAGTGTTAGCGTACTGTTATAACACTGTGATTTTTCATCAAGTGCATTCAAGTATATTATGGTTAAAATTGAACATACCAAACAAAATAAAACAAAACAAAAGTCCCTGCCCGCAAAGCAACTGCCATACCGATGAACTGCTAAACCCGATGAGAAATATGTCAAGTGGTGTTACATGGTATCTGAAGCAGTCGTGTGGTCCTGTGTCCAGTCCTGGTTTTTCAAATATTATGTACAGCACCCTCCAACATTATTCATCCCCTTTGTTGTAGGTGAGCAAGAAAGGCAATATAAAATCAACAACACAGCTTAGGAGCTGTATCTTTAAATATGAAAATTTGTATTAGAATAAAAATACACAATTTTACATTTTTTGAGCACACACTATAGCTGTACCGTTTGTTTTATTCAGCCATTTCTGCTTTTTCATCAATACCGAAGGGTGCGGGTAATTTTGGAGGGCGCTGTGTGTGTTATATTGATTGAAACCTTTTCTCTCTAACTCAATCACACATTTTCTGCTGTGTTGCTCTCTCCATCCCCGTCACTTTTTCTTTTACCATACTGCCCCTTCCTCACATACCTCTTTTTCTGCATCACCCCATCATCTTTAACCTCTTACTGATTTTATTTTCACAATTCTCCATGTTGCCGGTTGCTTCTCACGGCTCCCTGCACTTATTCTTCTGGAACATTCCACATAATCCATTGGTCTCTCTCTTCATCCTCCACTCAGCTCTCAATGGAAGACACCACCTCCATCCTCCCACGCCTGAAACGAAACTCCAACTCCAACTCCAACTCGTATGGGATTGGTGCTCTGGCTAAGTCCTCTCTGTCAGGTGTGTCAGGTGTGTGTCTGTCCTGTGGCTGGTAAACTGACCCCATGTTGGCTCTAGCCTGGTGGGAGCAGGAGAGAGGCGATGGAGCCAACATGGTCCCCCCGGGGGTACCCTCTTATTACATTCTGCTTCCATTGATATTGATTATCAATGACTATTTCAGTCATTGAGAGAATCCAATCAAACCCAATAATCAGAGACAATAACAATACTTTGCCAAAAGTGCATTTCCATGTGGTTTGTTGCATAAATGTGGTGGAAATGTAGTTGTTCTGTATCTGTAAAGTGATTGCATGTGATAGTGTTCATTTAGTTTCCGTCTATGTACCTTTCAGTGTTATATATATATTCTGTACTCCATAATTTTAGATTTGTAATCAAACAATTCATGTATGGTTAAAGTGCAGATTCTCAGCTTTTATTAAAGAGCATTTTAATACATTTTGTTTTTGCAAAAAAATAAAAAATAAATAAATAACAGCATTTTTTTATACATAGCCCCCCACCAACAAACCATAGCGCATTAAGAGAACATGAGCTCTCCAAAGGGCCTTTCAGGCGTATACCCAAAAAAATTTGACTATCAATTAAGAAAAGCAGAACACTTTGAGTTCAGTCCCTAGTGCCTGTACCAGTTACATATCATGACGCCATGACCAAGACATGTACTATAATGATTAACCAAAATGTATTGAATTACTCTTTCTATTAAAAGCTGAGAATCTACACATGAACTCATGTACATTATTTGATAGCAAACCCTAGAATTGTGAATACTAGCCTAATAAAATAGAATAACTTAATCATTCATCTTCTGATAATCTCAAATTATGGAATCATGGAAATAATAATATATAAATATATCTTATCTCTGATTACTTCCAAACGTTTAGGCATTGTAATATGAGCATCATATCAACAAGCAATTGAAAAAACAACCTCCATTACCTGCTTCACATCACTTTTAGCTTTCAGCAACCAACAAGTACTGTAAAATACTCCTGGGAAATTAAGCCATGACATTCAAGTAGAAGATAATACTATTAGCATAGCAGCACCAAAAACCCACATCCACAAAATATTGGCACAGCCATTGCCTAAGTGCCCACTGTGTCATGAAAAAGCATTGTCCCTCTTCCTGATTCCCTCTATTATTGCATATTCTTTACACTGAATGGTTTCAGATCTTTAGGCAAAATGTAATCTTAGACAAAGGGAAACTGAATGAACACAAAACACATTTTTTAAAATTATTATTTCGCTTATTTAATGAAAAAGTTATCAAACACCCATGTGAAAAAGTAATTTCCCCCATAAGCTTAATAACTGGTTCACCACCTTTAGCAGCAATAACTGCAGCCAAACACTCATGTCTAATATTACATTTCATCAAAAGATCCAAAATCATTCAGCGTGACAAATATGCAATAATAGAGTAAATCAGAAAGGGGCCAAATATTTTTCATGCCTCTGTAAGTACATAAAATAGATTTTTAACTATTTCTCCTCAGACTTCCTTTATTCACCATTCACTTACTCAACAACCTCTTTCCCCCATCACCCAATCCTTGCCCTTGTGTGTCTATCTTAAATCCAAACTCTCAGGTGTGACACGGTCCATGAAGGACAAAGTGACCAAGCCAACAGCAATGGCCCAGGGCCGTGTGGCTCACATGATTGAGTGGCAGAGCTGGGGCAAACCATCTGCCGGACCAGAGGGGGGTGCAGGCCGCGCCAACCTGACTCGCGAGCGGGAGAGACGGCTAGAAAACGATGCCTACAGTGACTTGAGTGACGGGGAGAAGGAGGCACGCTTTGCAGCTGGTAAGAGAGAAATTGAGATAATTGGGATACAATCTCTATCTCTAAAGCTGACATTCAACATAATAGTATAATGATGGAGCCATCAGTCTGAACCAACACATTATTTTCCGTTTATTTTAACATTGGACCAAAGTTCCCCTTCAAGAGACCTGGTTCATTCATGTTGCATCTTTTCCTAGTTCCTTCTGCATAAATATGAATTTAGTATTTTGTAAAAATTGAAAATGATCTATACATCGTACACTAGCACTGTCAGATCTCATGACTTTAAGTGCAGCTGGCTGAATGTCAAGAAATAATAAATGTGTATGTATAGAAATGAGCAAGAAATGGATACAGCTTTGGCCTTTTCTACAAGCCTGTGCAACCCATTACAAATGGAATCTCTTTGTGCCTGCATTTTATTTAAACTGGCAACACTCCTGCAGGTGTGTGCAACTGAGTGAAGTGTTGCATGATGGGATGGAAGTGATGAAGCTGTATGCCTGTGACAAAGCCGATATTCTAAAATAATATTGATGACATGAATTTTATTTGAACAAATGACAGCATATTTTATCTGTGTAATATGTAGAAATGGACCCCAACTTCGCACCCCAAATCTCTCATGGCATGAATTGTACTGAGCTCTGAGTGCATGGCTGTATTTTTATGTTTGTGTGATTAGCAATATTATGAATGTCACATTGTGAATTTAACAAAGGCACTGTTCAATTGTAATAATTTATTTTTAAATTGACCTTAATCATAATCCTGTTTGCTGTTAGTAATTTGCCATTTGCTGCTTCTGCAAAATGTGTGCAGTACATGCTGACCGTGTTGGATGCAGTGCAGTCCTGAAGGTTTCTCTGTACAGCATATGTCTCCCATAAAATACATTTTCCCAGCACGTTTATAATCAACGTTTGAAACTTCACATTATGTGAAATGTCTTTTGCCAGTTGTTTTGCAATTTCTCCATTTTATGGAATTCATCCAGTGTTATATTAATAGCTGTTGTTCTGATCAGGCTGAGTCATCTGTATAAATTAGATTCAGCAGGAGATTCAGCACAGTTCACATGGGGACAGTGCTAAAACTCTATTTACATACTGTTGTATTTCTTATGCGGTTCTCCGTGACCGCAGAACACAGTCATCATCGTGAGTCATCATGACTTATTCACTTCTTCAGGAGTGTTGCAGCAGTTTGCTATCTCAGGAGCAGCCCTGCTGACCTGGAACTCTATGGAGGGCGACAGTCTATGCGCAGGATCCAACCAAGGCAGCGTGGGCCACCTCAGCGATGCCAACCAAGAGAGCATAACCAGCAGAGGTACGGCCTCATGCAAAATGGCCACCATATCTTTCTTTGCTAATTTTAATACCCAGTGTTTTTATTCCTTTTCTCCACATTTGGAATTCCCAATTGTATTTGACGGCCTGTCTCGTCGCTGCAATATGTTCTGTCAATTTGGGAGGGCACTGACAAACCCAGGCACCCATCCAAGGCATGGGCTGCCAAGCCTCTACGTTTGGCAGGCACCCAAATAATCAGAGTGTTTATAATTTATCATTCTGTATGTCAGATGTGCTAGTGACTACATGGTTCATAGCTATGACATTGCTGTCTTTATAACTCGTGAAATTGCTGCAGTACAAGTTGTTTTGATGCCAAGTGCCCTATTTAACCCCAAGATCTAAGGGTTTTATTAAGTGTTATTTTTAAGTACTGCATATTATTGAACATATTGTATAATACAATCTCTTTATCTACAATTTGTTCTTGGACTTACATTGATATTAGCTCCTGGTGGCAAAATGTATTTTTGCCACCAGGAGCTAAAATTGTATCAATATGCCTGCCAACCTGGATTAAGGTCAATTTCATGTCAGTTCAGACAATTTAAAAAATGAAGTGAAATTCATTCTGTTAGAAATGAATCATTTAGAAATAATTTTTTTGGAAATTAATTTCAATTAACTTCCTGAATTGAAATTGGAACTGACCTCAATCCTGCTGGTAACTGCTCAGTATTAAATCATAGACCAGTGCTAAGCTGGTCTATGATATAATACTGAGCAGTAATGTTACAAGTCTAGTTCTGACTATTGAGCAGTATTTCCAGGCTGGCTGGTCAAAGTATTACACAGAGTAATGTTACCAGTGCTAGCTCAAGATTAAGGCCTAATTTTCATGCTCAGTAGCTGACAATTCTAAACAGATGAGTAAGTTCCAGTGCTAGCTGTTAGAAATAATCATTAGAAATACATGTATGGTCTGGTTAATCCACAGTAATTGCCTGGTTAATATATGGAACTGACGTAATGTATCAGGTAGCTGTCAGATATAATATGCATAGTACCTGCGCTAGCTGGTCTATGATATAATACTGAGCAGTAATGTTACCAGTGCTAGCTGATGCTATTTGGCCTCTGTTTTCTCTCTCCCAGATCAAATATTACACCAGTCTGCAGCGGAGGTGTGGCCTCACACATACGTGTCTCAGGGCCTCTACTGTCTCTCCTCCTCTGATGCCTGGGAGCCAATCACGGATGAGCCCGCCGGGGTGGCCTCCCCCAGCGGCGGGTCTTACGTCATGATGGGCGGGACTCCCTGCGAAGGCTACGATGGCAGCGGATCACAATATCTATCCCAGCAGCAGCAACTTAACCTGCAGCACAGTCAGCTGCAGCAGCTCCAGCAAATACAGCAATTCCAGCAGCATCAGTTTCTGCAGTATCAGCAACAGGTGAAGAAGAACTCGATCGTTTTCCTAGTTTTCCAAGTTTTCCTTCGTTGATGAAAAAAATAACATTTATCATTTGTCATTTGTGTCATTTGTAATCTGAAATTGCATTTGGTGTGATGTTTCATTTTCTGCAGTGTCCTTGTTTTAACTAAACATGTTGTCTTGATTCTGAAATCATCTCAAGTCACTGGACCACAGGTTCCAGAGAGCCACCCGCTCCCTGCAAGCCACGCCCAACAGCACTATCCACAGTCTGGGCCCTCCCACTCACCCACGATTGGCTGATTTGTGGGGGATGGGCCAAACCGAGGTGTTTCCGGTGGATGCTGGTGGATATGTGGGCGTGTCAGCAGTAGATGGGGAAGTGATGTCGACCAATGGAGTGGAGGTTGGAACAGAGAGCGAATGTCTGCTGCAGAAACAGGAAGAGGAGACCCAGGTGGGTGATTTTGTCCATATTTTTTATTGGGCAAAGCCTCTGTTAAAAATACAACCGTTAATGCTTCATGGTTACCTCAGGCTTAATGTGTTGTTCCTTCCCTTTAGTATAGAATGTTATGGATGTCACAATTTTTGCAGGTGAACTTTGGACGAAATATCAGTTGTAGTCTACTTATTGTACACTAAGGTGGTTTGTGTCTCTCTGAGTGGAATTTGAATTTACGTCCGTTTTAGCAGATTGATTGCCACAGAGGGAATACGTCCAGTTACAGAGTACATTCTGGGGATTGGAGACAGGAACGGCTTGCGAAGACTTTCACTTGGTTTCAACTAAACCTTTAAGAAATATCTTAAATGGTTCAGCAAAGCTACCAACACTTTCTTTGATGACTCATTTGTAGACTGGAACACTTGAATTAGATTATTTAAATGCCAAGCTTGATTTATTACTTATTTATTGAAAAGGGGGATAAAAGTGAATATTTCTCTATGGTAAAATCTAATTTTATGTAAAGTAACCCTCTGTTCTTAGTTCATGAAGACATATTTGTGATGTTCAGTGTTTGTGTTCTTTAATATTTATCACTAGGACAGTTAACATGACAGACAATTATGACAATATAAAAAATTTAAAAAACAATTGTGCTTATATCTGAAAAGTAGATATTTGTGGCAGATGGTCTGATTATAATACCATTGTCTTTTTTTTTTAATTACATTTTATAATCACCTTTTTTTGTAAAAACAAGCAATCATTGGTAATTATGGCTAAATTAAGTGACCTTTAACTACATTCACATTTATTATAAACCTTCTTATACTGTATATACACAATTTTTCCCCCACATGCAATATTAATAGTGAATGCATATTCTTTTTAAAATATGTAAATTTTGCATGTTTTTGTGTAACTTTCTTAATTGTAATCACATTTGAAGTATTGATTCCACTTAAGAAAGCTATTGGAAAAATGGAAGGGTAGGTGAGTAGAACAAGAGAACAATTGCAAGAAACTGTAATTGTTACCACAGTAAGCATGCGCACCAGGATGCCACTGACTCCTCATATATGTCTATTACAGCCATGTAGAAACATCCCTCATTTTATGCTGGTTTTTTAAAAGCATATTTTACAATTTACAGCATCGCCCCGCCCCTTACAGCCAGCCTAAAGGTACTCAGTACATGAGTACATTATAATTTTTGCAACCTTGGATGCACATTGCAAAAAAAAAACAAAAAAAAAACAGATGTTGGGAATTGTACTTCTCTCCACATTCACTGTAGTCCTATTTTCAACCTATGTAGAGAGTTGACTCCTCTTTTAGAATTTTCTTGAAGTCTTGGCAAGAAATGTATGCTAATTGAAATTAAGAATCACTTTAACGTGCAAGTGAGGATCAGAATTAGGTACCTGGTTCATTGCATTGAGAATTTGCATGGTCAGCCACCGTCTGTCTATAAATATGGAGTAAGGTGGAGAATGTCTCTTGTTACTTTGCCTTCACGTTATTGTTTATATGTGATTTCTGCTTGAGGGACAACATATAAGGAATGTTTACCTTTGACCCTTCAGAGCCCAGTAGAATTCTATAAATATTTATCAGAATGTTCAAAGGAAGTACATTTTTATACTTTTATTGAAATATTTTTGATATTACAGAGCAAGTTCATATTTAAAAAGAACCATTAATCTACTGTATCTGTATCAAGTATTTCCACTATGTGATTGCAGCAAAGCCAAGCAAACGTGTACTATAGTAGGCTAGCACTCTTGCTAGCTAGTAAGAGCACTAACCTATACAAATACAGCTATATGTTGTTGATACATTCAACATATACTGCATTGTTTGGCTTTTGCTTGCTATGTTTATGACAAGCTATTATGTTGTAGAGAGCATCTCACTGGTCAGGTGACTAGCCTGCAAAAAGAAGGTACATCCTGAACATTCTAGAGAGTGCCCCTCGCACCAGCCTCTACAGGTTCTAAAGGGTTAAAGGCCTTTTGCTGTTGCCTCAGTAAGTGTGACAGAGCTTTAATTGTGTAGGTATTGATTAATAACAATTTTTGCATGTTGTTTTTAAAGGCCATGTGCAGTGTGAAACGAAAATAGAAATATATATTTAAAAAAAAAACATTTTTTCACATCAATTTTATACAGTAGTAAGGAGGCACAGATATACATATATATACCTTTCATGTACGTCAAAAGGTCACCTCCTGTTGGAGCAATACTGGCAAAAGACACTGGATTTTACAGTAAGCATTGTAATCCGCCCTGTAAAGGAGAAAATGCTGGTCAAACTGCACAGGGACTAAAATATCTCTGTTGATCACTACTCTTGATTACCAACACTTTATTCTGATTTAAATTTCATACAGGAAGAGGAAATTCCATCATGTACAGAGCCTGAGTCTGTTACTCTGACCCCACCTTTGCCAAGTGAAGAGATTCCCCCTACTGAGGCCTGCAGTCCAGGACAAGCACCAGAGTCAATCACGGAGTGCAAAACCTTTGATGTCACTTCCTGTGTTGTACAATCCTTAGAGGAGAAGAATGAAGGGGCTGAAGTTGAGGCAGTTGCTGTGGCAACCAACTGAGATGCAAGTTAATGCCAGAGACTAACAGACACTGACTGATGAAAATAATTTCTGAAATAATAATCAAATGGATCAAGGTATTCTGTTCCTTTCCAGGTATTTATCCTCTGTGTGACTGGTCAAATTTTAAAGACATTTTATGAGATGGAAAAGACGGACTGAACACCACAAACGACTGATGGCTCTGCGTATCTAGGATTACGCAGGGGCATTCAGCGGCATGGATGAAGATGAAAGAGAGAAAGGAGATAACAATACCAGCGGCACCAACGAAGGTATGACAGCGTGGAATAGCGAATGCCAAAAGTAAGTCATAAAGTGCATGCATAAGACTCAAGTCTGTCACCATTATGAATATAATCATGACAAATTATAACAAACAATTATCATTTTTAATAAACCAAAATGTGATATGTACATGTATAAATGGTCATAAAATATATATTGGCAGACATCGTTTTTGAATATCCCAACCGCATATGAAAAGATCCCTATATATCTGTGGTTTGAATTTAAATACCAGGTACAAAAAAAAAAAAACTGCTGCCCTGTTCATGTCCTGTTCACTATGGCCACGTACTGGTGTATTTAGACTGTTCTGTATTAGCTTAATGACTTTAAAATGGTCAGTTGCATTAATTTCATTTATTATTTGTCGTTTTAAAACAAGTTTTGTCCTTGCTTCTCATAAAATTGGACACATTTATGTACAATTAATTTCAATCCGGCAATTAATTCCCTGATCACCTTGTGTACATCCTCAATGAATATCTCCTCAATTAATAGCATACAGTAAAGTGCGTGAGTATTTGGACAATGACACAATTTTTGTTGTTTTGGTTCTGTACTCCAGCACATTGGATTTGAAAAGATGAATAATGAACATGAAGCTAAAGTGCAGACTGTCAGCTTTAATTAGAGGGTATTTGCATCCAGTTTGGGTGATCAATGTAGCAATGTAAATGTGACAAAAACCAGTCATAACATGATGGCAAAGCCGTATAAAAAGAGTGGTCGTGTGCAATTGTACTCTTGCAACGTTTTCTTCCATAGAGTAAAAGCAGTATAACAACCCTCATATTAAAGAGTACTCTACATGCAAATGCATGCTCACTGCAGTTCTACACAGTATTTTATTATCCCATCTGAATTTTAATTTTGTTATTGTCACTAATTATACACACTGCGACATTTTTTCTGACCATGTTAAAGCACAACAGTTCAACAGTTCAGTTTGCTTTGGGAAGGGACCCACAGAGAATTGCACCGGGCCCAGAATTTAGTGCTACACCCCCGGAGTATGCTAACATAACGGGTACTCCCCCTCACCATAGGGTCTTGATAAGAGTGACAGTTTCCTTTGATCAGTTTGCATTCTTTACAGATTTTTGTTTTGCACAGTCTGACATTTTGAATGATTTACATTTCTTATCTTCAATTTTTAATTGTGGGTTCATGGAAGGATTTGAGGACACATGCTCCACAATTGTAGAAATGGTAATAAGAATGAAAATGGGCAAATAATTTATTAGCTGATACGAGTACTATGAAACCATTACCAACGGACACCAACAAAGTGTATTGTTATAACAAATATTGTTGAATAGGAGTACTCTTCGTGGGAATCATTGCTATTTGTCAGTGTGTCGACTGCCCTGTGCGTATGAGGAGTGTATTTGCCTCTGAAAAGAAGAGTGTTTGTTGGACATGGAATGAAAACAGATGTATTTTTGCAGATATGTATGGTACATGAGGTATCTTGCTGGTGAAAAAGCTATAAAAATGTAAAAATTGTGGTAATGATGATGGTATGATGAACAGAATTTATTTTTATTGTATGACTGTTGAAGATTGTGTCAAAAAAACAAAATATATCTTCTGACTTGAATTCTGAATTATTTATGCAAAGTTGGGACAGTGTTACACATGGTTTCTCACTTCCCCACTGTGTGTGTGTGCATGTGCGTGTACGTTCGCGTGCGTTTGTGTGTGCGTACGTGTGTGTGTCTGTGAACATCAGAGGTGGGTAACCCGGCTTCAAAGAGTAAAAAGACTGACCATGTATTTGCTCCACCAACATGCACTAAACCAGCTGATTACAATAATTAGGTCTCCTATCATGCTGAAGAGTTATGCTAATTAGAGTCAGCTGGTTTAGTGCATGTTGGTGGAGCAAATACATGGTCAGTCTTTTTACTCTTTGAAGCCGGGTTACCCACCTCTGGTGAACATGTACAGTATGTAGAGCTGAATATCTTAAAGGACAGTAGAGAGTAATGGCAGATTGCATATCTATTGTATATCTATTGCATTTGCACTCCAGTTTGACTGATTCAGTCTCAAAAAGGAACACTTCTGCAAATGTTATATAGGTTTATTTATTGGGGGCTGGGTGGGGGTGGAGAGAGTAAGTCAAAGTCATGCATAAACTCTATTTGTTATTTTAAACAGGAGAACATCAATAAAGAAAATATAGGTGAAATATATGGACCCCTCTCAATCAATATCAAACTGGTTTAATTGGTTTTTAAAATCCACTTAGCCGTAAATACAAACATGATGGATGTGCAAAAGTTAAGACAGCATAATTATTAAGGCAAAATTGATTAGGATGCTTTTGCTTATTAAAAAGGTGTGTCCAACTGTCCATTTATACAGGAATCTCCCATTCGTAGTTTGTTATTCTATTTGAATTGATTATGTCTTATGTGGATGCTATTGTGTACTCAATATTAACATATTTTTAGTTATAAACGACACTGGATTATATTAAAAAGCAGATTGTGATCTCTTTTTGAAAGAGATTGGGGATTATTGCACATTTTACATTTTTTGTTTTTATGGTAGAACAAAATCCCTGTGAAATACACGAAATGCTATAGAGATGATACAAATGCTACAAATCTCCATTTCCCACTTTAGTGCAGTATTAACAAATTGGGAAATCCATTCCACAATAGGACATAATTTATTCAACCTTGAAAAAATAAAATAAAGGATTTCAATATTCACTGATCAGTGCATTTTGATTTAAATGCATTTATTATTAGGTAGTTTATTAAATTATCTGTAAAATGAAGACAATTTTCCTCAATGTTTTGTATCAGTCAGCTACATTTGTTCATCATTTCACATATCTTCAGTTATTTAATACATGAACATTAACAAGGAAAGAGAACCACAAATATACATAAATGCTGCTGAATAGATAGGCAAGCAATACTGCATTTAACATTACAGACAAAATGATGCAGAGATCAACATTCTATACGAAGATACCTTCTGTTAATTATTTAAACATTTAAAGACAGGGAAAAAACCTGAGAACACAGAGAGAAAGAAATAATATGGTCGGCTAAACCACACGGGGATACAAAAATAAGGTGACTTTCAAAAGACCACAGGCTGTTTCCCAACAGGCCTTTGAGTTCCATTTACAATGCAATGTGCATGCCAATCTTATGTGAAAATTACTGGCTGTTTGGAGGGCTGGACCAACTATTGATCTCAGTGAAGTGGCACGTCTAATGGTCAGGAATCTGGTCTTGACCATGCAGGCTACGACTGTGGCTGGTGGCCCCACAGGATGACGTTCCTCAGGGAGGGGAGAGGTTTCGGTCAGCAGGGTACCTCCCACCTCATAGTGCAAAAGCCCCTCCTCTGTCCTGCCTGCTCCATCTGTGGGGCTATTTCCAGAAATGACTAAGCAGTTCGGCTATAGATGGAAGCGGAAGCTGGCCATGTATATGTGAGCTTGTCTGTCCATTATCTGTACCTGCTTATTGCTGATCAGGATCACAGGAGGTGCTGCAGCCTATCCCAGCATGAATTGGGGGACAGGCAGGAATACACCCTTGAAAGTTCGCCAGTCCATCACGGGACGCACACCATTCACTCGCACACTCATACCTAGGGGCAATTTAGACTCTTCAATTAGCCTACCTGCATGCCTTTGGACTGTGGGAGGAAACCAAATTACCCGGTGGAAACCCACGCAGACATGGGGAGAACATGAAAATTCCACACATAGAGGGATTTGAACCAAAGACCTTCTTGCTGTGAGGCAACAGGGCTACCCACTGCACCACTGTGCACCATGTTTCTGTAATTGGGTGAGAAATACAAAGTTACATTCACTGGTTGACTGGTTGACTACTTATAGTGTATGCATTCAGCTTTTAGCAATACCAGCTTACAAAAGGTGCAAGCTGAACTGGATTTGAACTAACTCAGCAGAGATGTTCTCCAGCTGCTGTGCCTCTTTTGGGAATGTAGGCAGCTTTTTTCTTCCCTTGCTTGCCTTTTTAGGTCAGGTCATTGCTTTTTTTAAAATTTATTTTCATGGAGTTTCTGTGTGCATGTCTTGAGCTGATACAGGACTTCTTGGGTTGTGGGGGAGGGTTAGGGTGTTGTTATATTTAGTTCAGAAATATAACACTTTTAAATTTCAGCTTACAGCATGACTTTACTCGACGGGGGTGACAGGGGTCCTGAGTGGTTCAAGTGAACCGTGTGAACCCCCAATGGATCTGCCCCTGCTATGACAGAGCTTTTATCACATTTGTTATTTCTGTTAAGACTGCTCTTAGATTTCACTTTGCTACTGCTGTCAGCCATTTTGAATGCAACCCATTTGAGTTTCAGCCATATAATTGCATCCACTACAATCAGTCACATAGTTCAATTTGATCATGGTAAACCAATAAATTGACACAGAATGAGCGCAGTGTTGCACATCTTGTTTGCATTATTTTGAAAATCACCCTGTGAGAATCTATGTCCTTCTTTTATGCGCTTTCTGCAAAAAAAAACAGAACTGTGTTATCCAGATTGTAAGCCATTATGAATGTCCACACGCTGGTGAAAGGGTTTGTGAGGAAAGGAGTCCTTAAAAAATGCCAAATGCAAAATCTTCAATTAAATGGGCTCTTCTTCACTCTCTCTCTTTTCATCTTCCTCTTGTTCAAAAACAGAATCAAAGGATGAGAGGATGATGGGTGTAGGGGAAGGGGGAGAGAAGGTGGCACTAACTGTCCCTCGGCTGCTGTTGCTGTTGTTGTACCGTGTCCCACCGTCCACAGTGCTCCAGGCACCATTCCCTTCACCCTCCTTCATTTCCCTGTTTCCTTCCCTCCGTACCTCTCGGTCCCTCTCTCGTGCTGGGGAGGATGGGGCAGAAGAAGTCTGCGGCGGCTTCAAAGATTTCCGACTCCCGTCCCGGAAACTGGCCAAGGGGGGGCGTAACTTTACACCGCTGCGAGTGGAGCCCTCGATGGCTTTTTGCAGCTGAGAGAGAGAGGGCGCAAGGGGGTGAAGAAAGAGAAAAAGGAGACTCAGGCACCAGACATAGTATAAAATATTAAAGAGATGCAGGGCTAAAACAGTGTGTAACAGTGACAAATGGAAAAGGAGATGGATGTGTCCTACCTCCTTCAGGGCCACTACTCCCACCAGTTTCCCAATGCTGGTGACATAGGCATGGCTGAGACCCAGCAAGGAGAACAGGGTATGAGTCTGGCAAGGACAGCAGGGGATTAAAATCATAACAGCAAGCTCAGCTTGTCAGCTTAGACTGGACAACTGCAAAACGACTCCTGATTCATGTACTACAACCAGCTAACAATTAGCAAACAAGGCTGCTCCATCCAACTAAACTAGAGCCTTCTGACGACAATAAACTGATTAATTAGCTGCACGAATAACTTCTTTATAAAAGAGGATGGTTTCAGTCTTTATAAACACAAACAGAATTGACTGAAGTTAATTGTGAATGACCCACCTTGTGAAGGGATGTTCTCTCAACGAGCTGGAAAGGAGAGGGGTCAATGCGTATCTGATCAAAGCCCATTGGTTTATCCATTTCGGCCTCTTCCCAGGCCTTGATCTGCAGCAGCCAATAGATGAGATTATATAGTGTATCACAGTTTGCAATTGAAAGACACAGAGATTTAATTAGGCCAAAACTGGAAAAGTAACAAGACAGTAACCTCTTCTGGTGTCATCGTATCTCTAAGGGGAGGAGGTGCAGGCTCCTAAATATAAACAAATGGAGAGAATAGAGAGACTGTGAGGGTCAAATGTACTTCAGATGATAATCCCTGAAATTGTCTATAATAAATATTTACAAGTGAACCCATTGAATGCAAAGTCATTGAAAACGTATACAAACAGATTATCACAAACTCATGGAATCTCATGGGTCTTCACTACCAGGCAACATTTTCAGTTTTTCATTCCAAAAAGCACAATTAAAAAAGATTTTTTAGCATTTTGAAGAGAAACCCATGAAAAAACTGGCATATATGCTGTAAAACATGGAATTCTGATTGGGTGAGGTTAAAAAAAGACCTAGTACCAGTGCTGACATTTCTGTAAGTCACTAAAATATTAACAGTAATACCAGGATGCTTGGTTAATCTATGGTTTTTCGGTCTGATTAAGGTCAGAATGGTAGTGCAGTGGACACTCACACAAGGCACAATAAAAAAAATCATCACAAAACACAAGCCATGGGCTAAAGATTTATCAGCTGCAATGCAGAAAACAATATCATGTGCACTGCAGTAACAATCCAATATTCACATTTTGAAAAATTAAAATCAAGAAAACTGGGGTACAATAAAAATTTAAAACATGCTGTGTAATAATACATCCTTCACAGATGATACATAAAAGTGACAGAAAAGTCAAAATTGTATTGAAAAACATCATAGGGTTTACTTATGTGGTAAGAGCATATAATTTGAACATACTAAAATGTGAAGTGCCACAATGACTTACTCCCCTTCTTCCAAATAATGATAATCTCTTAATAGATTAATAGTTAAGATTTGTCGGTTTCTGCCTGTTCCTCTTAAGGCTGAGAACATTGGCTCTCTGCTCGCACTAAATATTTCTGAAAAACAGAGGCTACGGTAACTGGGGCATACCTGCGTTTCTACTTCAGACGTCCTGTCAGCAGGAGAAGAGAACAGACCATGCAGGGCTTTTCTTACCGTCTTCAGGGAGTGATTGTCTGCAAGATAAAGCAGGAACAGGACAAAAGTAGAAAAGCATTCGGAAAGAAATAGTTTTTTCTTTCTGCCTAAAAAACACCTGCTTATGGCACCTTTGAGTGTCTTCTTGATGATGTCAACTCACCGGAAGTTGTGTGATTGGAGGATGGCTCTTGGGGTGTGGCAGATAGAACAGGCCCATTTCTCTCATCCTGCAGTGGGAGGTTCTGGGTAACCAAATCAAAAATAAATCAAACCAGAGTAAGGGTAAAAACCAACCGAATTGTGTAATTTCACTGTCAATTTTCATTTTCAGCCAATTTCAGATTCTCTAAAGCATCGCTGTCATTGTGTTCGGCCTTCCAACCCTCTTGGGGCCCTCACTTTTTCACGAACCTCTCCATTCTCTTCACCTCCTTTCTCATCCACTAAGGCAAACGATTCCCGGGTTTGCTTTGAACTCCCACCATGACCTTGCACACTAGGCTGTTGGCTGAGGATCCGCCTTTCTGCGGAGAGCCACCAATCAGAGACAGCCTGCAGTTCAGACCGCTCAATGGAGCCCAAAAGGATCATCGACTCTTAAAGAATAAAGAACACATGATGCAGTAAGAGATAAGCTAAAAGAAACATTAATGCAAAACTACACTAAAAATAATTCCCAGTGTTATGAAATGCTTCTCTTCACAACCAAAGTCAGCAGCACAAATACCAGCGCTATGTGCTGACCTTTTTAAAGAGATCCCAAACTCATTTTATTTATTAAAACAGGAAAGCACTGGGCTATTAATCTTTATCTAAAGAAAAAAGCAAGCTTTACCTTTGGATTCAACTAGTGGAATAGTTTTGAGTGATGTGGACTGTAGAAGGTTGTTCAGCTCTCTGTATGTTGACCGTGAAGACAGGAATCGCACTTTCCTCACCATAATGTCCTCCACAAAGATGTTGTACTGACTGTGAAACAGGGACCCAAGGAGATTGTTAATGAAACACAACTTGCCTGACCTGAACTGTTCAGAGAGGCCCTCCCAGTCACAAAGTAAACATCACTGACAAATGAGTTAACCCAATGTGCCACAAGATTCAGATTTATATTGACAGCTAGACCTTAGACTGAGGATTAGAGCCCAAATGTCTGCAATTGCATTTCTGCCACACCTGATGTGTCCAAAGCCAAGCTCGGGCAGATAGGGCAGTTTCTTGACCTGGATGATTGAGTCATAGAGTGAGGGCTGCAGGCCTTGGGCCACCATGTTGGCCAGGATCACCGCCACCATCATAGGCAGGATGTGAGAGATCTGTCCCGTCAGCTCAAAGCAGATCACTGCAGTGGAGACGGTGTGAGTCACTGCCCCTGTCATAGCAGCTGCTCCTGAGGGAGGGAGGGAGGGAGGGAGAGAGAGGCAGAGAGAGAGGGGGGAGGGAGGGAGAGAGGGAGAGAGAGAGGGGGGAGGGAGGGGGGAGAGAGAGAGGGGGAGAGATAACAGTTTTTGAACAGTAATCTTGGTTTTCTTGGGACTCTCTTGGGAGAAACAAGCTGTGCTTTGGTAATTTCTTTTCTTCATTCCTTTTGTGACTTTAACCTGTCCATTTCTGAAACAGTCCTTGTTCGTTAAGGTAGCTGAACCTTCATCTTTAGATTAAACATTGAATACTCGCAATGTAATAAATTCCTTAAAATGTGGTTGTGCGTTTTACATTTTGATAAAGGTTGATCCAACATGTTGCTCTGTCTATCAACAAAGTCAGTAACTAAACTGATAATTGACATCTTTTTTAATAATTACCTACTTAAATCAAATAAATATGTTTCATATGTCAGATAAGCAAGATGTTTTAACTGCTGATGCACTTGTAGACTGTATTCAGAGTCCCAAACATTGAACGAGGGTATTAGTTGACAAAACAGCTGAATTCTGACAACTCACATTTTAAACAAATTCTCACTTCCCCAACGGGCTGTTCTTCAGGATTGCATGACTAAATCATACATTCAAATATTCATTTTTAGGCATAATATTAAAAATGTATACAATTACATGGGAGAATGTAATTGTAGAATTGTAGAATGGGAGAATTATTCTTTTGTTATTTTTTCAGTTACAGTGAGCTGTTCACTCCTTTCTCTCCAAATCTCACATTTCAATTTGGAGAAGGAAAAAATCCCTTCATGAAATAAAAAACTCACCATCAATTTGAATCTGTTTTTGAAGGTAACATTACTTGTGAATGCAGTGGGCTTTTCAAGTAGTTATGAAGCTGTCCTACCTTAAGAAATGACGATCTGTATAAATGTTGATTGATTTTTGGCTTTCAATGAACATTGAGATAAATGTCATTTCTCTTCACAGTGGTTTCAAGTTACAGACTAGTAAATCAAAAGCACGAGACAGGCAATGACTCTTTTTGCCAAGTAGGACAACATACAATAATATAGCAGTCATATAACTGTCCTATTAGAACCAGTGATATTAAAATTAAATACAGTTCAAATGTAAATGCCAAAATGTAATATTCTAGCACAAGCTAGAGAGGGAGGAGGAGATAGTGGATAATGGAGGAAAAAATGGGGTGATGTTAAGGCTTGAGAGATAAGCACGAAGAGTGGCAAAAAATAAAACATGAGGAGGATACAGATCTGTCGATAAGCTGATCTTAAAAAGAATAGCAGAGGAGAAGAGGACGACAGTTTTGCTGTGGTGAATCAATGGCAGCGAGAGGAGGAGCAGCAGACTGACCAATGACAGCGTACCCTCCCGGCAGGATGCGGTAAACAATCCCGTCAAACAGGATCCCGTTGGGGAAGAGGGTGGCCATGATCTCTCCCACCAACCGGCCGAAAGCGGCTCCTGAAGGTCACAGAGAAGGGTGCGGTTACACCGGCTCTTTCACATTTGATATAAAGGGCCTCGCTGGCTACTCAACTATGCACAAAAAAAACATCAAATGACAGAGCAATGGAGGTAAAGTCAATACAGGGATCTTGCGCTTTCAATTTTAGCCTTTGAGCAAATGAGATTTCCTGTAAAATACCACGATAAATCTTTAATGCTCACCCAACACAAAGACTGGCATGAAGGCACCGGAAGGGATAGGCATAGTTGTTGAAACAGCAGACATCCAGAACTGAAAGATGAAGAGCCATTATGAACACATTTCCTTAAGCATATTTTCATCTGTAGGTATCTAGCAACAAAGATTATATTACATTACATGACAGGCATTTAGCAGACGCTCTTATCCAGAGCGACTTATACAACTTTTACATAGCATTTACATTGCATCCATTTAAACAGCTGGATTTATACTGAAGCAAAGTACCTGCTCAAGGGTACAACGGCAGTATCCTATCTGGGAATCAAACCTGTGACCTTTAGGTCACAAGACCATTTCCTTACCCATTATATCACACTGTCACACCCAAGATGTCACAGCCTTTAATTGGCACTTGGCTACAATGATTTTAAAAGACTTTCAATGTCCATGTCATTTTTATTGTAAGTTTCTGCCTGTTGGTCTCCATGCAGAAGTACACTGAGATAGCTTAGAGAGGAGGAGAGGAAGGAGGGTTACCTTCATGACGAAGAAGACAAGGAGGATAACAAAGACACTGACTTGAGGGTGCAGCCAGGCTGCCGAACGCCCCAGGCCAGGAGGAAGAGGGAAACCTGAGATTTTGGTCCAGGTGAAATTATCAAAGAGAGAATTGATGCACTCTCTGGGCATCAACTGGAGAGGGAGAGAGAGGGATGATGAAGAAGAGAGCATTGGAAAAAGGTAGGAGAAATGGACATGGGAAATTTGTGGAATATTGTACATAATGAAACAAAAGATGCCTGATTCAATAAGGACTGATGTCTTTTTGTCGGGTATGGGTGCTCACTCTGATTTAATTTACACCCAGGTGACACCCCTAAAATGTCACCTGTTTTGGATTGTTATAAGCATAACGTATTCAAAGTAAGTACATAATTTCTGGAAGCAGTAAATCTCCCTTTTGTCCCAAAGCAGTCATTCAGTTATGGAAACACAAGCCACTGAAGCCACCACAGTTGTCAGTGCTTGCGCTACTCCAGGATATCAAAATAATGAAAGCTACTCATGAATGAACAGAGAGGGAACATCAGAGATCGATTTCTGACCTCTCCAGCCATGAACTGGCCAAATCCTGGAGGAAAGGTCAAAGTTGCAATCACAAAGGTCACGAAAGCTGGAAAAACCAGTCGACTGTAAAAAAAACAAAAAAAAACACGGGTTACACCATAAGATTGAAACATTACACAATGTATTGTAAATTGTATCCTTTCTTTATGTAAATTACATGTAAAGTTCCTGTCAGTCACAATAAGCTTCTGTGTTGAAATTTTTGAACCTTCTTTGAAGAGTGGCATACACACTTTGACCTGTATTATTGCAAGAGTGAGTGTGTTACTCTGAGGTGTGTACAGTAAATGCTCCCTTCTCCGCTCCCTCACTGTTTTGTCAGAAAGCTGGTCAGTGCATTCTCCATCCTCATAACCAGAACCACTTGGCGATTCAGATAGACAAAGAAGGCTCCCAGAAATCCACACGAAATTCTGTAGGGAGAACAAAAATATTGAAAATTTCGATGCATCCACAATGACAAGGGCTGAATCTGTAACAAAGCAAGTCTACTACTTCAGTGTTATCGCAACATATTTGGTGCAGCGTATATAACACGTGTACAGTTGTAACTAGATGTGGTTTAAAATATAATTGTTGACATGCTTTCACGTACTCTTTCTCTCTCTCACCCAATGATGGCGAATGCTGGTAACTCCTGCAGATCAAAGGGGAAATCCATCCGGAAATTGGTGCGGAAAAGAGCAGTGATGGTAACTGAAACAGGGTAAAGTTCCCATTATCCACCAGCCACTGTGGCTAGTGGTTTTCCAAAGTCACTAGCCACTCAGCATTTTCACCGGCTGAAATCCCCCCCCCCCAAAAAAAGTAATAAATATGTTGGAGAATGTAACTGCATGCACTTGTTTGGACATATCATTTGATTTGAACAGAAACTATTATAGCTATCTGTAAGAGTAATTTTCTGATTGACAATATATGTGTGTTAACATAAAGACAAACACGTGATTAAATATATCCTTTATTACTGTTTTGATTATTGTTATACCATGTATCCCAATGTAAGTGATTAGAAATATACTCTTTATAGCAAATAGTTTCAGATCAAGTGTTTAAACCTTTGCATAGTCTGTTCTGAGTTCAGGAATGTGAGGAGGCACCCTGTACGATAGCTGTTCAGTAACATAAAAGATAAATGACCTAGGCCTAAGTGGAAAAAAACAGGTTATCCCATCTTCCAGGACTTGGGAGGCCTGGTGGATGGCACCGCTGGAAGATTTATTGTACGCTCAAACTTATCTGAAGACTAAATACATTTAGGAGACCAAGGTGACTGGGTGTCCACTGCTAAAGAGGGTAAAGATTAATTAGGGCAGAGTGCAGCTGTTCGCGTTCGAAGGAAAAACACGCCTCCTGTGCATAATGGAAAGTTACTGAGATTGTGAATATAAGGAACGGCCTATGTATCTAAAACTTAAGAGAGTTTTGTGAGTGCTCTCTCATTCTTTTTTCTCCTTGAAAGTTGAATAAAAGTCTTATTGATCTTTGAAAGTGCTGTGACTGTGTTATCAAAGAAAGGATCTCACCTCTGGGTATGCGGGGAAGGGAAACAGTAATTTCCCTGACACTATCCAACCTGAGTAAACCCTATGTGTGTATGTGTGTGTGTGTCTGTGAGAGAGAGAGAGAGAGAGAGAGATAGGCTCAGGTATCGTATGCTACTGGGTTAAACCGAACGCTGCAATAATGGACATCAATCTGTCAAAGTTTGTGCTCCTTTGCCAGGCTATTGTTGTTTTCTGTGTTTGATATGGCACTCGTTGTCAATTCCGTGTTTTCCATTCACTACTGCAGAATTTGAATCTGCGCTCTCCACTAGCATCGCTAAACGAAAATTTTAAAGCCGCAATGAGAATACACAGTTTGTATGCAGCGCCATGTTTGGCAGTGGTTTGATTTTGGGCAAGTTCTCCTTCTTATTGGGATGGCAGGTAGTTACACCATGGCGGGGCGGCACGCCCCATACCTATACAGCACCAATCACTTATACTCCGGGCGCCACTGAGGAGGCAAGACATGAGAGAGAAAACTGGATGGGCCAATGGGATGATCACACAGTCTGAACCCAGAGCTCATGGGATTTTCAGTATTTTGTAGCATCACCTTATACATTTGAATGTAAACATATGTTCAGGGCTTGATATTAATTGACCTCTTGGTAGCATTTTCAATGAAAAAATCATTGCAGCTTACAAAAGTCATCTGAAATTAAGTTAATATGTCTATCTCTTTTATATAATGCAAATGCTAGCCCTTCATGTGTGGTAAAACATATATAATTCAGTCACACAGAGATGTACAAAATTGTCTCATTGAAGTCATTGTTTATCTAGACATCCAGTTGACACATTAGATTGTGGATTTATCATTGGTATGCACATTTGTATTCCATTGTAGTTTCTACCATTTTCAAGGTCAAATACTTTTCTCAGGAAATACTATTTATTCCATTTATTATTATATTATTTATTTAGATGTAATATAAATATAGGGAGTTTCTTACCAGCATCTTTATTCCACACAGACAGCACTCGGAATATGAACGCACTGAAAGTGGCAGCAAAATATCCCCTCCAGTAATTTCTTACGGCAAAGTACGTGGATGTGACTTCAATACTGAATAGCACCCCTGGTGGCAAAAGACAGGAAGACGCCTGAGTACACCACGGACACTGGACTAAATATGTACAGATTCTGAACCTCAGGTTTTCCTAAATGAAAAAGAAAACTGATTTGACTTGATTTTTTAAATTTACACAATTACACAATAAAAGACCTAAAAGGTTGCCAACATTATACATAAAATACAAGACATATGTGTGGGAGAAGAAAGAACCCTTAGGGGGTTTATATGAGCCCTGCCCAAAATGATAATACATGCACATCACACCAGAAGTAAATAAAACCAAACCGTCAGAAAATATACCCTGCATCAACTATCAGCAGTTCATAACCACAAGGAAATACAGCATGATACGTGTCAGTGTTAACTTGGTAAAGATATCGCCGTTACATGCACTGCAGTTTGTGCGGTTTTCATCGAGCCTATATCCACTCATATAGCAGTTTGATTTGATAATGTAGTGTGAGGCTTAGATAGACCTAAATATGCCAGCTGAGATGTGCTGCTACAGCCAAATGCTCAATTCCTTCATAACTATATCACATTTTCAGAACGAATCTTTAAGAGACAAAATGGAGCACAGCATTCTGAAAAGATGGTATGTGGGAGATCAGACTGAACTGAGAACGTCAGCCGAGGGAAACTCCTTAGGGTATATTTTGGCCTTGTTTTTTGAAAGCACTTTTATTTTTCTCAGTAAAGCTACAGCTTATTCAGAAAAGAGAATAAGAGATGAAGAAAAGAGAACGAGAGACGTAGCGAGGTTTACCTCCCAGAGGAGTGCCGAAGCAGCAGCCCACCCCGACAGCGCAGCCCACCGTGAGGATGTCTGTGTAGCAATACGGGTTCTACTGACACCAGAGAGAAAGAGAGAGATGGGGGAGACATGGAGAACAGGAGTGGTAAAGGAAAAGAGAGAAACGGGGGACAGCGTCAAATGAGGAGCGAGCAAAAAAGGGAGAAAAGAGGCGCGTGGGAGAAGAACAAGAAAGAGGAAGATGCAAAGAAGAGAGTGACGGGTAAAAAAAAAGAATACAGGCAGCAGCAGTAATCCAGGAAGAGAAATGGGTGCAAGAATGAAAGAAAAGAGTAAGAAAAGGACATGAAAGACATTGTGAATTATAAACACACTGGATAACACACTGGATTGCATGATCACCTATCAGAGCAATGATAGACTTAGTGAGAGTGGTAAATATCAGAAAATAAAAGATTTTTCAAAATGTAGAAGACCAGACTCATGTAAATGATATGAGTGTAGCTCGATCACAAATGACGGGCAGCGTGGTACTGGCAAAGCATAAGCACATTAAAAACAACAAGAATGAAATGCAGGGCATACACTGAGCATCAACATAGCATTGCAATACTTAAGCATGTACTGTACCATTTTAATAAAATCAAGTGTGCCAGTTCTGGATATTGCTGAATGGATTTTGGTGATAGTTTGTTGTCACTTTAACTCAGAGGAGATTTTGCAGGTGCTGCATTAGACTACTGCACCTGTGTTTCTTTTCTTAGTGTGGGACTCTGCTTACCTGGTAGACACCGGAGAAGCAGGACATGAATTTGCTGAGCACAGCTGCACAAATACTGGCAATGTGCACGAACGGGCCCTGGAAAGGGAGAGGGGGGTGCATGAGGAAAAAGAAGACAATTGCACATCGCATTTTATGCTTGAAAACTAGTCTATTTATGAGGGATTATTCATAATAATGTGTCTTTTGAGTGTCCGTACAAAAAAAAAGAGGAAATGATGTCATGATAAAAGTTCCCTATGTTATGAAAAAAAAAAAAAAGTGAAGTGCTCTGAAAGATAAATGACAGCAGAATCTGTCCACCTCTTTCCCCACAGGTATCCCACTGCCGAGTCCAGCGGTCAGGCCGATGACCTTGGCCACAAAGGCCTTTAGAGTCAAATATTCCTTCAGTACCACCCCTCTGAGGATGGTCTTCAGTTCTGGTATTCCAGAACCTGAGAGAGAGAGAGAAAGAGAGAGAGAACATCAGAAGAAAGCAGCAGGACTACAACAAAGTTATCAGTGTGGCAGGCACACCGAAGCTGTGCTTTATTGCGTTGTGCATTGGCATGTCGTAGATGACCTTATTACACTGATTTATGCTGGTCGTAAAAAGGGGGTTGATCAAAAAGAGGATGTGAAAGGTGCCAGTACATAGCGTGGAAGCAGTGCAGGCCACACCTGCAAGGCACGCTTTGCCATAGATTGCAGGTGTTATGCCATTCTGTCCCCATTAATCTTGCGAACCCGGAAAGCATGTGCCTGTAAGATGATCCCCGAGCCACAAATGTACCTAGGGCCATGCTATCAGGCCGCAGTCAATCACAATGCGTGGGGTAATATAATGATTAGGGATTACACACAGAAACATGCATACACAAACACACACATACATGCACATGCATGCACACACACCCAGACACATACTGTACATACTACTGGGTGAAACACGACAATCAGGTGAAACTAAATATCTGTGGGATATATAAGCAGTGGCTGCTGAAAGAGGAGAGAGGAACTCTGGGATAGGTAAGTGAGATGGGGGTGTTAGGCGGGTGCAGGACAGGACGGGACGGGGACCGCAGTACACACCGATGGCCTGCGGGGCGACCAGCTGGCAGAACAGGGAGGAAAACAAGATGAGCATCATGGGATAGGCGACCCAGGCCAGGTACTGCAGGGGAACATTGCCATGTAGCTGGCTGTGCATCCACTTATACACTGAGATCACATGAAGAGAAAGGGAGGGAAGGAAAGAGGAAACTATTAATGCCAGTTTTAGTTTTACAGGCAGACACCATCACTGTGATCTATCTCAAACCTAAGCCCTCTATTTATAATAATAATAAGAATAATATATTATTACTATTTTCTGTATTTTTTTATAAAGATTGAAATCACAGACAATCCTGATTTTCTGTTAAGCGTTGTGCTGTTGGCATGGGCATATTAGTCATAAAGTATTCTGGGCTTTGAAAGTGTATTTGATGTTTTTTGAACGCTTCAACATGGCAACCTGGTTTGTGCACATTCTCTTTCTCTCACTCATGCACCCGGGGGCTGCACAAAGTACATCCGATATTCCTCTCACTGCAGTTTGAAAAACAGCTTAGGTTTGATCATTTCTGTCTGACAGCGTGTTACATTAAAGAAGGTCATCATTAATAATCATTCAATGGATTAGTCCTGCAATCTGTAATGACATGTTAATCTTTTTAATGTATTCAGATATGATTACAGAAGGGAAGGTATTCATATACAGACAGGTGACAAATTAAAGGAAAAACCTGAATAAATGAGTGGAGAAACATAATGAATGCAGATGCTTCCATACAGGTTTACTGCATGATACAATTAAGCAATTAACATCCATTCATGCTCTGTGGCGTGTATAAAAATGCTGAGCAGGTCCAGCTGACCTTGATTTTGGATCAAGATGGCTAAGTGACTTTGAAAGAGGGTTCATTACTGGGGCACGGATGGAAGGAGCTTCAGTCACAAAGACTGCTCAACTGGCAAGTGTTTCAATAGGTGACATTTGTTGACCGTGATGCTTGTGCATTAGTGCAATATGTAAGGAAAAACGGAACAGAAACTCTTCCTCAGGTGACTGAGAATGTCAATGCAGAACGTGATCAGACTGTGTCAGCAAGAACAGACCGTCGACAACTACATGAAGAGGGATATTATTGTAGGGTTGCAGTGAATAAACTCCTTATTACAAAGACAAATTCACATTTGAGAGTTCAGTGGTGCAAAAACCATAGGCACTGGTGTACAGAGATGTGGAAAAAAGTGATATGGTCAGATGAGTCATCCATGAAGGATGACTCATGAAATGATTAAATATTTCTATTCCGATGGATCTCTTCCAGGATGACAGTGCCCCCATCCACAGGGCACGAGGGTTCACCGAATGGTTTGATGAATATGAAAATAATGAACCATGTGAATCATATGCTATAGCCTTTGCAATCACCAGATCTCAACCCAATTGAACACCTATGGGAGATTTTGGACCGATGTCCACCATCAAAACGTCAAATGAGGGAATATCCTTTGGAAGAATGGTGTTCCATCCCAGGCTTGTAGAATCAATGCCAAATCGCACTGAAGCTGTTCTGGTGGCTCGCGGTGGCCCAACACCTTACTAAGATACTTTATGTTGGTTTCTCCTTTAATTTATCATCTGTCTGTAGGTATATATGTATATCGTATATGTATATAGATATACATATACGATATACATTACATATCAATAACATATCTCATCTTATCAAAGTCAATAAATTACAACTAAAAAGATCACTTCATTACTGCTACGCAGTAGACCTACATATACATATTTGTGATAAGTTCATTTTTGGTAAACGGCATGTTATTCATTTTTTTAAAACTTTTTTGAAGGCTTATTAGTGACCTGACTAAGCAAAGGGGAGCGAGACAGCAGCAGGACTGCAAGCGGGACGTTATTGGCTTGGAAAAGGGACACACTCATTTGCGGTAGGTGCATGGGTACTGTATTTTATTGCTTCACGCATGGCACAGTTGACCTCATTACGCTGATTTATGTTGGTCATAAACAGAGTTGATCAAATAGATTGTGTGAAAGTCACAGGCCCATAGTGTGTGTGGACACCACAAGTAGCAATATAAGCTGTACGCAGGTGCTGCCTTGTGTGATTCTTATAGCAAACCTGGCAAGTTTGTGCCTTGTAGATGATTTCTGAGGCATCTATGTGCCTAGTGCCACGCTGTCTGATCACCATCAATCACTATGAGCGAGGTGGTTCATATATAAGCCTCCACATTATCCACAAAATTTTGGAACATTTGTATTGAATCTGTTAACTCCAATACAGTAACGCAGTAGTACAGGAGGTTAGTAATATCTTTTTGCTATTCAGGTTTATAGTGACATTACAACCTGGGTAATAGCCAACATCTGTAAATTTCCCACCATACATATAAAAAGATTTTTTTGCAATTGTTGCTATGGTGCTGGGAAGACCTTATGTTTATGCATTCTAATTTGGTAGCCTGCAATTTGGTTCAGGTCCACTATGTGTCTCTGTAGTGTCTCTTTTAATATACACAAGATGGTACATACTTGACTTGTCACAAAAGAAAGATTAATTACATAAAGAGATGTAACTACTTCAACTGAATGTATTTACTTCAATGGGTAAAGCAACATATCTGAGAACAGGTTCTACAACATCCTGTCCTAAAATTCACCTGATGCAAGCTTGCTGAACCAGTATTAATGAAATGATTACTTGAAATTATTCAGGTAACCTGATGTATTTAGATATTGATCAAAAGTCTTGATGTTGTGGCAGGACTGAAATACAGGTTAAAGAAGGCTCTAAGAAATACATGGCCTTGTGGGCATTGTAGTACCTTGAAGGCTCTTGGCACTGGCATAATCCATGCTCCAGCTCACCAGTGCCATACTGATACCCAGCAGCACTAAGAAGATCCAGTCTTCTCCCAGCTTTGTCACAATGTACCTCTGTACCCGTGCCACACAGTCTGAATAAGAAAGGAGACTATATGACAAATGGGCCTCACATAGCAGTACTGAATCAGAATACAATAATATAATAAGTAAAGTCATGAACATTATTGATGACTGTTGAGTCAACGTTTGTGCCAACTGACCTATTTAAATATTTAGATATTTATATTGTTTTACACAAATTACCAAAATTGAGGATGCGGGAACTTATAACCTTTTACAGAAATATTCATATATAATATAATTTTACAGCCCTGATTACAGTTACAGAAAACCCAATTGAACAAAACTGCATGGCACAAATGTCATTTCTTCTCTCCCCCCCCCCATTCTGTCCTGACCTTTACCCGCATCACTTACCCCCTACACCCCCAACCAAGCCCCCCCCCCCCCACACACACACCTCACCTTGACATTTCGAGCAAGGATGGGGCTTCTTCGCCGGTGCATTGTGGGCCTGTTCAGGGGGAGGGGCTCCAGTTTCCAGGGCAGCAGGATGGCGCGGGTCGCCGGCACGCCCTGCTGGAGACGACTTATCGGCGTGTTTCTTCCATTCTTTTTCTGTCAGCAGGCGAGCGGCTTCGATCCGTGCAGAACTTCCCAGGTGCTCTCGGTACTCTCCATATAGCTACAAAGGGCGGGAGTGGAGAACACGGTACACGCAGTGTTTCCTGCTACGGCCAGCTTTTACTAAGGAATCATGCTGCCATTGAGAAATAGCATCGTCACGCTGCATGTGAATGGATGACATCTTCAGTGAAGAAAAAATAGGTTTGTTTTTGTTCATATATTTTGAGCCCTGACATGTTTTAATTTCTGACACCATACTTAATAGTTTTAACTATTTATTTGCTTTCTATCAATTAAGTATAACTTAACTGTGAGATCCTACTTCATTGTAAACTACCAAAATTATAAAAATAACTTTGAGTTGAATTCCCCTCCATCACCCACAACATCAAATCGGCAGAGGATAGCAACACAACCTTCCATATGAGTTTGCCACCACCTCACTTCATAGCTGTAAGCTGAAAATCACCAGAAACCTGCATTAATTCCAATAAAATGCTGCTGATGACCATGAATCAACTGATGAACACAAGAGAAATAATAGCATTATTGACAGCTTCCACCAAATTAAGCCTTGAAACCCGTCTTAATCAGCTTCTCCCCGATGATCTCTCTTCTCCGAGGCGCATGCCGATTGCCACTTCACCAGCTGAGCTGTGCATTCACTGCATGGGAAGAGTGCAGCTGGTGAAGGCAGGCAGCTAGTGCCCGGTTGATTAAATGAGCCAAGAAAAGGTAATGAGACAGAGTCAAAGCTGCCAAAGGAAACCCTCACTAATTGGGTGATGCTACGGCCAATTATGTGCCACCTTACTGGGTGGCTGGCCACAGTCTGAACTGGCACAGAGGGGACTCTATACTCGACCATGGAGCCTTGTATAGAATAAAGCCAACTGCATTTAAGATCTGTGTTGGGGAACTGTAGGTAGAAGATGAACATACAGCTGATGAACAGAATAACAATACAAAATGATGTAACATCGAGTCTAACTGGACCATGTGTACTTTCAACAGTGTTATATTGACAGACACATCACAAACACAAACTGATTAAATTGCACACTACACTAACCTACAGTATCATTGCTAGTGTTTGCAATAAAACTAACAGAACATAGTACAGTGTCTGCTCATGCAAATATAATATGGTGTTTTAATCAGGGTTACTTGAACTTTGGAGAACAAACTGAAATGTGATTTTCACCATGTCAGGGTAGTGGTGGGCAGTGGTGGTTGGAATATATGCTGGGTTTTTTTTTCTACCAATACTTGTGCTCAACTAGCTAATTAGCAATATACACAAATGGTAGTTCACTTGGATTAAAGCACAGTAAAAGTAATCATATCAGGACAAATAGTCTTCAGCTGTCACTTGTGACCTTATCAACATCAGATAACATTGCATGACTACATTAAATTTTATTACAATTCTCAGGAATTCAAAAATGCAGTATGATCAAGAAGGCACAGAGGCCTATTTATAATCAACTGTTGTAATGTTAACCTAACAAACATCTATTTGTATTGTCACTAAAGAAAGTACCACTAGGCATAACTGCCTAGCAACCTGTCATGTAACAATATTGACTGATGCCATCCGGACCAAGCCACGCATGATAACGATCAGTTTACAGACTTTGTATAAAACTCCTTGTGAATGATGTGATGTTTGATAAGAATCCTGACCAGAACATTGAGCTTGTCTGTGCGTGGCTGCTCTCTTCTCCCGGGCACTTGCTCTAATATTGCCTGAGAACTGCACCCCTGTCTGTGCCTGATGTTTTTCTCTGGCTGCGGCCTGAGCCTGAGCTGTCTCTCCCCCTGGTCCCTCCAGTCCCTCACAGCTTTAACTATACATTATCCGAAAGGAAATCCAGAGGAAGAAAGATAAAAATAAAGGCTGTCTAATGGGGGTCAGGGGAGCCATGGCGCAATCTGAAGAGGTGAGTCTTCAGTCTCCGTCAGTAGGTGGGCAGGGTTTTCTGCGGCAGTGAGAAGCTCATTCCTGCACGGGGTGGTCAGAACAGGCAGAAACTATTCATGTGGTGTATGGTGACATTTTAGGCACATTTCTGAATTCCCTGTCAGTTCCAGCCATAAATGATGTAATTAATGGCTTAAAGCTGCTAATAACTTACTTAATTAAGCAATTTAGAGAAGAAGCTGATGAGGCTATCTTTAGTCAACCATGGATCATGGTGATTAGGAAGCTCAACTCTGTGCAGAATACCATGCAAATGACAGAATGAATCAAATGAAACCTGAGCTAATTTTATTCTTTATGTTGAAATGCTTTTAAATTGTTCTGTTTTTATCCATACTTTTCTTAAGTAGATTCCCAAATCCCCACCACCACCCTCATATACAGCCACGTACAGGGGTGTCACTGGGGGGAGCTGATTACCCAGGGCCCAAAGGCAGGGGTGGGTGGTGGCTCAAAAGGCCTGGACTAAAAAGTTTGCTTTGGTCTACAATTTTAAGGGGGCCCACAGAGACTGCATATGCACAGGGCCCAGAACTCTGAGCCCACATGCTCACACGCATACCCCTCTGTGTCCCAAATTCTTACTCAACCCTCATCCTCTCCCTCTCTCCTGGTGAAATCCTACTCTGGGGATTATATATAGCCTCCGTGTGACCCACTGTTCACCGAAACACTTAACGACAGCTCTTTCTCTGACTACGTGTCTTCAAGTCCAGATTCAATTCTGCTTCATTTATTGGTGGGAAAAAATTGCAATACCCAAACACACATTGGCATCTATTAATCTAACTGGGCGGACATTTGTTGAAATTATATCAGAGAACCTTATCCAGGTGCAATAATATGAATGGCGATGATACCAAAGATGTTGACGATCTATTTTTCTGATGATAGATTCTGTTACCGCTTTGAGTTCTCGGAGCACCACCATAGCTGACACCTTGGAAATGTATCTGTACAGCAGAGCTTCCTGGGTACTGTATGGGACCCCACTCAAGAGGGTGACATCACCCCCTGAGTTAATATGCACGCTTTTATTATTACCTTTCAAAATGACTTGGCAGTAAAATTACACCGTGAGATAAACATGTTTCCAGTTGGGAACGTTTTGGTAAAAGGATATGTTTGAGATCGGCTCAGACTATAGCTGTTTCATATTCAGCTTTCTTTTGATTCTTCAAAAAAGAAATAAATGAACTAGACATAATTCAGTTCTAGAAAATATATTTATATTGTCCAGACTTCCAGAAGAACTTTATCATTTCAACAAATGGGTGTTCCATGTTAGTAGGCATTAGTATTGGGAAAAGGGGGAAAACAACAAGTGGTAATTATCATATCATATCACCGCAATAATAATTGGTGATGATAATCAGTAAAATGAAAAGGTGATACGTAACAGAAAGAAGCATTCATTAATCATTGGGTTACAGTTCTGCACTACCTGCATACTTATTATGTAATCAGTTTATCCTTCATTGCATTGTGGGATATGTTGGCATTCAAGAAAGGAAGAAGGCAGCCTACCATGGCAAAAAGAGAATATAACTTTAATGTAATTTCTTGCAGTCCTGGTGAGCTCGCAGTTATGCCCAGCTCAGTATGAAAATACGACAGAAAACACTACAATTTAACACTACATTTAAATAAAATTTCTCTTATAAAAAATGACATTTAACAAGACAGAATTAAACTGTGCATTTAATAGTCATTTTCAGTTGTAGCACGCCAATGTTGGTTTCACATCTGTCATTTTCCTTGCCGGTGTAACGGGCACACGTGTTTCTGTCTGTCTCTAAAGATAGGTCTTTCTTTCACTTCAGTTCATGGTTGGCAGAATAAGTTGATTGAATTGCATACTTTCCTCCAGCCTGCTACAGACAGAGAGTCTAAAACTTTCCAATAGATCTAAAATAATTTTTAAAGATTTTCTTTCTTATCAAAACTGTTTCATGCATATGTGAAGTACTTTCTGTTTAATGCAACCATAGAAAATTCTTCTGTCTCTGATTTCACAACCAGTCACACAACCATACAATTGCAATTATAAGCCACAGGAAATTTCAGTTCTGATCCAGGCAAATGCAATTTTAATAGAAGCTAACCACAAGCTTAAATGCTAGAAGGGCGACATCTCTGGATATAGCTCTGTTCACTGGGTGACCATGTAAACACAAGGTTATTACGGCACACATGCAATACACAGCCTCATATTACAACAGACAGACAAACAGATAAAAGAGTGAGGTGATTGGGACAGAGTGACAGAGAGAGGGACAGACAATTGACCTATATGTAAATGCCTTATTTACAATCCAATATTTAAAAAAAATACTGTGTGGGAAAATTATTCACAATATTGTTGTACAACGCTTGCTGAAACAGAATCAAAAATAATTTCAATCATGTCTGTATTTTAACTAATAAAATGCCATAGCGAAAAAGCTAAATACTAAGTGCTTAACTTTATATTTGGAATATGATTCACACATATCATAAATATAGATTTCTTGAGTCCATTAAAGACTTCTAACAGCAGACTGCACAATTCTGACTGATGACTAATTCTGACTAACTCACTGTAAAAAAGCATACGGCCATACAAGCACTGTTTCTACAAAATATACAAAAATAAAATGAAAGCACAGAGACACGGAGGTCAGATGAGATGCGTGTTCCCTAAGAAGACCCCAGGCAGGTAAAAGGAGTTTCAAACAGGGGCAGGAAAAGACACAGCAGTACATTCACCTGCACAATATCCCTGGATACTAAACACTTGCATAATCAGGGAGTTTGAAAGCCACTGACAACCTAACGCCCGGTGAGAGAGGCATTAGACCGGAGAAATCAAGTTATACAGGGATTTTACAACACAACTCTGGCATTATGGCAAAAAAAGAAGGTTGACTCTGTAGATCACAGCATGAGACAGGTGGACAGAGGGCAAATGAAGGAAATGGCAGAGAGTAGAGAGTGAAAGAGAGAGGCAGAGGTGACAGACAGACAGAGAGAGAGAAAGGAAAGGCTTACTGACCAGGGTATGCTGGTACCTTAGAGCTGTCCGTTGCGACGCATCTGCGGCCATTGACACACTGTCACTGATCCAAAAATAACCCCACTGTCTGTCTCAGCATTACCACCCGGGCAGTACGCGGCGTCTCAGACACACACACACACACACTCTCTCTCTCTCTCTCTCTCTCTCTCACACACACACACACACACACACATGCACTCTCACACTCACACACACACACTCTCTCTCTCTCACACACCCACACGCACTCTTTCTCTCTCACTCACACACACACACATACACTCTTTCTCTCTCACACACACACACATACACTCACACACACTCTCTCTCTCTCTCTCTCTCTCACACACACAAAAACACACACGCGCATCCACTGTCTCTCTCTCTCTCTCTATCACACACACACATACACAGACTCACTCTCTCTCTCTCTCTCTCACACACACAAAAACACACACGCGCATCCACTGTCTCTCTCTCTCTCTCTCTCTCTCTCTCTCTCTCACACACACACACACACACGCCGTGACTAGTCCGCGCGGTGGACAGGTCGGTACACTCTGCTCACTGCTGATTGTGCCAGATGGAGGATCACGGTGCGTGAAAATGATGACAGCACATGAACTTCACGCTTTCTTTTATTAGCTCCCTGCACTGGCTGCTTCACATTTACAATACTGGCATCCACGCACATCCTCCGGTTGCCCCTGGCAATAAGTGGCTTTGATCACCTGTTCATTCATGCGTTTGTGTCGGTGGCCATATTGGAGTCAGAGGGAGGCTGTATTTAACTGCATTGATTCTCTCGCAAACAGATTTTAATCTCAATGAGATTTCCTCAATTCAGTAAAGGTTAAAAAATATAAATCCTGCCACACTAGCTTCCTGGAAAACCTGTGTTCCTCAATTCAGTTCACATTAGGCAATATTTCAGTAATTATTGCTTTCCGTAAATTCCAATTTAGTCACCCAGATGATTTCATTTTTCTGTGTATCTGAGCCAATGGGATATTGATCAGGACAAGGTAATAATAAACTCCCTACATGCTGCTTGTTTTTGTTTTTTTGAGCATGTTTAATAGATCCTTAGCAAGTATCGTGCTAACCTGCTGAGTGGTGAGATTTTAAACAGCAATAATTCTGCAGTGAAATAACATATTATGCACCTCCATTTCAAGCGGGCTCGATACTCCTCAGTGATGACTCCAGGCATTCCTCAATTGCCTTATTTCTCACGTTTCCCAATCTTTGAAAAATACTTTTTCCAGCGTTATCTGTATACTGTGTGTTGGTTTTCATATACACTGGGGCTTCGTGGTCAATACGCACATATTCAAAGTTAGAGACTTTTAAAATAATGACAAAGTACAAACATAGATCAATACAGATATAGCACACTGGGTAAATGTAATAACAAATGTGCACTAAATACCAAGGCATAACAGATAAATTATGCAAAATAATATTAAGCCAAATGAAAGTGTCACCATGGAAATGAACTGGTCCTTATAGGAGAGGTAAGAAAAATGCTGTACACACTGCTGCCATAAAAAGGAATGTATTTAGCATTTTAACACTTACAGACACAAACATACTAAAAGCAAAGTTTGCACATCCTCCATTGTCATTTCACATCAACTCCTCATTTACCAATACAAATGTTCATTTATGACAATACCAATAAATAATTTGCACACCTATACACATAAGTGATTGCAAAGTATAGTTATGTGATATCGATGCACATACAGTATATGCTATATATTCGAAATACAAATATTGCACCAGTGTCAATACATCTTTTCTGTTCCATAGTATTACAATGGCCAAGCAAACGAGATTCCACAGTCACTGAAAAAAGTACAGGCACGTTTTTTTCAGCATTAATTACGTTACATTTCCATTGCAGACATGTTCCAGCTACAACATATAAGACGACAAAATGACATTCAACTTGAGTTTTCAAAAGCCATTTGGAGTTAAAATTGCACTAAAAGCCATAAATAGTCATCCTGTTCCCAACAGACCCTGTTCAATCCAAACAGAATTAGCACTGAAAGAAATACTGATTCTACTTCAGTTTAGCAACAAATAAAATTAATCACAGAATCGCCTCATTTTGGCTCAATTACATCAGTGAAAAAAGCACTCAGATTCACCGCAGGAAAGATCTAATATATTACTCTAATCCTTTTGTTTTTACCATTACAGACTTATAATGTCAAAGGAACTACAGTAAATTCAATACTTAAGGCTATGAGCACTTAAAGTTATGTAAACTAAGGTAAATAAATATGATCTCACAGTAAACTATTTATCATTGTTTGCTATTTATTCAATATATGAAATAACTAAAGATGCTCTTGGGCTTGGCCTGGCTATCTGAAAGATTTCTGTCCTAATTAATGCTGGCATTGATGGCAAAGGAAGATTAAATAGTGTTGCCAAAGCATTCTGAATTAAACACCAGATTTCTATGGATTAATTTGAATATTGTACTCTAAAATGCAGCATCTCCCTTCCTTCACCTTCATGTTCATTCAAAACTTAGTGAGTGACATTATAAGCCTGAGCATCATCAAAGTTCTCTTACAGCTCTATTCCAAGTCAAGCTAAGCTTCTTGCAACTTGTGAGGGAAATACCATCTAGAATTTGCCCCAGACATACGTATTATACTCTGTACGGCATTAACTCATGCACTTCAAAAGTGGTCTAAAAATATATTTTTTGTTATTTAGAATACAAATTCTGTCTATTCTGTCTAGTTAAAATAGCGGTCGTGTTTTCAACAGGAACCCTGGAGATTTCAAAACCTCTGAAGATGTGTTGAGTGGGAGAGCGAGCTCAGGGCATCGGTGCAAGAGCACGAGCCAATGGCACACCCTTACCCACTGCGATCTAAAAGAAAACACTGAACCCACATCAGACCCAGATTATGAGCTCTCAATCCTTACATCCATCCATTTCAATCAGTTCACTCAGTGTTCTCCTCCTTTTCCAGACACGCGGACCTTAATGAGAGAGATTATAGTCCTGGCTCAGGTAACCATTCTGAGACCTACCGGTAAAAGTTTATAAGCATGCAGGGACAATATAAAGCAAAAACTCAAAAACTGCCCTCAGTAGTGGATTCACTTTTCTTCTTAGGAGAGACACAAAAAACTGTTAAACATGACTGAAAAGCCACTAAGAAGAAACAACCTCATATCTAATGCGTATAATGGCCATTCTATGTTAGACACAGCACAAATGATCAACCCCTCAACATGTTTTCTTTTCCAGTGTTTCCTTTCGCAATCTGTAGACCTCTGGTGGCACACACTACCATACGGTACAGGCCTCCTTCAGTTTTGGACAGACATCCTTCCAGTGTTATTTACATACCCAGCTGTGCTAAAGGCTTGCTCAGAAGCTCACAGTGTGAGAGCTCTGTTATGTTTTATGCCTTAACAAAAACTACCTTACTGATTTTCTTTAGGTCTTTAGCTTTATGTGGTGAGCCAAGCTGACTAGTAGCAGCTGCTATTGCACCTTTGAAAAGAAAGTAACTGTACTGTAATGGTCGGCTTTACAGCAAACACACCTGCAAACATCTGCATTAATATCCAAAGAACTGGATGAGCTTACATAAAATGGGTCACAGTTTTACAATGTTTCCCAGAGGGCTTGCAATGAAAAAAAATCTGGAAATTTTCATTTCCAGGGAAGCTAGGCGTCAACATTACCATTTTGAAGACCAGCCTAAAATAGGCATATATATATATAAAAGACATCTGACGTGGGGTGCATTCAATACACGGAACAGTTACGCAAAGCATTCTAAATAAGACATGGCGCCAAATTGAACACTCAGCTGCGAAATCACTCCAGGCAGAGACCGCACTGGTCCTGTTAGAGTACTGCCTCAAGAAATAAAAACAACCCGTTGATACTGAGTAATATGAACTTCCTAAGCACTAATATAGCCACAATTTCATTTGAAATATAATACAAATATACATGTAGGCTATATATAAAAATAGCAAATGTGCTTGGTATGTCCTTTTACGATCCCTTACTGCAGTGAACTAGGCAGCACGAGAGCTACTATAGTAACGTGTGAGTTTAAGCCAACACTAGGATGATCGTGACACAGATCCAATCACATAGGCTATTTTGACATCTGCTAAAGAGCTCTACCTTTAGGGTTATAGCTGCACAGTGCAAACTAGTTTCAAGTGAACTGACCTTTTTTTAGGTGCAAATACTTTCACAATGTTTGGAACCCCAGTGGATATTGAATGCACCCCCTGCTCTATCGGCACGGCAACAGCAAAGGGCAGGGACCAGAAAACGTGAAACCCCAGGGGAAATGGGGTGGCCGAGCTGGTGGAACGGAGGGAGGTAACAGCCAAAAACCAAATATAGCCCGAGGCCACGTTTTTTTATGATCGTACCCCTACCCAAAAAGAATCATATAACCGATTAAAGCGAGGTACGTGCTCGTCATGATCTCGGTGTGATCCTGTTGACCTTGTTGTCATGACCACTACAAAGTCAATTGTTTGGCTGCTGGATCAGCGCTCTAACGAGGTATCTTCAGCGTTACTCTAGGTACATTTTGAGACATTTTGGTACGTTTTGCTCCATTAAATAATTATTTCCCTTGGGTGACTTTTGAATGCTAATAATTCTATAAAACCCTGAATTCCAATATCTTCATCCTCCATATGAACAAGTACATGTACATGTACATATACATATATATGGCATGTTCAAATGCTGAACTATTTCCCATGTTTAGCCCTCAGTAGATTCGCTCAGGCCTACAGTATGCATAAACTTGACCTGTGTCTTAGACCCTGCCCTTTGATGTAACAGCCTCTGCAGCACCCTGCAAGCGCTCCCTAAGCTTTGGAACTGGATTCAGCGGAGGTGCCCTCCTCCTGGACCCCCACCAGGGGCACTTTCTCCTTGCTGGGTGAGGCGGGCAGCGTAACGGCGCCCTCTGCAGGCGGGGCCGGGGCTGAGGCGGAATCAGCGCCGCCGAAACCACGGGCGATTTCGTCGAAGGTCCGCCCTTTGGTCTCCGGGACACAGAAGAAGGTGAAGATGAAGAATATAATGAGGAAGACCAAGAAGATGATGAAGACATAGGCACCGCACCACTCCTGGGAAATGAGAGGGGGGAATGAGAGAGAGGGAGCGAGGGAGAGAAAGGAGATTGCTTATTAAAAAGTTAATAATTTGCGCTGTTTGGACTTTGATAACAGTTTTCAGCTGCTTGTCCCAGACCTACCTCTCTGATGTTCAGAAAGTAGTAAACAAACAGGATAAGAGCTCATTAATGAAGTTCATTAATTCACTTTTTAGGCATTTCTTAGAAAGGCCAGAATGCTGTTGGATCCTATTGTTTAGCCCAAGAAATTGTCAATAAATCACACTGATCAAATCAAATGAAAATGTATTTATATAGCGCATTTCACGAACAATTGTCACAATATGCTTCACAGACAACCCTGGCCTAAACCCCCCACAGGAGCAGGCCGTTGGCTTCCTTGAAGACCAAAGAGGCCCATTGGAAACACAAAGACAGGACATTAATGCTAAAACGGCCAATCTACAGCCAGTCCTCCACGCTTCGACGAGAATGCGCACTCACCACCAGTTTTGGGAAGCTGAGGCCCACGAGGAAGTTGGCGGTCCAGTTGGAGCAGCCGGCCACGGCCATGGCGGCCGGGCGGGGCCCCTGGGAGAAGAGCTCGGCCACGATGAACCAGGGGATGGGGCCAGGGCCCATCTCAAACATGGCCACAAACGCAAACACGGCCACGATGCTCAGGTAGCTCAGGGACGGGTTTTCCTTCTGCACACCAAATTGAGAACGAGAGAAGAGAACATCATCAGCAACCCATATCCATGTGTAGCCCATGCCTCAGATACACAACGACAAGATTAGTATTCAACAAACACAAGCCTATTTTGGACGTTTGATGTTCAGTCAAAATTCACACACACACACACACACACACTGTTAAGGCACACAGAAATGTTGTACGTTGTCGTGTAAGTTTTAGTGTATGTTCTCGATAGACCTTGGAGTTTTTTGTCTGATGACGGATGTTTCAGACACTCTGAGAGGCTTCTGATGACTTTCCAGCTTTACACAGGCAGGTTTAGGGCTTCAGCGGTGGTTGTCCGATGCAAAAACACACTTCAAGTAACTCCAAAGCATCTGGTTCATTATATGTAACATGCAACGCTCCTTCAGTCCACAATTTTCAATGAGTGTGTATCTGCATGTATTGGCGAGACTGCCCCCTCCATTTCTAATCCTGTATTTGCTCCGGTTTATGAAGTCCTCATTTTCCATTTAAATAAAATCAATGCACTTTCATGCGCTTCAGTGTGGATAAGAGCATCTGCTACATGCCTAACTGTAAGGGAAGTTCAGGGAAATCTATGCGTAGCCAACTCAATGAACGCCTGTCAGGCCCACTGATTGATTGGTCTGATGCGAAATGAATATTCATGAGATCAATGACCGTGAGAGGGAAATGACATGGGATGACAAGCGGAACCCACCAATAGCAGGGCGACAGTCAAGAGGAGAGCGCTGACGGCCATCCCACCCAAACCGATGAGGTGCAGGGTCCTCCGCCCAGCCCTCTCCACGAGAAAGAGCTGATGGAGAGAGAGAGAGAGAGAGAGAGAGAGAAAGAGGGAGGGAGAGAGAGAGAGAGAGAGAGAGAGAGAGAGAGAGGGAGAGAGAGAGAGAGAGAGAGAGAGAGAGAGAAAGAGAGAGAGAGAGAGCGAGAATTATGTTCTAAAAACTAAAAGACATGCACTGATAAGACTCGCATAAGGACTGTATTTTACGCCGCCTGCCCCAGAATTCCTGCAAAGTACTAGATAAATATAACAACAATGTTGACGTTCTGTACTTTTGACATTTAATTGCACTCCTATGGTTCATCTTGACATAGGAGGACTGGCTATATAAAAGCAGTTGATTAACATGCGTATAGTACCAGGTAACAATTAGGGTTGAGTAACCACATGGATAAGTACTTACAGAAACCACAGTAAATACAGTGTTGACTATTCCAGCTCCAATCGTCGCATAGATGGGTTTGGTCACACCAGCAGATTGAAAAATACCTGTCGAGTAATAGAAAACCTGAAAGATGCAGACAGAAATGGATTGAGAGTATGAGAATGGGAGAGATATAAACTGAGTTTACATCCAACAGATCCAAAGATTCAGAAAACATGCTACACCACAAACCAGTAAAAATACGTGTGACAGTACACCATTTTGTCAGGAGATGTTTCTCTTTTTTTTCCCCTGTTCATGTGTGGCTGCTTCCTGAGAAACCACCAGGTGGCATTAGAGTGACCAGTCCAATAAATGCATGTGAGATGTACTACTGCAGCTTAAGAGATTCAAAATCTAAGCCCTGCAATTTCTATGAATATGAATCTCCATTTAGAAATGACCTATTAGAGGCACACATACCACAGACACATCGCTGTCCCCATCTGTATTCATCCGGTTCAACCAACAAAATAGCCTATATCAAGAGGGGGTTGGTTTTTTTCACTGAGAAATGCATTACATCTTAGAATTATCTTTCAAATATCATTTGTCAACGTCAGGAAGAAATGTGCAATATCTGTGCATTTACAGATAGGGTATTTGGGTTCAGATATGACGCTACTATAGACCTACTACCAATTACCAATACTGCAAATATATGTTTGAAAGATTGTGAGAAAAAAATTATAAGGATAACTTTAGTTTATTAGTGAGTAAAAAATACGGATGCCATTGATTTTCATTAAAAATACATATCGAATATGAAACTCGGAAAGACAGTGACGATGCAAATCCCCACTCTCACACAGCACCCCTGGCATTTTTAGTGCTAATAGCTTCCCCTTGTGGAGAATTTTCAGCTTGCTAAATGTGAGTGAGTGAGTGAGTGTGTGAGTTAGAAGTCAGGTCCATAAAGCGCTTCGCATCTAAAAAGGAGACACTTACAAACGCTACAAGTAACCTTGGATGCTTTTACCACAAAATCCATGAAACGTGGTTAGAATAGGTAATATAAGTACATACACAGCTAATACTATACTGTATGTATATACTTATATTATGATATTTAATCATAACCCACTGTATAAGTTACATGACTCAAAACATAAAAAACTCTTACTCTTAACAAAAATGTATAAGTCTAGATTTTGACAAACTAGAGCACACAAAGTTATGATGGTACACATACAGTTGGGCAGCAACAAATATACAAATTTTACTGAGCGTATGGTACACAGACTCCCTCCACTGGCAAAAAGTGAGTACTGCACCTGCCCTTGGACAGAATGACAGGCCACACTGCGTCGTGCTGCAACACGACCCAGTTTGACTCGATCGATCTGAATAGCTACATCAGTAGGTCATTTATTTACCTCCGAAGAGAATTCTGTGCCATAGTTTACCGCTCCTTTTGCCAACCTAGATACTGTACTCCACGTTTAAAATGAAGCCCTGTTATTACATAAAAATCAGAGCAGTCTCATTGCGCCCTGCAGTTGCAGCCTGTTCTTTTCTGTGTCCTACAACAGCCAGTGTGGAACCTTTTCTATGATTTCCTCTATTTCCATCTCATGAGAATCCTGCAGTACAACGCAGGGGTGGTCAACCTTGGTCCTGGACAGTCTGTAGCTCCTGGACCAGAAGGACCTACAGGAAGACCCTGTAGCGCCACAGGACCATGAATACGGCAATGAACCCCGTTGCACCCTGGTACTTGTAGTCCGCTCACCGCATTGATTCCGGAGAGCTGCTGGGAGAGCTGGAGCATGACGGCGATGAGGAGCGGCTGCCTGTAGGCTGCGGTGCGGAACAGCTCGGGGATGGTCACCTTCTTCTCCATCGCCATCTTCAGACTCTCCTCCTTCATCTCCTGCATGTCCTCACTCACGTCCTCAGTGCCACGCAGCCGCACCAGGGCTGAGGACACGTCAGGACACCGGGAGGGGAGGAGGGCAGGGTCACACAAATAGGGAAGGACAGACAGGAAGAGCCACAACTGTTTAAACCATCCCCAATACAAAGTATAATGGCCAGCATAAATGTAACTATAACACAGTTTACATGAGTCCCAGAGGGATTAGGCGTACTCTATCGGAGTTCTTTTAACACCAAAAATTTTACTGCATACAAATACAAAATCCATTTTGCTATATCCACAGTTCTAGTATATGTAGGTACTAGTATGTACAAATGAAGGTCCTTTAGACTGAAATTTGGCCAAATGTTAGCACAAAAACTGGGAAACTTCTTATTTTATTCTTTGCAAGCTCTATCCAATAACGCATACAATCACAAAATAATTAATCATGAAGTCATTATACAATAATATTACAAAAAACTTATCAACAATATCTCTGCTGCTGCTAGCAGCACAATTCTTACGCAAATTGTTTTGATTAACATAATGCATATTCATGCATAATGCATGAATTAAATATTCACTAACATACAATCTACCATCCCGATATAAACTACTTGGAAACAAAGGAAAAGACTTTTGGAACTGAATTCCATTTAGAATTATATTTATAATTGAATGTGTGTTTAATCATCTAAGGTCATTCATCAGAGTTCCCATCCAAGGGCTAGCCCCTGAAAGCCTAGCAAATTAAATGAGAGCGGGAGGCTTCATTAATTTCCAACAACACTGCCTTAGAAAAAATTCTGACACACAGTGAAAAATCTTTGTTGAAAACAGGATGAAAAAAATGAACAGCGAGAACAAAATGTTTGAGACAAACAAGGAAAGACAGGTGCTTGTGAAGAAGCAGGGAATGCTAAACACGAGAGCACTCAGCTGGTTTTGTCATACTAGGATGACCATAATCAACAAGAGCGGCCTTTCAAGGATACAAAGACACACGCCTCGTGTAAACAAGGACCTTTGTCCTTCCATAATAATGAGTTTTTAATCAATTGAATGCCAATCATTTCTAATGGCAAGAATTGTTTAATCATTAAGTTTGTTTAACCACTAAGACACCTGATTCTACTTATCAAGGCGTTGATTGAAGACCATGATTAGTTAATTAGTTGAAATAGGTGTGGCAGTGCTGGGCTAAAACAAAAACCTGTACCCACACCATCCCTTTTCGGATAAGATTGGACACCCCTGCCTAAAATATTCTGTAATATAATTAACAATGATTAATGTACATAACTCCAGTTTAGTTTCTACACTATCCAGCTAGATAAAACCTGAAACATTAAAGTGGCTGCTTGCTTCCATTCATGTCATGTGACTTTCGGAAAAACAGTAGTCCCCCAGGGCTTGATTTTTGGACCTGTCCTCTTTACTATTTATATAAATGACACTGGCTTATCTGTTAATAATTGCAAACTTCTGTAGACTGATGTTTAAGAAAATGTGCCCTCAGTAAACCAATCTACAGTGTGCCTTTACTACCATTCAGAACTCACTATTACACTTAAAATTAGTCTTAAATGCCAAAAGGTATACCCTTTTCCCTAGGGCTCACACTAAAAATATCCCAGACCTCCATGATTTTACAAATGGTAACACACAAATTGAAAGTCTCATCTTACAAATATTTAGGGTTTTATATTGATGACAAGCTGCCTTTGAAACAGCATATAGGCATTCTAAGACTTATGATTTTTGGGGTACTGATTATTATTATTATTTTTTTTTTAAATACAAAATCAAATCATGTCTCTCGTTTGAAGAAGAGACTATGGTGACATAATTTATTTGTGTGTGTCATCCAAGGCTCTAAAGCCTTAGATACAGGATACCACAGTGCACTTTGCTTTATTAGCGGTATCAAGTTCCAAGTACACCTTCTACCAAGATCTGCTATTCTGTCAGTAACACTGGAAGACCTCAGCATTGGTACATGCGTCTGTCCTTCAGAAAATACCCTCATATTTACCACCACTATTGAACCGAAATGAAATGAGTCATCAAACATGCTTTCATGATTGCTCTACTGACTTGGATAAAACTGCTTTTAGTTTTTCTGCTCTTAGTGCTGGAATCTCCTGGGACCACCAGGACAAATTGAAATATTGAGTGCTTGTTGTCTGTGGGTCATTATCATACTCCAATCGATGGCTGACTTATGGAGGAATTTAGTGGCATTGTAACAACTGCTCAATATTCCATAGCGATTTTTAAATATTATTGCATGATTATAATATATACTCTAGTTTTCACTTTCCCATAGTTTTTAAAAATCTTTTGTTATGCTCTGTGCTCAGGGCTCACCTGTAAAAGACATTACATGGCCAAAGGTATGTGGACACCTGACATTCAAATCTGATATCTCACCTAAAATTACAGGTATTAATATGGAGTTGGTAAAGCCTTTGGTACAACCTCTTCTGGAAAGGCTTTATACTAGATGTTGGGGCATTGCTGCAGGGATTTGCTTCCATTCAGCCAGAAAAGCATTAGTGAGGTCAGGCAATGATTGGGTGATTAGGTGTTGGATGGGACTGAGGTCAGGGCTCTGTGCAGGCCAATCAAGTTCTTCTAAATTTTTCTTGTCAAAACCATTTCTATATGGACCTTGCTGTGTGTCCGAGGGCATAGTCATGCTGAAACAGGAAAAGGCCTTATACAAACTGTTGCCACAATGTTGGAAGCACAGAATAATCTAGAATTTGATTCTATCCTAGAGCATTAACATTTGCCTCAAGTGGAACTATACCAGTGGGTCATATAGTGTATAAATCAAAGTATAAATAAAAGATGAATAAAATGCATTTTAAAACTCTCAAATGGCAAAATGCCAGCTTATGAAAACACCCAGTGAATTACCCAGCAAAGTGCTCTTGATTACCTGGCTATTTCAGTCTACTTTTACGACTTCTGCGTCTGTCTGGCACATTGCTTCTGTCTACGCGTCAGACAAACCGCTGAACAGACCAGATTAAATCACTGTGCAACATCTCAGGACTCAACAAAACTGTGGACCCAGCTGGCAAAGCAAGGCAAAGGAGATGTAAATACTTCTGCAGCTCACAAAGGGAACGTTCTGATGTCATACGTTCTGAAAAATAATGACGGCACAGAGGCTTGCGACAGCTTCCTCCAACAGTGGGACGGTTAGCCGCCGCTCGGGTCGCCGCCGCGCGTTCTGCGCTAGCGGGAAGGCTCACCTTTCTGCGCCTCGTCCTCTTTGTTGAGTTTGATGAGGAGGAAGCGGGGGCTCTCGGGGCAGAAGGGCAGCAGCACGCACTGCAGCACGGCCGGGAGGGCGGTCAAGGCCAGGAGCACGGGCCACAGGGTGTCTGAGCCCAGCAGGGCCTCCAGGCCGAAGATCTACAACACAGGACAGCGGCTAACGCGGGCTCCGTGGAGACAGAGGAAACAGAGAAGCCCGTTCAAATGATGTCCACCAGACTCGTGCTGGGCCAGAAGAGGCACCACAGAATGTTTCACTGTATATGAGTCTAACCATCTCTGCCTCCTTTAAGGAAAACAGAAATGACTACTATCTTTTTTTGGGCTTTATTAGACAGAATAGTGTAGAGAGACAGGAAGAGACATGCGACAAAGGTCAGTGGTTGGACTCAAACCGCTGACGTCGCGACTCGTAATGAGCATGTGGAAAGTGCTCTATGGGCTACGCCACTGGAGGGCCCCACGACTACTACATCTTAATGTGCTTCCACCAGCGGGAGTGGACATGTTCCACCTTACCTGTGCCACCAGGATGCCGATCACCACCCCGAGCTGGTGCAGGGTTCCGAAGGCCCCCCTGAGGGCAGTGGGGGCCACCTCCCCCACGTACATGGGGGTGAGCCCCGTGCACAGGCCGCAGAACAGGCCGATGACCAGGCGCCCGGCGATCAGCATCTCGAAGGAGTAGCACAAAGCTGAGAAGCCCATCAGCGCAGCACCGATCAAGGCAAGGATGTTGGCGATCAGCATGGATTTACGCCTGGGGGGGGAGTGAGTGAGAGAGACAGAGAGAGAGAGAGAGAGAGAGAGAGAGAGAGAGAGACAGACAGACAGTGACAGAGAGAGAGGGAGAGAGAGAGAGAAGGAGAGAGAGGGAGGGAGAGAGAGAGAGGGAGAGATAAAAATATATGGGCATGGATGCTTGGTTCATGGTTCTTCTTCGCTCTTACACCACTTACACTAAATGACTTGGTCCAGTTAACTCAGCTCATGGCATCGTATTTCACTGCTATGCTGATGACACACTTGAACCCCAGGTTAGGCACAGATCACTGCCTGGCAGGCTGACACGGCTGTAGCCTCAATGTCCACACGCGGCCACCACTCCTATTCCTCCCAGCAGCATTTTACACAAAGTTATAAAGCCCTATTAAAAGTTCTATTAATGTTTTTGTATTTAAAAATTTTTTTAAAAAATGAAAAAATATCCCTTCTCTCCCTTTATCTTCACAGGACTTGAAACATCTTGGTGGTGGCACTAACGTGATTGTAACAAGACACCTTTGTCTATCTACATAAAGCGGTGCTTAATTACCACGTGAAATGTACTTTTGCCAATTGCATTTCATTAAAAGCTAAATTATAATCAATTTATAAATTGCTATAAATAAATTGCTATATTGCTCATCCGTTAATTGTAATTTTAATCACGATTATTGCTGCATACCTGAAATTAAGAGCTGCTTCCTCTGTTTACCCCTTTACTCACCTCCCGAAGGTGTCGGCCATGACCCCGACGCTGAAGGAGCCGGCCATGCCGCCGACGCTGAACACGGCCACGGTGAAGCTCCAGATGGTGGTGTCCACGCCTTCGCTAATGGGCTCGTGGTACCTCTCCAGCCACGTGTTGTTGAAGAAGTCCCGGAGTTTCTGACACGCGGCGGGCACACGGGGAGAGAACGCGTGCGCCCGTAAGTGATTAATCACGCAAAAGCCACACGACACACACATGTCCACACTAAAAAAGAAATAAAAATACAACACATGCTGTGGTTCGCAAAACGTGTTCATCTGGCTCAAGGACAAATAATCTGTCTCAACAGCAAAATGCACAATGGGCCTACCTACACCATGGGCAAGTGACCCGTCTAGTAGACTCTTCCGTAAAGCGGCAATGCTGAGCCAGTTATGAACATTTTTTGCGAACTGATGGAGCTCAATGTTGCACGACCATCTCAGAATAGACTTTTTCTGCTTTTAAAAAGTCATGCAAATCTTATCTAATCAAATTTAACATAATTGAAAGCTTAGTACATCTTTAATGGCATTTATCTAAAGTAAATGTCAGTTCACCATTGTGTGTAGTAACGCAACCAAAGCCATTTTAAAGCAAAATTAATGTTCAATTTTCCTATATATTTTCAATGAATTTCCCGCTGGGAGACGGCAACATGTATATTTGATTGCATTTAACTTTGAGCCTATCCTATTCAGAGAACAAAAACACAGCATGGCCTTTCTGAATTTAACAGAGCAGCCAATTATGTATAATACCAATGTTATATATATATATATATATATATACACAGTGGGCTCCAGATTTATTGGCACCCTTGATAAATATGCACAAAAAAATGCTAAACTAAAAAATAATAGTTATTGACATAAGATTTATTTTCCAACATGTGTAAACTAGTGTGCTTGATTAATGATTCATTGGAATCAACCAAAGTCTTAAATTTTTTTAATAAAAAAAATATTTCCCCAAAAAAACAGGTTCCACAATTATTGGCACGCCCGGTTTAGTACTTTGTGAAAACACCCCTGGCAAAGACGACAGCCATGAGTCTTTTCCTGTAATTTGTGATAAGGTTAGAGAACACATTTGGAGGAATTTTTGACCATTGCTCCATGTAGAACTTTTCAGAATCATTGACATTATTGGGTTTGCGCTTATGGACCCCCCTCTTCAGTTCAGACCACAGGTTTTTGATGGAATTTAAGTCTGGAGACTGAGATGGCAATTGGAAAACATGGATGTTGATTTCACTTAAGCATTTCTGTTTAGATTTTGATGTATGCTTGGAGTCATTGTCCTGCTGGACAATCTACCTATAACCAAGTCCTAGCTTCTTAGCAGAGATAACCAAATTTTCTGCCAGAATTTCCTGGTACTTTGTTGAATTCATTGTGCCATTGATCTAAAATAGTCCCCCGGGACCACTGCCAGAAAAACATCTCCAAAATATCAATGACCCACCTCCATATTTGACAGTAGGTATGAGGTGCTTCTCCTGTATGCATTCCTCTTTTGCCACCAAACATGTCGATGGTGTGTATGGCCAAAACGTTCAATTTTGATCTCATCTCACAATAGTCAGTCATAATTCCAATGAGGTTTGGCAAGCTCCAGATTCTTGGTTTTGTTTATTGTGCTCAGTGCCACCCTTCCAAAGAGTTAGTTGATATGGAGGTGCCATTTTATGTTCTTTTTTAGACTTGTTGACCGCAAGAAACAAACCAATCTCTGCAATTCTTAAACAGTGATCCTGGGGTTATTAATGGCCTCCCTCTTCCTCACCGTCCGTGGGGACACCATGCACTTGCTTCCTCTTCCTGGCAAATTTGCAACCATCCCACATGTTTACACCTTTCTATTATTGCCCTTGCAGTGCTAAGTGGTATGTTTAACCGTTTATGTCTTTTTTTTGTACCCATTACCACACTTGTGACGGTAAATTACCATTGGTCTCTTCTGAATTGACAGTTATTTGGCTTTTGGATGACAAGGGATTTTGTATGCTTTTTACCTTATTTTTATTCTCTATTGAAACTGGAAGTGATGGAATGACACAATATAGTTCCTTTAGACTGAGATGAACTAAATTAAGTAAAATTGTATTGCTAATTTCATTTTGTTTGATTTTACTTACCATAATTGTTAGGGGTGCCAATAAATATGGCACCTATGGATTTCAGAAAAAATTAGATTACTTCATTAAAAAAAACATTGAAACATGAGAGTAAATGTATTGAAATAAAAGTATATAGTTTTCTCATATGTTTGAACATAACATATAGATTACTATCTGTGTCATGTATTATATGCAGCCTTTTTTCTTCATTTTATTAAGGGTGCCAACTGTGTATATATATATATATATATATATATATATATATAGTCAGGATTTCGGGAGAATGGACCCAGATGCAGAGTGGGGAAAAAACTCAGGAGGCGTCAAAAGGAAAATTCAAATAAAGACTTTACTTCAAAAACAAACAGGGAACAAACAAAAGGTCACGAGGGGCAAAATCACAAAATTCTTAAGAACAGAAAACATGAGGAACTCAAATCGCCAGGAAAAAAAAACAAGAAAACATGCTGGGGAACTCGAAATCCCTTGAAAACGTTATAAACAAGCTCAGAATCCTTGAAATAAGCAAACTGTCAGGGCAGAACACACACAGGCAACAATACACACAGAAACACAAGGAACTTAAATAAACCAGACACAGCTGAACTCAATACATAACCAAACAAGAGGGAAGGGATGAACAGAAACAACGATTGAAAAATTGAAAACAATAATGCAATTAACACAGGGGAAACCAATGAGAGAACGAACAGAAATACAAAACTGAAGTGCATGAAACATGCCATATATATACTAAAGGCCAAATGCCCGTAACATATATATATATATATATATATAAAGAGAGCCATCAAGGTACCTACTATATCTTGACTGCCATGCAAATAAACTTACAGGGGATGCAAGGTTGTTGCAGCACTGCGCACTATGGGCCTGATTTACTAAGACCTTTAGCACATGCAAAACCTTTTAGCACACGCAAAACTAATAACACAACCAATGATTGGTGCAAATTAATACAATGACCAATCACTGGTCAGGTTATTGGTTTTGTGTGTGTTAGAAGGTTTTGCACATGCTGAAGGTTTTAGTTTTCTCAGGCCCTCTATGAACTATTTATATCTAAAACTAGCTTTGCTTCTTCCAAATTAAAGTCCAGAAATATGTAGTGAGACTGCAGTGAGATCAGACCATTACTGGCTGCCATTATGGCAGCATGAGCCAGCAGACATCAATCCATGTGTTACCATAGATAATAAAATAAATGACACTTGTCATGACCCTGTAGAGGAAGATTTATTTATTAGCATCTCTCTGTAACACACAGACACACACACACGCACACACACGTACACATACGCACACACACGCACACACGCACGCGCGCAGAAACACACACATCTACACACACACACACACACAAGCACGCACGCATGCACACACACGCACGCACACACACAAGCACACACACACGTAAACACACACACGCATGCACACACACACATACACACACACACATGCACACACACCCACAAACACGCACGCAAACACACACACACACAAGCACACACACACACACGTACACACACCTGTTCAGGAGCATTGATGACCCCAGTATTGTAGCCAAACTGCAAGGAGCCGATGACTACCGTGGACACGGAGAAAAGGAGGTAACAGGTGACCTGTTTTTTCTGGGAGAGGGAAATAAAAAAGGGGTGGTGAATATACCATTAACACACTGACGCTAGGAAGCACTCACTGCATACCCAGAATGAGAGTCATCTTGCAATGCAGCTCAGAGACTGTGCCGAGGGTGGAGCTGTCCAGTGCTGAAATACGCAGACGGCAGTCCTCAGTGAACTCCAGCAGCTGCAGCACGTACTCCACGCACAGACGGCTGGGTAAAAGCCAACGCCAAGCAATGTCTCGAGAAATCCCCCAAAGACACAATAACTGCTCGAAAGATGCTGTACACCTACAGTGGCCACAGTGCTTCTGTAACCCCTGCATGGCGTCTGTCGCTGCACTGCCTGTGCCCTTCTTTCACGTATCCTGTTCCCTTTTAGATTACATTACAGTGACCTTGCAGACACTCTGTTCCACAGCAACTTACAAAAGTGTGGAACGTCACTTCTAGTCTGAGGAATACGAAAGGGCAGTATCACCCAGCAGTAACAAGGCAATGCGCACACATAAACACTGATTAGAATAATCATAATCGATAAGTGAAAGGTTAACCAAACAACCCAACAATTAGTATTGTAAAGAAAAACAAATATCACTACACACCCATCTTTAAACAGCAATATCGATACATATATAAAAATACACCCCAAACAGAAATCCATTAAAAAAGAAATAAGATAGTTAAACAGAGTCAGGGGAGACATTTTGCAGTCTGAAGAGGTGGGTCTTTGGTTTGTGCAGGAATATGGGGCGGGATTCTGTTGCTGACCTTAGTGGGAACCTCATTTCACCGAGGGGGGGAGGGGGGGGCACACGCTACAGACAGGAGACGTGACCTGGGAGTGCAGGCACGCTGGGGGAAGCAGTCAGTTTGTAAACAATCTGTACGCATGTTGCGTAGTGTTTTAATTTTATGCTGTGACTATTGGCGATAAAGACTTTCTTGGAATAAATAAAGCACTACTACTGCTACTGGAATACAGTTGGACGATGGCTTAATAGCACTGCTACACACCACTTACAAATTTCCAATTGCTAAAAGACCATGTAAACACAAACACTCTTCTCATGAACTTTTAATACCATTCAACTATATTTCCTGCATAAAAAATTAATCTTAATGCATTTGTAAGGTCATGTTATGGATGGATAATTTTGATTGATCAGAATTGATCCACATTAAGCCTGGATGCCGCCCTGTTTTTCATCATCCCCCTTTTCTCTCATTTTTGTGCAATATACCAATTACTATACAAGGTTTTCCCACATCTCCATTAAGGAACATGTAAACAAAAAAGGGTTTTAATTTTGCAAAGTGTTTCTAGCGCAGAGCCCATTTCTGTGGACAACTGACAGGTAAAAAAAAATCTAAATATACAAACACAAAAAAAGATAAGTTGGTTTGCAAAGCACTCGTTTATTAAGTTCATTGGGAAGGTAAAATAGTTAAATACTCAAACGGTATGATGTTTGTTCTATCGCTGTGTCACCCAATCGGTTGTATTTTTTAGCATTACTGCTTTGTACAATTTGCTGACAGCAACAAACTGCTAAAAACTTAACTGCGTCATAAAAGCTACTTCAAAACCCACCAGACCCAAAGTCATAAAAGTACAATCGTTTTTTGACATGCCCTGGTGATGGAGCACTGGCTTGATTATTGCCGGACAGCACACACGCACTTCCTCCCTTGATGACAACACCCCTAGATTCAACAATTATTTTTTTTTTTGTTTCAAAAATATTCTTCCTACCAAAGAAATTTCCCATTTTAAATGTTAAGTGTCTGTCGTTTTAATGTTTGCTCATTTTTTATTTTAGTTTTAAAGACTTCTGTACACTTTAACTTTGCACAAATAAATCATTAAGTGCACTTCAGTTTTGCAGAGCTGCACAGGTCTCAACTAGTTTATTGTGTGCATGCACAGTTAAATGCAAAAGTATTGGGACAGTGACACAATTTTGTCATTTTGCCTCTGTACTCCAGGACATTGGATATGAAATAAAACAATGATCAAAAAGCGCTGTCATACCTCCACACATCACCCAATATGGATCATATGACAGTGACTTGGTTGGAATGAAGACGCTGTTTTAAAGTAATACAGTAAACAAGATTGTCAACATCAGTGAAATAGCCAGTCAGGCACATAGGCAGCAACCATCAGCCTGCTGTACAACTACAGACTGGCTACCAAACTATCAAACAAACTCAAAAGAGGCTAGTTTGACTAAGATGTAGAGCCACCTATTGAAGAAAAGTGTGTGACTATCAAATCCTGGTTGCACAATCATGAGCTCACTCAACCAACACTCAGCCACTTCTTCAGTTAATGAGGTGTTTTGTTAACAATTACTTCTACGTTCTTATTGGTGCACAACACTGCCTACTTATTCTCCTGCCCCCAACATTGTTTCTGAAGGATAGCACTTTTCTGACACCGTAATTCTGGTAATGGCGCTAAACCCCACACTCAAAGTGTGACTCCAGTACCTACATTCAGCCACAGCCACTCCATGAGAAAGGTGAGCAGAGCCCAAAGCTATATTGATTGTTTCATTCATACGTTAAACGAAGGCATGAGCAATACATTTCATTCCTAATAAATGTATGTACTCATGAAAGGCTATTACAATTAATCCAGCAGCATTAGTCTTTTCATTCATATTGTCACCCTGCATGTAGTCAAAAGTGGCACAGGCTTTTCCGGCAGAAGCATAGACAAAATGGCCACAACAAGGTAATGTACTCAGCTACACAAAGCATCGCTAAATTATCAGCTCACTCCGCTCAAATGGTCCAAAGGAACGTGTAAAAACAATGACACTCACCTTCTCCCCTTCCATCTTCTCTGAATGGGAAATGGCGGGTCCTGAGCTAGATGTTTTAGGCCTTTCGATTCCAATCACGATTCAGAGACACTCGCTTCTGTGCATGCTCCCGGAATCCCACAGGTTAAAGCTGGAAAATAAGTGTAGTAGCTCTACCTCCGAACTTGTATATAACTCCATATTCAAGCTTACGAGCTAGTAAATAGTAAATCGAATATACTGAAGTTGACATGATATTTGGGCATAACAGAATCTCTATAGCTTGTCTCAGTGTCTTTCTCTGATCATTTTAAAACACATAATATTGGAGAACAAACCTTCTAGCAGAAGTAGAACCCAGAGGTTACGTAAATGAATAGAATCGACACCTGTAATAACACCTTTTTCATGATAACATTTAATTATTCTGCAGGATTAGCCAGTGCCTGCAAAATGCACAACGTGACTTCAGTGCAGCAGCAATAATGAGAATACACCTCGTCTACTTGGTGTCGGACATTAGTAATTCCGTTCCTGCTGATGTCAGAGAACAAACCAAATCTTGGAGAAAAATAATCCCGAAATAATCAGCATTACATTTTGTATTATACTGTGTATTGGCTTTAACCCCGTATGGCGTTTGCCTGCAATTAATGTCAGGAAAATATATATTATTCTGTGCAATCCCTAAACCACACACCATGCCATATTCAGGCACTGAATTTAATATGGGCATATCACCGCGCACAATTATATTCAAATAAATGATTACGCTATGTTAAAATTACTTAACCTACCGTAATTCACAAGGTGCGACGAAACGATATTCCTAATGGACACACCGCACATCAGAAGTCTCAATCGCTTTCACTTCCTTCGACGTTATTCTGTAGATTATGCTGTAAATTGCATTTGCAATAGCCTAGATACTCGGATATTTGTCCAGTTTCGGGAACGAGATACAGCTAATTGCGCGTGACCGCCCTTTTTCCCCTTATTGATCTCGTGACTGTATCGCAGTTCCTGACAAAACTGTCACGACCAGATGTGCAGCAAATCCGAGGCCCTATTTTACAAATTCGTGCGTGATTGGTTTGTGAGGATGAACCGCGGAATGTACCAAGCTCATATACCCGTCGTGCCCCGCGCCCGCGACCTTGAGAAGAACAGTTTATGGATGCTGCTGCAATTTTGCTGAATATCTCAGACTTGTACTACCACGGTAAAAACGGCTGGTTTCACAAATAGCGCTTCTTACTTTGTAGAAATAATAAAATAAGATCCCCTACAAAACATGTTCATTTCTTTCCATTCCAGTTTTAGTTATATTTTCCCACTTATCTCAGGTAGGCTACAGTACATGGTCATGGATCAAATACTTGCTGAGATAGGTAGCCTACAGTGAGTAGAAGTGTCTTATCAAGATATGTGTGTTTTAAAATTGTGATGGGAAGTAATTTGACAAAACCATTCATTTAAAAAGATGAGCTAGCTAACTACATTAGTTTGCCATCTTTAAATGAAAACATGTACGCGCACTCGCGCGCACTCTCTCTCTCTCTCTCTCTCTCTCTCTTTCAAGGCGTCATGCTGCGCATATTAACTGATCTGTAAAGTCGGTGAATGGCTAATGAAATTTGCTGCGTCGGCTAGTAACGTAGGATGATCGAAATGAACATTTAATTAATTTACCAAGACCGTGCGCACCTTTACACCCTGACGCTGTAAGAATATGTTTACGCTAAAGTATTTTCTAAGCGGCTCCTTTAATCACGTATCTGCTATTTATCCGAACGGCCTATCTCATTCACTAGACTGTTTCACATGATCCACATGATGTAAAGATCAGTGAATCTGCGCAGATGGCGTCCTAAAAGACGGGCTGAGTAATTTATTTAAAATCAAAATGGCGACCGTCAGCGATTACGAGTCAATTCTGTGTGTTAAACCTGATGTAAATGTTTACCGCATTCCGCCACGGGCAACGAATCGTGGCTACAGGTAAAGAACTAAGATGTTGATGCAAACCAGTCTTATTTTACTTCAGGGCTTGTTTCATTTTAGAAGGTCTGTTCCAACAGTAAATCTAGCCTAATATATTGGCTAGCTAGCAACCTGGACCAGGCACGGAAGAGATTGCTTGTAAACAGAAATGTGTGGGTGTCATAGCGGGAATTGATTCTTAAGTGGGGACAACATATGTGCATGGTACTGCTTTTATCAGTGGTTTGTGTTTCACACCATTTTCTTGTCTGACCGCTTTCATAAGATAATGTTATGCGTATAATGCGTTAGTTCGGATGGAGTATGCCTGTGACAGAGATGCAACCAGAAAGATGGATTAGGAGGCTACTGTAGCTATAGACACGTAGACTACATATGAATTAGAAAGTGACCAGAGGTAAATGTGACAAAGTCATCAAAAGAAATCCAGATATCACTACGAGTTGCCAATCGTTATGACGTCGATGTAACTGCAACTGTTACCAAGTAATTTACATTGAGCTTGCTGTTAGGGTTGGGGCTCTTATTTTTTAACGCGCATTAGTGTCTGTTGCTTTTACCAAATAATGTTTACTGGTTAAAGCGTTATCGTACCATTTCTTATTGTTGCTGGTGGTGTTTTATACTTTGCTTTGAGACAGTGGTGAATAGGAGAATATTCATTTTTTTGAAGATTTTTTTTTTTAGCAGGATGTAGTTACATCTGTCAGCTTGTCACTTGGTGTATTTAAAATACTTGGTATTTAGAATATATTTTCCTCTACGTGACTATTACCCCTAAATTCCGATAGCCTATTTCTATGTATTGATTTCACAAATAAAGGCGGTAAAGGAACAGATTCAATCGCAGGTAGCTATATAGTGTGTTTTAGTTGTTTTATTCGTTTATTCACAGTGAATTTTTGTTATCTTGAGTACTTCTAAAGACTGCCATCTAATAGCGAGTAATGTTTCTGATGTATTACCGGGCCCTGGGTCAGTGGAAAATAATGACATCATGTTTTTGCTCTGAGTCAGTTTATGTAAAATAAAGAATGGCTTTCATGTCTTCAGGTATTTCATTCTTGATTGGATCTCATCAGCAGGGCCCTGTTGGGGAGGTAGCATGAACAGTCATCTCAATATTGTCAGAATGCTATAAATAAATTTTTGTTTGATGATGTACTAAAAAAGCTTCAAATATATGAATAGCAGATGGCAGATGCAGAAAACTGTACTTTAAAATTAACGTCAGCCCTGTTTATACCCACTAATATAAAAATGCGCTAAAGTGACTCATCTAAAGGCAGTTACCAGAAGTACAGCTTGGGCCCGGCAGCCTTGACATTGCTGGGATGTGTCAATAGCCAGTGATGACAGGGTGCCCACGAGCGCTGAGATGGAACTGGCTTGGTCCTCCCCTGGTAGGCGGCTGGATTTATGCTTGACAGCGTTCCTCGGGTCAGTGTTCCTCTGGCTTCACGTGAGCGCTTGGAGTCGGCTCAGGTTACCATTGCTTTAGCTTCTCCAAACAATGCACCAGGTGCCTACGAGCCCCCCGCTGTCATCAGTGAGAGAAATGCGTCTCCTCTGATTGCTGCTCGGTTTCCTGCAGCACTGTGCAAATGGCCTTCTGGGTGTTTAATAATCACTGACTCACAGGTGAGAGTGTATCGGCAGAGCTTCGACTCCAGAACTCCTTTTGTGGTTCTGGTGATGCAGAAGGCATCATTGGTGATTTAGAATTTTGGTGAAAGCTTGGTACTGAAAGCTACTATCAGTTGTGATGCTTATTACCTGCCTCTATATAATTTCTGCTCTTTGCCTAAGTCTTTATGCATGCACTTCATATGTAACAATGGCCAAAATCTGCTGAGAGCAAACTGTTCTGGAAAAAAGATGTGCATTTCCACTTTATTCACCTGCCATCTTGTATTGACTGTTGCCTGTCTGTAGAGCTTCGGACTGGAAGCTGGACGCGCCTGATTGGACGGGACGTATGCGCATAACTGCGAAAGGCAAAGTGGCATACATCAAGCTGGAGGACAAAATCTCTGGTGAGAGAGGGAGGGGAGTGGGAAGTGGTCATCATGCCGCGGTGTAGTCCTCATCTCTCGGCTTCCCCGCCATTTTCTGACATGTGCTTTACAATGGCGATTCCTGTCTTTAGCCCTCGTTCACAGTCCAGAGGCATTTATTGCATAGGCTCCAATGCAAGGAGGAAGGGTACACCGCAATTCAGAATATTCATATTATGTATGCACACTGAAAAATTGTAAATTAAACACTAACTTAACAGTGGCCAATTTTAGTATCATAAGCATTACGACAGACAGTCTAGCTGTAAAGGTCTTAAAATGATTCCTTAATATAACATTTTTTGGTATAATCTACCAAATGGATGCTAGTTGCAGGAATATAAATGGTGCTATTTCCTGGATTTAGCATTATTACAGATAAACTGGTGATGTCCGTGAGATAATCAGTTATTTTAGTGGTTTAACAATGCTATTACCATCCTGTCCTTTAGGGGAGCTCTTTGCACAGGCACCCGTGGAAGAATATCCTGGCATCACCGTGGAAACTGTGAGCGACTCCAGCCGCTACTTTGTCCTCCGAATACAGGATGATAATGGTATGGATATCTATCTATGGATTTCAAAACATGTTATTCTCTTTAAAAATCTGCCTCAGATTTTTTTGTTTTAATGTTGACGGAATGACTTTTCTCAGAGTGTAGAACAGATTTTACACTTTAATTCCCCCCTGGGTCATGTGAACTGAAAGCGGTCCTTAGTTTAACTCCTCACTTTTTGATTGTAGTGACTGTAACGACATATGTAAGTTTGGAAGCATGTCCATATTTAGCAAATTCTATTAACTGTGAAAATGACATTATATTATCTATTCAGGAGCGGGTAGTTTAGCTACATACAACACAATTGAGAATCCATTTATTCAGTAGCGTTTTATTAAGTCATAGTTGCATTGAAATAGCTTATAGAATGTCGGTGCATCAGCTTAGCAAAGAGGTGTCAAACTCGAGTCCTTTGGGTGGTAGTTCTGGAGGTATTTGCAGTGTCCTTTCAATCAGCAGCCTCGTAAGGCCTTGAGAACAAGGTGTGTGGACTCTTTAGCCAGTCTGTGACTTAAGTTAATCACTTGTGCTGAAACACACCCAAAACGAGCTGACACTGCAACCCTCCGGGACTGGAGTTTGACGTTTGACACCTCTGGCTTAGAATGTCTTCCCAGCCAAAGCTCACCAGCATTGATAATTTGTGATGTGTTTGTGATGCCTGACTGCCACACTGTTTGAGGGAAGGTCTACACACTATACTGGTAGGTTGCCCAGGTTATGCCCAAGTTATGTCCCAACAGCAGCGTCTGAAGAAAGGATACTGGAATCAACGGTAAAGGCTGTCATTTAATTCAGCCGTATTTTTAAACCCATTGAAATTTACCTGTTGTTGTAGGAGGCCTGGTAGATGTCAGTTGTGATAAAGGTATGAGTCGCATTCTTTCAAACACATCGTCAAAAATGATTTGACCCAACAGTCCAATCTAATTTATTTCTAATCCTGGATCAGGGTACTCGGCCATAAATTTAACCCCAAGCTTGTGTGATAAAATCTGAAACTGATCCAGCCGCTACATGTGACTTAGCCTACCGTACCATCCTCCTAATCCTTGCTTACCTCTATGCATTAACCTCAGGCCACCTGAACGAGCAGCTGCCGTGGCCTTGTGTCTTCTTGGCTGTTACCTTAAGTCCATTGTCACTCAATGTGTGTAGGGAGGGGGTGTGTCTTGCCACGTGTTAATTAGTGTAACATGTTTTTGTTCATATTGTCCCCACTTCCCTCCCTCTCTCTCTCCCTCCCTTGTTCTCTCTCTCTCTCTCTCTCTCTCTCTCTCCCCCTCAGGTCGCAGTGCATTCATTGGTGTTGGGTTCGGGGACAGAGGAGATTCCTTCGATTTCAATGTGGCTCTTCAGGATCATTTCAAGTATGTTATCTGTGTATGTCATTTCTCTCCCCAACACAATGATGGTGTGTCATAGGCTGCTGTGGACTTTAGAAACCATAATTTTGAAAACCTGTCTTGAGGTTCACAGATAACTATTTGTGCACATTGCTACTCTCAGTGCCTTGTTGTGCATGTTTTCCAGTTCAGCCACTTGAGTATGTGACTCCCTTGCAGGTGGGTGAAACAGGAAATTGAAATTAGCAAACAATCCCAGCTTCCAGACACAGGACCAAAGTTGGACCTAGGCTTTAAAGAGGGACAAACCATCACTCTCAATATCGGGGTAAAGCTACTGCATGTATTTTAGTGTTGATTGTTTTTATTTCAAAATAGTCAAGCTCTCTTGGCAAATATGCTATAGGACTAATTATCTGTCTAATCCTTTAATTTGGTATCTCTGTCTCTCTCTCTCTCTCTCTCTCTCTCTCTCAGCAAAGCAGAAAAAGGGACAAACCCCGCCAAACAGGGTCAGGTGGACTAGGTCTCCTTCCTCCTCCACCTGGGGGCAAGATAGCCCCGCCCCCTCCCTCTGGCTCTTCCAATCACAACACAGAGCCACTCACGGGAGGTGGAGATACTGGTAAAGTTATAATCTGTTATCAATGCTTGTACAATTTTCAGACATAAATGTACTTGTGTGCCTATTTCTCTCCTCTGGGTATTGTAACTGCTATAATTGTTATAACCTGTGGGGAACACAGCAACCCAAATAACATTATCATGGCTTCCTGTTTCAGTTTGAAATGGATGCACTGATAATGATAGTGGTTCCATTAGAACCATAAGCCTTGCAGTATGTAAATAAATGTCCACTATTTCTATGTTAGATATATGAGCTTGAAGTGTAGTACTGAAGAGATGTGCTGAAATAATCCTGTCTTCTCTCTGTCTCAGGTTGTTTATTAGATCTAGATAGCAGTAATTCCAACTCAGTGGTCCAGTCAAACCACAGTTCTGACCTTTGGGGAGATTTCTCCACCTCTGCAAGGTAATCACTCTACTTCTTCCTTAATCGTGAATACAGTCCATCTCTAATGATGACATACAGTCACCTCCAAAATAATTGGTATGCTTTAGGTATTTTTCTTGCCAAGTTTACCTTGTTTCCTTGAACAACTTGTTACCTGTGTTGTTTATTTTAGACAGCCGTTTTTGCTAATGTTTATCCAAGATGGCTATATGTAGTTAATGTGTTTTGGAGGTGGCTATATGTAGTTAATGACTACAGGTATTGTGACTTCATATATTCTAATATACTGGATTAATGCACTTATTCTTTCACAGTTCACTCCCACAACCAGCTCAACAGGACTCTTCCTCTACCAGCTGGGTTAAATTCTGAAACTTCACCCATTTTCCTTTCTGTCACTCTTTCCACCTTTGTCTACCATTTCTGCTCCACTCAAACAGGAACTATGTTCACAGTCATCTACAATACACCGGCCACTCTTACATTAATTTGCATCATGAGTATTTATGACTGAAAACTTTACGAGGCTTAGAACAAAGAAAACTGTATGAAAATGTTGGAATTCGTGGAGTCTTAACGCCACTACTAACCCTAATTTAAGCTAAATAATAGTTTTGGAAAAGGTAATGATAACAATATTAATATATGCGGTATGTATAATGTAAATAATTACCACTGTACAGTACATATATAAGTTAACATAGTAGGATATATTTAGTCAGTATTTAATATATTTAACTTTTTCCTGAAATGTCAATTCAGGTTTTAAGTTCCAAGTGTTGACTAAGGATCAGCGTACTAGAGGGATTTGTAAGATCCCTACATTTAAATTATGGTTTGGCCAGATCTGTTGGGTTGTATTAGGTAGCTTGTTTATTTGTTTAGCAGATGTCGTTATCCAGAGCAGCTTACACAGATTTATTTTTAAATGCTATTCATATTGGATATTTTACTGAAACCATTTGAGGTATGCATCTTTCTCATGGGTACAACTGCAGTGCACCAGCTGTGATGTGAACCTGCAGATTCCAGTATCTTAACCACCATGTTACACTGCCCCCCATGTGTTACGTCCAATATGGCAGAAACCTCCAGTATGATGATCCTTTGTATTGACAAAAAAACGAGTTTCTTTGTGGTCACACTGAAACGTACCAAGAGCTATTTTTCAATTGGCAATAAAAATAGATGGCCCTCCATTGTCCAGTGAGGAGCAATGGACTAACATGTCATAATCTTCTGTTCTGTGTTACTAAGACTGGTGGCTTCAGAACGAACAGTAATCATTTGTTTGGAGATTTAAGGGAGTTGATATGCTTACTTTGTTAACCTTATATACCTACATTGTGTGGTCATATGCTCAAGAGAGTGTGTTCGTGATCGTATACATATTCTGTGACTTTTCTTATGACCCAGTGTATTACAGTATAATTAAGTACAAGCAAGCACATAAAACAGTACTTCATTTATTTAGGTTGGATTAATGTTGGAAAGATATGTACCATAGACAGTAAATGTGCTGATAAAGTTATTTCAGCTGGGCCTGTTACTGAGCCAAAATAAATACACTAACACTTGCAGATATGGTAAATATGCATTTCCCAGAAGAGAACAGCCATTTGAGCAGTCATTTATCAGGTTAACCTGGAGCTCCATTTGGATGAAAGAACTGGGCTGTTATTCATTTGGTCTGTGTTATGGTTCTCTTCACTGTGTCCACTAAGTTTTACATTAATAATTCATCAATCTGCCTGTGATTCCAAAAACACTGTATGTATATTGACTGTACTGAGCTGTATACGAAATGACCATGCTGAAAATAAATGGTTATTAACTGAGTTTGTTTTCCTTGTCTTGGTATGAGTGGTCTTTGATTTTGTCGACCTAAGGGTCAAAAGATGTCTATGCTGAGGTTGCAAATATAGCATGCATCTTATAAATGTACAAAGCATTATATGACGAACTTAAGCCGAGTGTTTTCATTTCATTTCATTTCATTCATCAGGGTTTAGAGACATGGACTAGGTTTTTGAATGGACCCTTTTCTGCCTGAAAATGAGTCAATTCCGTGAAACCCTCTGAAAGCATTTCTGATAACACTACTTTGTCTCCAGCCATCTTGCTAGGTTGAATGCTGAATGCTGCTGCCCTAGTCCCTAGGCCCCTGTCCCATCTGAGATCCTAAACTCCCAGTTGGCAGGATGGATTTTTAAAGTGGGCACTGCTTTTAGCTCAGTGCTTTATTAGCCGCTGCTCAGTATGTGTGCCATTCTTTCTGCAGCTCTTAAAAATACACCTTATGTGTCTCACCATGATGGGCACAGTAATGCTCTGGGTCAGGAAGTAAAAATAGAATGGAATAACTTTATTTTTTAATGTCTTGGTTAACATTTGGCATGCACAGTGACAGTCGGCTCCAAAGGCCAGTTTGTTGTCTATAGTGGTGGGAATCCTCAACTCCTTCTATTGTCTTCGCTCCAATGGTAAGGTGTCTCAGGGGGACAATGTTCTTCACCATTTCCTTTGTTTTTTACCGATCATAACCAATAACTGATCATAGTTTATTTGAAAATTATTATTTATTCTACAAAAGTAGAAAAAAATGTAAAATACTTATTTTCTTCAATGATTCTTCTCCTTTCTCATGTGGCTAATAATGCAAGGCAGATTTAGTTTTTATTTAAATTCCCCTTGTGGCCCCATAGCATGAGCTATCTTGGTAACTGTGTGGCACTCAAGGTCCTTCTCCACAGTCCAGGGATTTGCTGTTGCTGGTATGGTGTACCTATCTCCATTACGCTGTATTTGTTAAATGGTGAGCAGTTACATTGTCGAACACTAGATGGTGTGTCTGCACAGAACAGCAATTTGGCTTTTCTGGTGCCTAACCCAGCTAGTAAAGAATAAAAGATGTGAAAGAGAATGACCTTTCCTCCGTTTAAATTAAACTCAAGGTCTGTTTTATCCCTTTGGTTAGAGTAATGCTTAGAGATTGGAGATGGTGTAAAGTGAATGATAGCACTCAGATGTAAATGTAGATAAAAATATGTTAATTGCCCTTGTCAGGATTATGAGTAGATGCAATATTTGGAAGGTGAGGAGATGGACATTTTCACATTATTACATCAAATAGAGTAAATCAAGAAAGAACAAGGTGCATCTTTTAAAATATTTTTATTAGGTAACTAGCTGCCCATAGTTTTGGGAAAGTAAATATGGAGAAACAATTATATCCCAGGCCTCTTCTCTATTTTAAATTGACATTGAGATACCAAGTTTAGGTTTTTTTTTTTGGCAGAGGGGATTCCCCTCTGTCTCTATGTCACTTGTACCCACACAGGGATTACTGCAGTTCTGGCAGCTGTACTCCTGCAGGATATTTAGTCACAGGCTACGTTTTTGAATGTTTCCCAAACTATTGCCAACACAATATACTACAGGAGAGTCAACTTTGAAAAAAATCCTACCTCTCACAATTGTTTACCTGTAGACACCACATACTGTACGCTTGTCCAGTAGGACAAGGCCAATCAAGTCCCACCTCTGTGCACCCCCAAGTCATAGTCTTCTAATGGGAACATCAGGGCTGGCCAACACTGGTAGTTTCTCCAAATGAACAAAACAAAAATAGATCAACCATTAAAGGCAGACATAGTGGGAAATGTGCATGACTTGGTTTGAAAGTAAAAGTATCAGTTGGTTGAAAGAAGGAAAGCAGAAGACAAATTTTTCGTAGATAAGTTTTCCAGACATAAAAAAATGAAAATCAGAGGTTGAAAGTCTGGAGGACAGAAAGTTCTGCCATATGTTTCTTGAGCTGTCATGAACTCAGCCAGCTGATATCACTAATTTGTTTTACCTCCTGGTTTAGGAATTGTGCTAATTAGGAGATCCAAGCGACTGGAACAAAATGCTGGGGAAGACTTCTCATTTCTAAACTTGCAAATCCTGTTTGGCTTTTTGATTCTTACATGCTCTCACGTAGGGTGGATCAAAAGTCAGACACGTGCTTCTAAACTGGCCATAACCAGGGTGAGGGTGATGTTGCAAGGGCTAAGTAGAGTGACAGAGTAAGCAAATCAGCCGTGCTGATGACACCTTGAATGATGGAGAGAGAGAGTAGGCAGGGGAAATTGAGACAGAAGAGTAGACGCTATTACGGTACATACTGTCTGTGCGATCACTCCCGAGATCATCAACTGAGAAAAACAGCAATAGGGGAAGGCGAAGACGAAAAGGGAAAGGGGGGTGATGGGTGGCGGTGGCGATGTAAATATATAATCCTCTCGATTTCCTTCTGTCCCCCTCATAATATTTTTACAAGTTCCGTTTCGCTCACACACTTTTGCTCTCCGGTATTTCTGAATTTTTATTGGTCTGGCGCTCAGACGAGTTCATTTATGTTGTTTAAACACACACACTCACTGAAATATTTCCACATACGCGTACGCTTCGAGGCACGTATCAGGTTAAATGTCAGAGATCAGGGCCTATAGTAAGCATTAGAGAGCTACGCTGTGGTCTCGCTGACCCCAAATTATGTGTAAGGAAGCAATTAAATTGCTCTCTCTGACTGCGTAAAGAGACACCAGATTAACTGACCTGGCTGCTGGAGTAGCACAAGGCTAAACCATCGGGTTTTCTTATACCGCTTGGGCAACACACTTCTTGGAATCATCCATTGAACCCTGCTTTTGCCACAGCTGCTGCCATACCTCACATTATCCATCTTGCTGTTCCCAGCGCTGTGCTGACTTTGGCTAACGATAGTCCGTGTGCACATCTCGGTCTGTTCCTTTGTCAGTCACAAATTAAGCTGACAGCTCTCTTAACTCAGGCACTCTAAAAGAAGAACCAGGTAAGATTTATTGTAATAAAGTTTGACAATGTGACTGGTCACCCCTGATATTTGAAGGAAAGATCATGTGAAGGAGTTAACACATATTTGCTGAGCCAGTCCTGTGGAAAAGAGGAAAATAGACAGAAGCTAATGATGGTACGCTGTGTAAATAACCTCACACCAGCTATTTTTAGCTCTCTGAAGCGGTGCTCTGTAGACATGATCCCATCTGTCAATATGATTAAATATGAGAGAAGGGTGAACTTGCGTTTGATTTACCATTTATCTATTCGTACCCTTTTATGTTCTGCCAGGGTTATTTCATGGGTATCAAATCCAGTTCAGTTGTAAATTTTCTGCTCAAGTTTTTGGTTTGTCAGCATAAGCATCAAAATAATTTTGCTGTTGTTTTGTTTGTCATTCTCAATTTTTTCCCAAAAGAAAAAAATCAGAATGGAAGGGAGAGGTGAGCCACACAGAGCAGGAACAGGCAGGCTCTCTGACGGAAAATGCTTATGACAGTAATCCTCAAAAATAGAGTCTGAATAATTTAGCATTTGTGCATTGTGATAAAAGTACATATCATATTTTATATTTACAGGGGAAAATCTTGAAAGTGACCATGTTTTCCACATCTGGCTGAAGGGATCAACAGGTGGTTTGGTACAATAAATTAAAGAAGAAATTTCCTGTACACTGTAAAACTGGCAAATGTATCATTTATTTACAGATGGCAACATTTAATGTTTGACAGCTCTTTGTTAGAGATTTATGTTAGTTCTAAGGTCCTTCCATTATAAAAACATCATAGGGATGATGTTATAAACATGTGCTAATCAGGTCATCAATACAATCTGTAAATCAAACATACCATGAATTATAATATGAAACCATAAATATGTTGACAATAATCAATAATACAATAATAATAATACATCTAAATCATCCTTGTAATGGATTTGAACATAGACGTGCAGACATAAAATATATATAAAAGATTTAACCCACAACTGTGGTAAAATAGTTCTTGTAATGTCAGGGGACAAAATGGGAATGATTACTTAAAGGATGAAAGCAAAAAAAAAGAAGAAGAAATTAACAGTAAAATCTTATTTCAGAAACTGAATTTATGTACTATAGATGGACACCAAAAAAGCAACAAATGTTGGCTAATACAGCCATGACTACATCCATCTCCCTCCCTCCCCTACCTTCCTCATATTGTGTTTCTTCCCATCTTCCCTCAGGTCATTTTTATGTAATGCAATGAGCATAACCCTATGTTCTACCTCCTTTTTCTTTCTCTATCTCTGTTCCTTTCTCGCTCAATTTTTTTTCCACCTCTCCTTTCATGAGTAGCCAGGTGCCTCCAAGGTATTTGAGGACATCCTCAGGTATGGACCTCAGGCTGGGCTGTGGGCAGAGCAGCCCTTGGAAGAGGCTGCAGGCCAGTGGGGTGAAGACTGCAAACTGGGGAGGTACGGGACCGCATTCTAGACTCTCACCTTCATTACTCCACCCCGACTTCCCCAAATCCTGCCCTTTCCACTTGATTTCCTCCCCCCTCTCTCCCTGTCTGTCTCTTTCACTGTCCAACCACTCTGTGTATTTTCTGTATCCTGGATCATCTGAGGAGGTTTCTCTCCAAGGATAAGACCCGGTCAGCATGGAGTAGATCAGGATTCCTAGGGCCCAACTGTCTATACCCACATCTACTGACACCCAAAATGTGTTCTTCTCTGCCACTCCTCCCTTACTCCCCGTGTTTTTACCAGCCGCTACCCCCATCCCTTTTGCTCCCTTGCCCGTTGTGCTCTTTCCTTTTGACTTCCTGCCCTTCGCCATCTCCACTTCCGGTACGCAGTACGGAGAATCATACCAAAACCCTGTGATCCGCGCACCCTTGGGTTTGGCCATCCCAAAGTCACCCAGTTTGACCCACTGGCAGGTCTGGTCACACAGGAAAATGTTCTCAGGTTTCACGTCCCTGTGGACGAATCCCAGGGAGTGAAGATGAGACAGCGCTCCGCTCAGCTGTGACACCACCCTTTGCACCTTCTCCTCTGCCATGCCGACCTAGACACAAAGAGACAGTGTGGGTACAGCCTCTGTCCCCTCTTCTAACAATGGTTCTTAAGTGAGATTATCAATTCGATTTAACCCTGGACTATTAGAGAATTTGTGCATGTATGTGGATGTGTTTTCTCCCATGGTACCTTGGGTTATGTCCAATTTCAAACAAACAAATCTTGGAGAAAATTGCTAGTGAAATTTCCAGATTTACAAAAAAAGGAGAAAAAATATATAGGTATATCCATTTATATGTATGTATATACATATATGTGTATATAATGTACTGTATACAAATATATCTATATATAACTACAGCCTAAACTGAGGAAAATGAGACGAATGCTTTGACTATAATTTGAGAACCTGACATAGTGCACAGTTTCGAAACAATAAGAATTAGCTTACACCCACAGACCTCTGGGATGATGACGTCATACAGGTCTCCATGCAGTCCAGCTTGCTGGGCGAAGACGTAGTGTAAGGGGGTGGAGTAGACAATTCCCAAAGCCTTCGTGAGTGATGGGTGGGTGCAGAAAGCAAGAGAGAGGTTGTACTCTCGTAAGAATGAGATTAGAGAGGTGGACCCTCTGGGAAAGAACTTCATGGCCATTGGAGAACCTTAACAGAGTGACAGAGACGGAGATAAGGGTGGGGGTCCACATGTATTACCTTGGAATTAATATTCTGTGCATTATTTTATTAACATGTAGTGAGCTCTGTAATGATTGGTACAAATACATATTTTTTCTTGATTTGGCTCTGTAGTCCACAATTTTAGATGTGTAATCAATCAACAATTCACATGCAATTAAATGCATATTATCAGCTTTTATTTAAGGGTACACTTTGCTTTCATCATGTAGACATTACAGCACTTTTTATACACAGTCCCCCCCATTTCAGGGCACAAGGACATGTTAATGTTATATGAAAGAAAATAGTCCTATTTAGTACTTTGTGAAATGACTGCTTGAAGTCTGTGACCCAAAGAGCATGTTCTCTAGTAGGGGCCTGCACGGCCTGTGCGGCAGCCATATTCAGCTCCTGCTTGTTTTAGAAGTTAGGTTCCTTAAGTTTTCTCTGTCTGATTTGTTGGACAGGTGTTTGAGGGTTTTTCTTCATTATGATGAGAATTCTTCGGTCATCGACTATAATGGTCTTCCTTAGCCTACCAGGCTTTTGGTGATTACAGAGCTCACCAGCACTCTCTTTCTTCTTAGTGATATTCCAAACAGTTGATTTTGGTAAGCCCAAGATTTGCCTATGTCTCTGTTTTTTCTTATTTCTCAGCCTCATAATGTATAAAAGTACTCTTGAATAAAAGGTGAGAATCTGCACTTTAGCCACATGTGAATTGTTTGATTACAAATTTAAAATTGTGGAGTTCAGTGCCAAATCATTATGGTGCTCAATGTACATTAAAAAAATAATAATTATAAAGATTAAGAACTCATTCCTTATCTCCGTAGCATGTTAACAATAGTATGTTAACTCAGTTAACTCAAGTAGCACTTCAGGTGTTCTGGTCCATATTCGGGGCTACCACACTGCTGCTCCATCTTTCCTTTCTGTAGACTGCAGCTAATTACATACTCATCGGGTAGGTAGCTTGCTGTGTGAATTGTTTTAGATAACATTTTATCCTCCATTGATGTTACTTCTCCCAAGTTGCAAAGTCAAATTGCAATTGTCAGCCTGACCCAGCGTTGCAACATCCTCTCAGTTCAGGAGGGCATACACCAGCAGTTATGATGCAATTAAAACTCCGGACACAACATGACCTCAACTTCAATCCAGATAAGAAGAAAGAGTGATTTACTGACCTGTCTTCTTGTGAACGGCCAGCATGACCTTGCCATATGATCCCTCTCCCAGAAGCTTGACGACCTTGAAATGATCTGCGGTCTGAAGTGATGGCAATGACTGGGCTGTTAGATGACATAACGCATCCAACTGTCTTGCAGCTGCCTTGGAAGAAGCATTAAAGCATGTTCATTTTACATTCTGAATTCAATAATGAACATTAAAGCAGCAATACTAAATGTATTACATCAACACATATATAATAAATTACAACATTGTGGTGATTGAAATGCTCTTAGAATGGTAAAAGAAGGGTGTGTGTGCCCTGCGATAGATTGGTGACCTGTCCAGGGTGTATTCCTGCCTCTCGCCCAATATGCTGTATGCTGGGATAGGCTCAAACACCCCCCACTACCCTGACCAGGATAAGCAGGTATAGATAATGGATGGATGGAAATGCTTGTATGATATGATACATATCTAATGCTGCAGCAAGGCGACTTGTACTCCCTCCCATCTGGGTGACTGGTTCTCGCTCGTCCCTACTACGGAGTTTCTCCACCCTAGCGGTGGTGAAACCAGTGGTGGCATGAACTCCATGTTCCTCTAAGAACCACTCAGTCATTGCCCACCTTCCGCCGTAGTCTGAAGACACATCTCTTCAGACTGTACCTGGACTAACTATCTCTACACTGCAGAGCAATCCCACTATAAGATCACTCTGATCACTTCTATAAATGGTAAATGGACTGCATTTATATAGCTTTTATATAGCTTTTATCCAAAGCGCTTTACAATTGATGCCTCCTATTCACCAGAGCAGTTAGGGGTTAGGTGTCTTGCTCAGGGACACTTCGACATGCCCAGGGCGGAGATCGAACCAGCTACCCTCCAACTGCCAGACAACTGCTTTTACCTCCTGAGCTATGTCGCCCCATTCTATCCTTCTACTTTGTTCCTGTAGCACTTCCATGTTACACATGTACCTCCATATAGCACGTATGCTGTTCTTGTATTGTTATCTTGATGTTGTAACTTGATGTCTTTCCTCCTAGTTTGACTTAACATTACTCTCTGACCTAGCCTATGCTTACTGTGTGAACTGGACTTAATGTGTTTTCATGGCTACAAATAACTGTTACATAATTCAGTATGCACTTTTTGTATGCTGCTTTAGATAAAAGCCAAATAAATATAATGTAATGTTAAAATGAATGCTTTAATGAAAGTAATTTGATGTAGTGATGCAAAAAATACAGCAGTTACATACCTATAATAATAACAGAAAGGTAATGAAGATGAAAACTGAAAACAATTTCACATCTACCTTAGTTTTGATTCTGTGTATTATAGGGATGTGATATTCTTGTGTGGCTTTTGTCCAAACAATTCTTGAATTCATATATACAGTTGGTAATCTGTAGTTTAATCAAAGCAATTGTTCAGACTGATAATTTGGATGCTCTTATTGGCTTAAATTCTGTATTTCAATTAAATTAATTTGTTCAATCACATTCCTAAATGATTACTTTGCAGCACAACACTTTTCTGATAAGAAAAAAAGTATACGTGGAATATAAAATACAGATTATACCCTTTTCAATTAAAAAGCTGTTACAATGATAATTATTGTGAATTGATTATTAATGTTTCCCATATGTAATTATGTGCTGTAACCTGAAGGCACAAACAATCTTGTAAACAAATTCCATAATAATTTCTCAATATGGAATTTACAGAACTTGAAAGTAGAAATAATATGTACTACATTGCATTAGTATGTAACTATATTATTATATGATATAAATGTTTTTACATATTAGGAGTACGTTTCTTAAATGATTTGTTTATTATTTTTCAGTATCTTTCAAAAGGTTGATCTCACTTCTTCACATTAAATATATTGCTCACATTATCTTTTTGCAACCAAAATCACAATTTGTAAAAATGAATAGAAAGCAGCTGGCTGCAAATAAGCAGAATATTAAAGAATAAGCAGAAAGATTAAGAAGTGTTAAGGTAAACACAGCAATTTGGTGTTAGTGAAGAAGATCATTGTGGAAGCCACAACTTAGACAATATAGTAAAATGGCTTGACTTGACAAGAGAAGGAATGGTTAAGTAAATGTTTTAAACATTTCAGACAACATCACTAAGTGATATTTGCATAGATTCATTCTCTGTTTTTATGACTCATTCGACTAAAGCAACAAAAAAATCAACTTTTCCTATGTAATATTACTTGAAATATTTGCATTTTGCATCGCAAATGCATGCTTCCTTAAACAGAGAGACAGTTCACTTACTGTCATGGTGGAGCTTTTCCAAATATCTCTTGATTTTTCTCAGTCTGTCAGCATCTATGTTTTCCTCTTCTCTCTGCTTGGCTTCTTGTCATTTGACCGTATTATTATAACTGTGTAATGAATGCCTGCAATAACTCTCTCTGTTAGTACAAATGTATATTCAACACATAGCTTATACGTTGCAGATTCATGTGTGTGTATCCGTATTTTTGATTGAGTGATGCGTCTGTCCCCTTCGGTTTGTCCATTAATACTGCAGCCCCTTCCTTTACCCCCTCTCTCTCGACCATTCTCTCGCTCTCTCTCTCCCCACTCTCCTGTTGGCATCCCTGGAAAGATCAAAGTCTCTGTATGTATCCATCTGTCTCCAGGGGTATCCATCATTCAGATCTATCACTGTATCTCTCCACACATCTCCCTTACTGCCCTCATGATCCTCCATCTTCGGCATTCCTTCCATCTCTCCATCTCATTCAGAAAGGTCCTTCCAAAAAGCAGTTTCATGTTAATCAACAGGAATCCATGACTTGCGCAGCGTCAACTTGCTAACGAGGTGTCAGCAAAGAGCTGTGTTTCCATAAGCGGTGCTACAGTCAACTCCAGGGAGCCCATGTACAAAAGCAGCAGCAGCAGTAGCTCAATTTGTTTATATTTAACTCTGAGTGTCCATTTCATCTCTTCTCAGCGAATAAAAGTTTAGGGTTCATGTGCTAAATACATAATGCATTGCACATGCTTTTATGCGCAGTTGTAGCAGCAGTAATGAAAACATACCAACCATACTCTACTGATTCATCTCAAATTACTTGTATATTTACATTCAATATGTCTACATTCTCTATCTCCTCTACTCTCCCTCCCTCTTTCCCAACTCGCCATGCCTCCCTGTTTGACAAAACTAACAGCTGAGAAGCTGTTTTGCAAAACAGCTTAATCCACAAAATGGTGGCAATCTCCTCTTGCTTTTTTTTGCCAACCGAGTCCTCTTCCGTGCCAGTTACACCCCCTTCCACCAATAACTTCTCTATGACCCTCAACAGTCCCTCCCCTTGTTTTTCTAGATTTATTTCCCTGTAATTGCCGTTCCTGAAATGGTTACTACGTGCTACAATGACACTTGCAGCTATTATTATCACTAATATGGACAGCAAGTTCTAGCTAAACAGAAAGAGGAAAGAGAAAGGGATGCTGGAAAAGATAAAAAGAAAACTTCAATTATTTTCTCATTCCTTTTCTTTTTTATTATCCAAATTTTTCCATTACAATACACAGCCACACAGAGCCTTAAATCTTCAGAATTATAGCAGATCAGATGCCGATCTGACACACCAATGGCAATGTGTGATTATTTCTTCAGGCAACAATTGTTGTTGTGCCAGAATCATTGATTTTTCTAAAGCCAAAAAAGCCACTGGTAAACCAGTATGTGCCACATTTGTGTGTAAAATACAAGTGAGACTACCTCACCCACTGTTTTGGCAATTAAATGCAAATCCAAAACCAAAGTTTTCATCCATCCATTACCTATACCCACTTATACTGGGCAGGGTCACGGGGGGTGCTGGAGACTATCCTAGCATGCATTGGGCGAGAGGCAGGAAAAGGTTTTCATAAACACATATTAAAATTACTGTATTTACCATAAATTAAAAAGCAATAAAATTCCCAAGGCATGCTTGGCAACATTGATCTAGTTGATAAATAATCTCAACAAATCATCAATGTGACTGAAAAAAAAAACATTAATGCTGTCTTGGTGTCCTCTAATCCCCTCAAAATAAACAAATAAATAAATAAAGCAGTTTTCCACTTTAAAAAACTGGTTGCATTTGAGATTCCAACTGCATATATTGTTGAAGATGTTGTGCAGTTTTGTACGGGGAGGTAACTTGGTATTGTATCCATAGTGAGTTCCAAAGCTAATAAAAAAAACTCTAGGTGATAATATTACCTTCAGGGAGCTCACACAGCATGGACTCACTAAAGGGGTCGCTTGTTAGCGGGGTAGCCGTGGGGTACCCCCCTTTCTCAGCTGCAGGGCCTGGAGTCAATGGAAATAGGGTGGAGATAAATCACTGAGGGCAGCGAAGAGCCCAGCATTGGTGACCTTTCAAAGGGTAACATTTATGCTTATTGGCTGCAGCGAGACTAGATTGACTTGAAAAATCTTCTGGCAGAGCAGCAGCCACTAAAACTCCCATTTTAATGGGAATACTTTGGGGATTTCGGGTTCCACTCAGTCGAACACATTACGACTGTAATTTAGAATGCATAAATATTTGGATAATACTAGGTGCAGAGTCATTGTGTTTGAAGGAGAACATTTCATGCACAATTGGTGCAGGCAGCTGGCAGGGACCCAGCTGGCCAGATGGATATCTCAACGAATGTAATCCCTCCTTAGGGTGACACTATTTTCAGTTATATACTGCCCAGCAGGAATGCTGGCCACAGTTGGCCCTGGCAAAATCAGGATTTGGTTTAACCATGCGATGCATCACAAACAGAAATCCACTGTATTAGCAGGATCAGCCACCTAGCAGCCCTGCAAAAAATGTTATTTATAGTACAACACCATAAAGTCAAGCTACTGGCACATAATAACTATTTTAATAAACACACCAAATGTAACACCTGACATAAGAACATTGCTGTCAATCATTAAGTTAACTGGCTTATCAATGTAGATAACTTTAAGGTATAGTGATACGCACATAAGACTGTACTAACACCATTCTGTGATGATTTAAATGATGAGAAAACTGCTGTGGAAAAAAATTGTGAGCCTACAAAGATGCTTTTGCACAATATTTATATTTTCCATATTTTAGAAATGGTGTATGAATTTGCTGAATACATTCCTTCTTTCTCTGGAAAAAATATGAGCTAACTAAATTTAGTTAGCTACATACTTCAGTTTGTAGTGTGTGTGTGTGCGTGGAATTACCTTTTTCATAAATATACATGTCTATGAAATGCACCAAGCTCCTGAATATTCACCACCTACAGTGCAAGGGGCGTAATGAAGGGAAGCGGAAGTTCCGCCATCTCTGGATCTGATCTCTGTAGTAAGCTTCATTCCAGGGAGCATCTTCTACTGCGGGGTTAGTACCAAAGAAAATAACTGTCGAACGATTACAGCAATTATTGTTTAGCCGTTTTCGAGAAAATGTAAGACGTCAGATTTCAAGAAACTGTCACATTTTTTATGCCATATGGTAGATGTAGTTGAACGCATTTTCTGCTTAAACAGACCCTGCATTTTTCAGCTACTTGGCTGAAGTTAGCTAGCAACTAGCTGCTGTCACAGACTTGGTTTATCTTGTGTGGAGACTAGCTAACTTGCTATTCGCCTACCAAATTTGGCTCAATATCACATAATATCACGTATAGTTTATTTGCCTGAATTCTTTCCGTAGTCCAAAATCCTCACCCAGAATTTTATTTGCACCCAGTCAAGGTTTGCAGAGGAGGAGGAAAGGGGTGTGAATGAACGGTACCAGTAAGTAGCTGGCTGGGTAGATAACTAGACAGTTGGCTAAATCTTCTTTTACGTTTATTGTTAGCTTGCTGACTAACGAAATGAAAGTGGTCGGTAGATAGCTCGCTAGCCATGGTTAGATTGCTGGTAGACAAGTCGACAGTGCGCGAAACCTGGTCTTTTGGATGCATGTTTATTCGGCTAATTTGCTAACATTGGCATAGCTGCATGCGTTATTTTGCGTCTCAATACTCCAATAACGTTAGCCATGCTTAATTGTGGAGGTTGCATCGCCACTTAATCGTTTATGTCTGAAAGATTGCAATAGCTTGCGTTATTATACCCGCCTAGGAAAAGCAGTTTCCAAGCTGTATTGCTGACTGAAGCTAAAAAAGTAGCTAGCCTAGCAGCTATGGTGAACTGAACGCTTTGGATTACTGCTGTCTTCATTATGTAGTTGTGTATGCACTGTATCTTTTTGAATGAACATTTCACTGAGGCATTTATTAATTTATTTGTTTCAATTAAGAAAGTCAAATATTGCTACCCTGTGAAGCGTTGAGCTGGACCTATCCTTCGTTTATTTATTTGTGATTTGCACCTTCGACCATTTTACTAGGGATTGTTTTCTCATATGAAATCTTTCTTTAAATGCGTTGTTCTTTTGTGTTTTTATTATTGTTGTAATTTGTGCAGTTTCCTTTCCCAGATTTTTGGGGCTTGGGCCCAATGTCATCCTGGAGAGGGGCGCAGAGCATGAGCCAGAGCACTCAGTGAATGAGCGGTGCCCAGGAAAGCCATTCCCACCATCCCCACATTCCAGCTTGAACAGGTGAGGCCGAGGGGAGAGAAAACAAGGCGACTTAAATGAGCTGCTAGGTTTGCTCCGTTTTACTTTGCTCGGGATGCCTTTCCCATCCATAATCTTGCCCTGTTCAGGACAGGGCAAATAATCAATTCACATATAACTTTGCATCTCTCAAATTGCAGTGGAGAATTTCATTTCCAGTTCCTTTCCGTACATCCTGAATCAATAACTGCTGTCTCATTCTCACTTTTTTTGTCCTGATGTCCCATATTTTATTTTATGTATTTGCTTTCAGCTCGTTTGTTTAACGTTGGACAAGACGACAGCTGGAATTGGGCGTTTTGCTATTTGGAAATGGAAAAAATAATACATATAATGCGTTGTTCAAAATTTTGGTTTTACTTCCTGAATATAACCCGTGTCATTGCTTGCTATGAACAATTCCTTGCTATTCCAATAGTATTGAGAACAATTTGAAGTACCTCAGTACCTTTATTGTTTTTATTCAAGTGTTGCTAGTGTCCCTAATATTGAATCAAAAAGATTATTAATATGTAATATTGTTAGGTGGCGGTTAATATGACCATCAAGCTGACCTGAGTATTGAAAGCACGTGACTTGAATTGCTTTTATGGATAACCTATATATGATTTGTGTGCAACCAAACCATATAACCAAAAGGCCTTTCTTTCTAATGTATGGATGGGTTTTTTGCAAAGAAGACTATTTAGAAAGTTGGAAATTAAAGTGAAGTTGGAATATAAATTTTTTATTATTGTTTTTTAAGTGTGCTGTAAACAGTTAACAGTTAAAGAAACGACAGTTGTCCTTAGATTATACAGTTTGCAAACCAATAATGTTGATCATTAAAAAATCAAGTTTTTGACTGGAATGTGTCTCTGGTGGCATTAAAGCTCTTCCACTGTCTTCTCTTTTGGGCAGACCTCATTAGTGCTACACGTTCACCCGGTCACCATGTCGACCTCAATGCTACGCCGGCAGCTGAAGAACATTGTTCAGAACTTCTCTGAGGCAGAGATCAAGGTGAGACCTTACTGTCCCTTTTCTCACCTGTGTTTTACACCTGTTTCTCTTTTTCCTCCTCTGCATTCTTCTTTCATTGTTTTGCGAAATCAATGTAGTCCACTATCCCTCCCGCCCCAAAAATTATATCTCTCTGTCAGGTAAGGGAAGCGACCTCCAATGACCCCTGGGGCCCATCCAGCTCTCTGATGGCTGAAATTTCCGACCTGACCTACAATGTTGTGGCCTGCTCTGAAATCATGACCATGGTGTGGAAACGCCTCAACGACAGTGGGAAGAACTGGAGGCATGTCTATAAGGTGAGTCAGAAGCAGAGCATGGAGGCTATAACATAAGAGACTGAGACTGTGGCCTACTTTTTCAAATCTTTCAAATACATTTTACAGTTTTGACATGCGACAAATGCTTTGAGCCAGAGTAACAGAAAGGTGTAATTAACATGGTAAGCAAACGGGAGGGTTGCATGCGCTCACGAGTGTGTTGTAACACATGACCTGCTCCTTCGCTACTACAGAGAAAGGCTGATTTTGGGCACATTTAAAACAGCACTGATGGCAGTTCTGTATTTTCCCATTGTTGCAGTGCTATTGAAAAGAAAACCGAAGAAATGAGAAAGGCGTATTATGTTCCTGTATCTCTTCAGATGATGGTTTTAGTCAACTATGCGTGGGCTAGACAGACAGCACCACAACACTATTAAACAAATTTGAGGGAGGGAGGGCAAGAAAGTCAAAGAAGGGAAAGACAATAAAAAAGGATAATCTAATGCATATAAATGCGCATCTAGAAATTTCATGTTTATTTAAAAATATTTTAAAAATGTGAAAATCTTACTCGTTTAAAAAACTGTCACTATGTAAAGCATCTCAGTTGTCTCATACATTCAGGTTTCATAGACTTTGAGTGTTCAGAAAAGTGCTATATAAATGTAATGATTCATTCATTCATTCATAGATGCATAGAAAATGAAATTTACAGATAAAATGGCTGTCACATGAAATAGCATTTTTTTGTGAATGTAAATTTTTTTGGCGTAGCATTTATAGAGTAGTGTTGTCATCCCTGGAAGTCTTGATTTTAAAACTTTGGCAAATAGTTTTCTAGCACCACCTTCTGGTCTCTATTCTCATATCCTCCCCTGATAACTATCGTTGAATTGGTCACTATTATTAGATTGTCACTTTTTTTCATTTTCCAAGAAATATACCTTATTTTAGTGTTTGTATGAAACTGTAATTGGTGCCTGAATGTACTGTGGCCACCATTGGCTCAGTGTTAATGATATGAGTTGTTCCCCAGGCCATGACTCTGCTGGATTACCTGCTAAAGACGGGCTCTGACCGTGTGGCCCAGCAGTGCAACGAGAACATCTACGTTCTGCAGACTCTGAGGGAATTCCAGTTCATCGACAGGGATGGCAAAGACCAGGTACTGCAGCGTGTGCACAGTCACACATATGCACACGTGCACAAGCTTGCTGCCATGCTGTCAAGCATTAATGTGTATGTACCCAGTGCCTCACCTCATCATATGCACATGCAGGCATGTGCTGGCATGTGCATATACACGCATATAAACACAAATGCCCAAGCATGAGCGTGCATACACACGTATATGCACGCACGCACACGCACACACACACACACACACACACACACACACTCTCTCCAAATAAATTACCATAAATACCAGGGACAAGATACTGTATGCAGTATTCAGCAGAAATGGCTCCATAGTACTAAGCGTTGTTTTGAACAGGGTGTGAACGTGAGGGAGAAGGCGAAGCAGCTAGTCACTCTGCTGAAAGATGAAGAGAAGCTAAAGGAAGAGAGAGCCCAGGCACTGAAGACCAAAGAGAAGATGGCACAGACCACCAGTGGTGAGCGAGCGTTCCCCTTCCCCTCCTCAGCCTTCATTCACTGAGATAAAGTGAAGGCTCTCATGAACCGCACGGCTAATTATAGAGGTGCTGAAAAAAATCTGGGTTTTCTTGTGTGTGTGTGTGTGTGTGAGCGATCTGGAGCCCTTGCAACATTCGAGTCTGCACGTAGCTATGCGGGGTGCAAGATTAAACAGGATACATTCATGTATAAATGATCCTGTTTTTTAAACCAGCTTAAGACCCTGCAACATTTTGAGGAGCTGGTGCCAGGCGGTGTGGTGCGCACTTCCAGAAGTGTATATGCGACACGACTCTGATGAGCTAATCAAGTAGCGGACTTGCGCGCAAACGTTTGAGTACCTCATCCTTCCCTCGAGTAAATATAAACCTCTCAGTCCTGCCAGAAGGCTTCAGCTATGTGAATTTGACTGGATCTTTGAAGCGCATGAACATCGCAGCATAAACAGATAAAAATGTATATGAAACGTGGCTGTTCAGTTCTGGTATTTCATACATGTACTGAGTTGTGTTGAGGAGGTATAGGGAAAAACTGATTTTGATGCATGAGAAAATAGTATTACGGGAGAGTAAGGAGGTACAGTACTTCTAACGTTGAGTTCTTTTCTATGTCCCCAACAGACATAAGGGCAGAGAAGAGTGTGGATTAAAATGGGGGAAATGTATCTATATGAAGACGCGGGTGGCTAAACTAGAGGTTGAAGTGAAACTGCTGTTCCTATTTTATTGTGGTTGAAAAATGAAAGGCAACAGTGGACAGTCTAAGAGAAGGGCTCTTGTAAACAAACACATTGTTTGTCAGTATCCAGACACGTTTGTCTGTTATTCTTCCCTTCCTCCCCCGCTCCCTTATTCGTCCCCTAGCCTCCTCCACGTCTCCGGCCCCAGCCCTGAGCTTGGCTAACCGGCCGGGCGGTCTCCAGCTGGGCGGAGTTGCATCCCTGATCAAAGCGCCTGAGTCACAGGCGGCTGGGGACGAGACCAAGAGCAAGGAGGAAGCTGACCAGGTAAAAGCTAGCGGTGAGCCGCACGGTCTGATTCTTTGACTGTCTGGTGTGGCTTTTCCGGACACGACTGCCGTTCGACTAATACGGACCAATATCTGTTGCAGGAGAACCGTGTTACTTTTTTTTTTTTGCAGGCTGTAGACGTAATCATAAAACTGCTACACGATATGTTAGACACTACCAAGCTCCGTCCCCTGAGTCCCCTCTATAAATACCGCTTTCTCGCGTTTCAAACGTGCGACTTGCCGGTTCTTGCCAGACACCTGTGTCTCATACTGAGCTCGTAGGAGTGCTAGCAGTCACTTTGCATTCCGATACTAGGTTAGGTATTTATTAGCCGTCTTGTGTGTTTATTTGCTTTCCTCTATTGCAGCAAAGTTAGGTTGCGACACGCGAGGATATCCTTCAGTTAGCTCAGTGGCTGTGTAACATTAGCAAGCTGCAACTTTCTTTATATATAGCTGCAGCCTTCAGTCTGCTATTGAGCCTGTTTTGTTAGAAGCACGGTGAAATGCTATAGCCTAAGCACGCACGCTCGCAAACATGTTGTTGATTTTATTGCTTTGTTTTTTTTTTTTTGTTTTTTTTTTGCATCTTTTATTTAGTCTAGCTTGGATGTTTGTAGTTAAGACTATGGCACGCGGGGGTAGCTTTGGGTTACTTGCATATTGGTGCAATGGAGCAGCTCATTGTTTGTCTGCTTTGTGTAGAACTCTTCCCTTCCCCTGCTGAGCACTCACAAAGCAGTAAATGTGTAATTTACGTCTATTCACTGTTGCGTCTTTATAACAATGTTCGCGTGCCATTTTACAGCGAAACCACACCGAAGTGTCAGCCACACAGAGCAGTCTGTGTTCTGTTTTTTTTCCTTTTCCAACTATGACATCAACTATGACTACTGGAGTTTGACTTCGGATATGGATCCAACTCCGACGGTGATGCGGTCGGCTCCGGTCTAGTAAAACCATAAGGACCTACCACATTGGGGTTTATCCCTCTAATTTTCCATTGTGTGGAAAGCAGGGGAAATTCACACCCTCCTGCCAACAAAGTGGAAAAAAAACATGTCCATGTCTTGAACTGACTAAACCCTTTTTACAGCCTAGAATCCTTAGTTTTCCTTTCAGGATGGAGTTAGCATTGGTGAGGCAATAATTTGGTTTACCAGTCAGTCACACTAATGGTGTGTGAGAATTCAAATAGAGACACCTGCAAAAAAAAGCACATGTGATTGACTGCCGGCATGCCGGCGCGTGGGTCGCGACATTAAGACTGCTTTGGAGCGGTTGCAGTTTAGGAGAGGCAGAGGGAGAAGCCTAAAAAGGCACCAGAGCTTTCTGTTCTCATCACCTGTCACTCAGGTCACCTGATCCGTCAGTGTGTGCCCCCCCACCCACTCCCCTCTTGCCCGAGCCTGTGATGCTCTCGGTTCACTGTACCGTATTCGGTCTGTATATAGGAGTGTGTAATATGTATACAAAGGTCTGTGGTGTGTCTCATACATTAACATACATTACATAAAACTATAAATAGTGGTTGTTTTGTTGGGTAAGACATCAGGATCCCTACGGGTTCACCAAATTAGAATGCAGTATTGGAGAGGACTTTTAAAGGGGTGTGTTTACCCAGACAGGAAATTAAGGTACATTTCAACTTACCCAGAGTACTATCTATCTATACAGATGGTTTAATTGAGATTTGGTGATTTTTCTAGATATCCACTGCAGCTCACCCTGATGCAACAGACCTAAACTGGTCCAAGCTTTTGGTGCCTCAATGCTTCGAAATTTACATTAGAAAAACTCAACAGCAACGTCCCTTCCCAAATATAATGCCACCATTACTCATAAACATCCCCAGAGCTTAAGTCTTAGTGCAAGGTGTCAAATCAAATCAAAATTTACAAAGAGCATGTAAAGAAGCTATAACAAAAATCAAACAAAGAGCTTTAAAAAAAAAAAAAAAATACAGTGTAATAAAAATACAATACAATATAATATATTATCAAAAACATAAATTATGGCCATTAATATCTCAATCGTGAATTTGAAATCTGTTACCTGCTTTAAAAAAGTAATTGGCTAACGGGCTAGTATGCGGAATGTGACCATTTGTCGTAGTTTCAATATAACAAAAGTTCATTGTACCGTATTCAGTGTTAAAGGTCTGTGGTGTGTCTCCACTGCTTGTGTACAAACACACCGTTAACCCCTCCCTCTCTCTCGCTGTCCTGGAAGGCCCCGCAGACTGAGGGGGGGTCCTCCAATCTGTGGGGAGCCCCGGCCGCTCCCGCCGACTCCTCTGCCCCGCCCGCCGGCTCAGACCCCTGGGGCGGGCCCACCTCCTCGCCCCCCGCGAACTCCGACCCCTGGGGCAGATCCGCCTCTTCTCCCCCGGGGGAGTCGGACCCCTGGGGCGACGGGGGTACCGCTGCGAACACCTCCTCTGACCCGTGGGGAGATTCGTCCAAAGCGAGCAACGACCCATGGGGCTCCTCCGCGGGTGAGTGGGAAGATCAGTCACATGACTACAGGAATACGGGAGGCCTCAGACAGTCCTCAAAGGCCGGGAACACTCAGATATAGAGGAGCATGCCCAATATTAGGCAGTAAGTTAGAATCCAAGGTGGAGCTTTGCCGTGGCACCCTGGAGCAGGGAACTTGACCCAAACTGCTTGAGTTAAGATGCACAGCGGTATAAATGGATAGTATGTAAGAGATTATAAGCAGTGTACGGATGAGTGTCTGCTCAGTCCGAAGTGTAAATGTTCAGACAGGCAGTGAGGTTTGATACTGCCTCTGCCAGGAATATTGTACAAATTGTACGAATTCTCATCACCTCATTTAAGGTGGTGGATGGCTGATCAAGCTTATGCTATGTGGGAAGGAAAGCAGCTTGTTGCAGTAAACTTGTGGCGTGCTGTGTGTCACTTCTGCATGTGAAAAAGTCGTAGTTTTCACACGCCACCTTTACAGAGGAGCTCTATCGTAAGATGTGGGAGGGTATGAGGGTCTATGTTAATACAACAGGTAATATGGTGGTTTTATTGTGTCCATTTGTGTGGAGACCAGTTCAGATGAAACCCAGCACCTTCTCAGTCTGTGCGTATTGCAGTCCATACAAACAGTATGTTAACGGCGAGCGTGTGTATTGTCTCTCTTACTCAGCTGTCAGTCCGCCCGGTGGGGACCCCTGGGGAGCTGGTACTGCAGCGGCCGGCGATCCCTGGGGGACGGGCGGAGGGGCCCCAGCTGCTGACTCTACGACCTCTGACCCCTGGGGAGGCCCCGCAAATGGCGCAGGTAACTCACCTTCCCCTCTTGTGGCTACACAAGGGCTCTTTTACTCGCAGTTTACACTGCAGATGCTGACAGACACGAGGGCAACCACCTGGTGTGTGGCTCTAATTCAGCAGCGGTCACTGCCCTACCGCCATCTTTCACATTCATTTTTCCCACGGCGCGCAGTAACTGCTGCCGTGGGCTATGCATGGCAAATTGTGGTCACTCACTCACTCACTCACTCACAGACGACCTTTGAGGGACGTTTTGTGGGACGCATGAGCAGGTGGTGCCGGCTAAAATGTGACTGCGGAAGTGAGTTGCGCTGTGGGTCTCGACGGTTCCGTGCTTGCTAATATTATCTGTCAGGTTTTATCATTTGTGACGTGTAGATTTCCACAATGTTCCTGACAAGAATTTCAAATGCAAGACAGGTTGTGCTTTAAATAAGTGTGCTTTTGTCTCATATTACACATGGGCACATGTGTGCGGTTGTAGATGTACACAATGGAAACTCAAGGCTAAATATACTATTCAAATGCTCATTCATTAACAGACCCATGAAACTATAAATAGTGGTTATTTTGTTGTGTAAAACTTCAGGATCCTTACAGGTTCATCAAATTAGAATGCAGTATTGGAGAGGGCTCTTAAAGGGGTGTACTTACCCAGACAGGAAATTAAGGTCCATCTACGCTTACCCAGAATATTGTCTATCCGTCCAAATGGTTTTATTGAGATTTGGTGAGTTTTATAGATATCCACTGCAGCACATCCTGATGCAACGGACCTAAACTGGTCCAAGCTTTTTGTGCCTCATTGCATCAAAATTTACATTTGAGAAACTCAACAGCAATGTCACTTTCCAAATATAATGCCACCGTTATTCATAAACATCCACAGAGCTTAATTTTGCATGGTTTAATCAAAAACAGAATTTACACCCGTTAAAACCAACCGTGAATTTCGAAGCCGTTACGTGCTTTAAAAAAGTAAGTTGCTAACGGGCTAGTATGAAACTTGAGTGGTGGTGATGTGATGTTTGTTGTAGTTTCAGTGTAGCAACTTGTTAGCCACTTACTTTTTTAAAGCACATAACAGCCTTGAAATTCACTGTTGAGATATTGATGAGTGCAATTTATGTTGTTGAAGAAAGTGTGAGACTATCTTAGGGTTATGCTAACTACAGACCTTAGTTTCTGCGTAAATCGAAAACCCTAAGAGAAGAAAAAACATTGAAAACCTGCTGAGGGAACCCATGGCTCCAAAATGCGAACTCACTTCCAGGTTTTAGGTCTACACACTGTAACCCTCTATACAGACATGCTATGGTTCAGACTGTGTGGGGGTACATTGGTAGAGAAAGTATAAGAAAGATGAAATTGTGCAAAATTAAGCTCTGTGGCTGTTCATGAGTAACCGAATATCCAAAGAGCTTAATCTTGCATATTTTGCATTATATTAGGTGGCATTATATCTGGAAAGAGACGTTGCTGTTGAAACATACCTTTTAGGGTAAACTGTCGCTTTAAATGCACGTGCAATGAAATGTCCAGTGTAGCAAATTTCACCCATTCAAAATACAGTATTGCAAAGCACTTGTGACTACACATGAAATAAAATGTCCAGTGTAGTCATTTTCACTCCATCAGAATGCAGTTTTAGAGAGGACTTCTTAATTGCACATGAAATGAAGTACCCAATATAGTAACTTTCACCCAATCCGAATGCAGTTTTGTAAATCCATTTTAAATGCACATGAAATTAAGTGTCCAGTGTAGTAATTTTCACCCAATCAGAATGCAGTTTTGGAGAGGACTTTTAAATGCACATGAAATGAAGTGCCCAATATAGTAACTTTCACCCAATCCGAATGCAGTTTTGTAAATCCATTTTAAATGCACATGAAATTAAGTGTCCAGTGTAGTAATTTTCACCCAATCAGAATGCAGTTTTGGAGAGGACTTTTAAATGCACATGAAATGAAAGTGTCCAGTGTAGTAGGTCCCTGTAGTGAGTTGTGAATGGCAGGGTTGAGGCTTCAGGTTACTTGTTTATACTGGGAATTTAGTTACTATTTCTGGTAGATGAGACCTTCTCGTTTTGGCCAGAGAAGCAGCTCAACAAAGTTGATCATAAGCTTCACTCCCCTCCTGGGATCTGGCTGACAATTTGATTTCGCTGCTGCCAGCTGTAAGTCAATACTACAGATGAGAATAAACTGATTTTATTTGTTGTGACTATAGTCTAAAGTGAGCAGAAATTTGGTTTCTTACTTATTTTGAGATTGCCTTGGTCAACATTCATTCTATTACACATGAGTCCACTTTGGTTGTATTCCACTGACTCTCATTGGCAGTATTATTATTATTATTATTATTATTATTATTATTCTGATCATTATTTATTCGCTCAGCAGATCCTGTCATCCATATTGAGTTAACTTTTTAAATATGCTTAATTACATGTAGGAACCTTGTCTGGGGCTATAATGTCAGTGTCCCAACTGGGATTTGAACCTGTAATTAGTTCATTTACTAATATAACCACTGCTCTATGCACTATATTGTCCTGTTGTTCTCTGTGCATGAGAGTGAGAGTGAGCTGGACCTGCTGGTGATATACTGTCAAAACTGGGCCCTGGCAGTAAATTAGAAAAAGACAAAAAATGATGGTCTTCTAAAAAAAACCCCCAAATCTCAGGAAAGTAGGGGAATATAGTACTAACCCCACATCCGTTTCTTTTTTCAGGAGACCAAAAGCTGAGTGATGTCACTGCAGGGGGAGGCGGAGAGGAGGGTGGAGGCAGAGGAGGGGCCCCCGCGTCCTTGGACCTGTCTTCCATAAGCGCTGCTCTCCCTGCCAAAAAAACGCCCGAGTCCTTCCTGGGCGCTAACGCGTCGCTGGTGGATTTAGACTCCCTGATCTCGTCCAAACCCAAACCCAAGCAGTCAGGCCCATCCATGGCCTCCATGGTCACCAAGCCCAGCCCTTTCACGCAGTCGCAGGGTAAGGAAGGATAGCGGGGAGAGGGAGAGAGAAAACTTGCTTTAAAAAAAAAAGAAAATTCAATTCCGTTATCGAGACCGTGATAGTGATTCAGTGTTTTGACGTGGACTATAATTCCCATAGTAGTGGATAATTGGTGTTTAATCCATCTATAACGATATTACCCTCAGCCTCGTAGTTATTAGTGCTTAATCCTCTATTCTCTCTCCGCTCTCATTCTCTTACCTTCCCTCCCACCTTCCCTCCCTCCCCTTGCCTGCTCATTTTTCTCTTTCATTTTTCAGGCTCCTCTCCTGCCCCAGCCATGGCTGTTACCTCAGTCAGTGCCATTTTCGGGCTAGGGGCGTCCCCCGCTGCTCCCCTTACATCCAGCCCTTTTGGTTCAACCCCCTTGTCCTCAGTCTCTCCACTAGCCTCCTATTTTGGGCCAGGCCACCTCCACACTGTCGCCCAGGCGTCCCCTTCCACTTCTGGAAAGTTCCGGACTGCGCCTGAAAAGGGAGCTTAGACGACTCCTCAAGCGAGGAGCAGGCTGGCCGCTTTGGCTCTCCTCACAGAGGGACCTCCCCCTCGGCCATACGCCTGTCACAGGTGGAGGAGTCGTGGAGCTGTGCCAGGCTGTTTTTTTTGAGGCAGGGGCGTTCGGGTGGAGACGGGCAGAGTGGTACGAGACAGAGCAGTAACCACCGGTCCTTTCATTTGAATTCACTCCCTCACCCCTGCCCATCACCCCCCCCCCCTCCCTCCCCATGCCTTCCTCCATCATCACCGTTTGTCTGGAAGCCTTATCCGTTAAACTCAGTATTTTTAAAAAACAGTAACTGAGCAACATTGAACCCAATTTTTTCCTTTATTTAAATGAAAAGCATTTCATGAAATGCGTTTCTTTGCAGCGTGGGATACTGGGTAGCCAACAGAGCATTAGCGCGTTCTGCTAGCCCTTCTGAAAACACACAAAAGTAAGGAACATGGCATGCTGCTATTACTGGGCTGGTAGGGGGAAGGAATTTAGGAAGTTGAACCGCAAAAAAAAATAGATTTTCTCAAAAAGCACAAACATTTCCCTAAAATCCTGCTGTCACACAAAAACGAAGTATGCTATCACGTACAAAGGAAAAGTGATCAGAAAGATGGATTTAAGCAGCATTCATTAAAAAAACACACACACGGAAGCCCATGTAAGCTCAAAATCAGCAGTATGATACACTGTATAAAAAGTCCGATTTCTGAATAATGCCTTTAAGCTCCTGGGAAAACTTCAGTTCAGTCCCAAACCTCTTTCCTGACTGAGTGCTTATAATAGGAGCTCTGGCGACACTCAGCTGTTGATACAGTCACAGGAGGCGGCCAGCAGAATTGTTTACTCTCTAAATCAGTCTCTAATTGGCTCAGATCACCCAGCTGGGTTGTAGATTCAGTTTGTCTCTCTGTGTAGGCATGCAATTTGTGAATGCTGATTATTCCGTTTTAAATATGTCACTTTGCCGGAAACTTCCCTCTCACTCCCCATGGGCTGGAAGTAGCACCTCGAAGTTCTTAAACCCTGAGTAAAAAGTCAGCGCATGTATTTGTGAGCCAGTTGAGCAGTTTGGAAAGTTCAGCCGAATTCAGACCTGCAATTTAGCGAGTGTTCTGCATAACTCATTTGAATGAGAGACTTCGGCAGAAAACGTACTAAAGGGTGGGACTGAATTCGCCTTGTGTTCAGTTAACTTTAACAGTGTTTATGTAATGCAGTCCGATATGTGCTGTACCAGTTAAAGTACTTTAATCAGAGTTCATTGAATGCTGTAAGTTTTTCTGCGTACCCAATGTTATCACTGAGCATAGCTGTTTACTGTCCAATTCTGTGAAACCCCAGTCTGGTGTCGAAGCAATGGTTGAGGTAGAAGGGGTAAAATAATATCAATTTTTAAGAGGTTTTCCTGGAAGAACCTGTGCAGTGTCTGTGGTATCAGACGTTGACTGTAGACATTGTAACTTTAGAAGCATGACTGAACATTAACTCGATACTCAGGATGCACAGGCCTCCAAATAGCGCTAAGCCACAAGGTCTGGGCGAGTCGTCATCGCTGGAGTAAAGGCGATGAAGGTCACGTTCAAATCCCCGTCTCCCATATGGGTATAACCATACAACTCGGGTTAACGGTTGCTATGGTTTGAGATCCATTAAAAACCCCCTGGGGACGTCAGAGTCAGCCTGACCGCAATCTGACCGCGTATCTGACCATGTACAATTTCAGCGGCAGTTGCACGGTCAGCAGTTGGCAGAGGGGGTCCGTCACGGAAAAGCGTCAAGGTTATGTTTCATGCATATTATACAACATCGGATGATTGATTCCGAGCGGCATCTGGTCCAGTCATCATGTAAATGAGCTGACTTTTAATCTTATGTCATGCATTTTCTTCTTTCTGTACTTCTTTCTGGAAACAAATTAGTTTCATGTTTAATCATTAACTTTTCGCATGGATTCAGCTTCTGTTAAAAATGACGTTTGGTGATCGTCTGTGACTTTGTCTGTGTGTTGGAAGTGTATTTGCTTTCGTTATGTTGTGTGGTTAATGTTAGGGTCCCACAGTGCCTGTAGACACTGGGATTTAAAACTCTGGAGGACCTGGAATTCATGTTTTGTTTTTGTTTTTTTTTACTCAAATCTGTCCTTTTTTTCCTTGTCATTCTTCAGTCTCATTCTTTGTGTCTTGTACAGTGTTTCTGCCCTTAGTCCTGCTGCACTGATGAGCGTGGCTTACGATTCGCCACTACTAATGACCTACGTGCTAATGGCAGCCGCATGCTCTCCAGCAACCCCAATGTTGTGGCTACCCTGAAAACTCACTGTCATTAATCTCTTTAGCCTTTTACCAGGGAAAGCCACTGGGGGACGTTCAAAGCAGGGCTTTCAGTTCATGCTTGTGTGTGTGCAGAGCACCTGCTGTCATAGAGGAAGTTGAGGAACACCCGCCAGAAATAAAATACAGAAGGCATTGCCCTAGACCTGTCCTTTCTGCTATTGATTATCTGAGGTAACCAGCTGAAATTTGGGCCTCGAAGCAATTTTCGCAATTATTGGACTTCCTTCTGAACAAAATTCATAAAATGGGATTGACGGGGGTGGTTTTGTAGTGTGTGATGCAGGTTCAAATCCCAGGTGGGGCATTGCTGCTCTGTTCTGTTGCTATGCAGGGATGACACCCAGGTTTGAATGAATGCAAAGTGCATGTGCTCTGCCACCTCCTGCATTGGTTGATTGTCTTTATGGTATTGAGCACTGACCAGAATATGGACATCCCCCCCCCCCGTTAAATGTATTGGAAGTTTTTTTTTTTTTTTTTTAAACATTATTGCAAAACATAATATATTTATTTATGGTTGTTACTTTTTGATATAAAATATCCATGGGAACACACTTTGAATTTGTTTGTTTGTTTATTTATTTATTTATTTATTTATTTATTTATTTGTTTGTTTGTTTGTTTGTTTGTTTGTTTATCTGTTTGTTTATTTATTTATTTATTTAAAATGACATAAGCAGGAACATCCAAGAAGAAACTAAAGCAATCAGAATAGACTTTAGGGGACTGGAACAAATCCATGCTGTTATTTTTCCATTATAGTTTTGATAATTATTTTGTACAGAGAATGAGGCTATTTATTTATTTTGTTGAATCACCTTTCTGTGTTAACTGTGAAAATACACATTTGAGAAATAAAATGAAAAGTAAAAAGGAGTCCACTAGTTGTGTGTTTTTGTGTCTTGGGCACTTAGCACTAGCGTGCACTGTGTGCAACTGCATGCACAATGTCTAATAGTAAGCACTGTCTGTAATAGTATTCACTGTGCTATAGCGTTTATTGTGTGTAATAGTGTACTCTGTGTAATAGTGTGCACAGTGTGTAATGGGGTGCACTGTGTGTAATAGTGTGCACTGTGTAATAGTGTTCACTGTGTTTAATGGGGTGCACTGTGTAATAGCGTGCACTGTGTGTGATAGCATTCTTTGTCCTGCCATTTCCTGTGTTTGTTTGTTTATTTAGATCCCAATTAGCTACTGTATTGTAACAGTAGCTACTCTTCCTGTGTGACTTTCTCTTCTCAAATTATCTCTAAAACCTAAATCGTATCTGAAAACCTATATGATTTCCAATTATGGTAGCTTCATTAGACCGTGGAAAGCCTAGCGTAACCTTCTGTCTTTGTGGACATATCTAATGTTGAAATTCATACTGTCAGTTATGACTGGGAAGGGATATGAGGTCAGATCAGGCTCATAATGACAGGTTGTTCAAGTGGCAGGGAATTTGGACCAACTGACTGTTGCATTCCTAATGGATATTCTAAGCCTCAACTGACAACCTGAACCGTGATTTGCCATCAAGTGTGTTTTGCTAGTGCCAGTTCTAAAGAAGTAAAATAGCCAAGGCAGGATGGCTCCCATTCTGAACTCCCATTGATGGTGGAATAGAATATTTGCACTTGTGCCCAATTTGAACACTTGACAAATGAAAGTCCTACTACATTTAGCAGTATGCCAACCGGTGACATAAGTCCCATTATGTCACTTCCATCATTTGCCTTTGAAATGCTGCAGAAGTTTCAGACGCATGCAACCATAATTTGACATTATAGACTAACCAGATTGACAACTCTGTTCTTAATATAGAAAGTTCCCTCAGCTTTGAAATATTCCAATTTAGTCTTATGAAAATGCACGATCAAGGACAAGGAACTTTCTGTGGATGTTCATAAATGCAGGCAACTGACCAGTCTGCTGTTGGTAAGAAAAGAACTGTTACTAAGTCAAGAAAATGGAGGATAGAAGGTACTCAGAATTCGGCCATCTGGTTAGTTTTTAATCTACTGTACGTGGTGCAACTCAAACAAAATGGTCTGTACCCTGAAGCCTGTATACAATCTATGACAGCCCTCATGATTCAAACACAATTTTGTCCCAGCCACACAAGCACAGTCATGCCCACAGGCCTGGATTAAAATATCATGTCTTCAACCTTCATTTCCAAAATAATGCAAGACAAGTGTATATATCGTTGATCAATGCAATTTATTGAGTTCATTTGGGTGATTGCTGAACTTGCCATGCTGTGTTTATGAATAGCCACTAGAGGTCGCTGTCTCGTTCATTCCCCCTGTCTCTGTGTGAAGGTGCTGTATTATCCCCTCCTCCTCCTCCTTTGCTCCTGTTTCAGTCATGATTGGAGGCTGATTCTTAATTAGTGGAAATCCCTGGGCTGAGAATGAGGTGTCCTCTCCCACCAGAAGACACTGCTCATCCCATAGACAGAATGTTTAACTGCAAGTCCAAAATGGACCTCAAAGCAGTAGAGAACAGAAACACACAGACAGGTATGTGTGTGCCTAGTTTGCTGGTGTGTTGTTATGATAATGTTATTATTGTTGTGTTAATTGTCACTGTTTTAGCATTATTCATTTATAAATCTGGAATTAAGGACTTTGACAAGAGTTTTTCTTTCCTCATACACAATTTTGGTCATTTGGTCAACTTTCCAAGCCGTCTGTGCTTTTTGCATTCATTAGTTAGTCGAGGTTAAGGATAAATGATTGAATCCAGGCCATATAGTAGCAACATTCTCAAACATCTCTACTCTGATTTTTCTGTTATAAAAACTCTCTGTCCCTCCATCCTTCCCTTCCTGTTTCTCCTTTTTGCAGTGTGAGAGATAGAGATAAGAGAAGGGAGCTAAATCGATGCAGTGGCGGACACACATTCTGCAAGTAGTATGTCAATACTGACACTGAGAAGACGGTCAGCATAGCGCATGACAAGTGTGAGGCATAACACTGCCCATGCACAGAGCGAGGAGAGCAGAGAGGGTTAATACGCAAACTTTAATTAAACTGCACTGGGCCAAGAGCAGGGTCATGGATTGGTTTGTAGTGACAGAGAGAGAAAGAGAGGGAGGGAGGGAGGGAGGGAGAGATGGAGATATGGAGCAAAAGGGAGAGAGCAAAAGTAACAGATGGACTTAGACGGATTAAGGGGAATCCGGGTGGGCTAGGGATGGAAATTCCCAAGAAAGCGAGGAATAGCAGCAAAAGAGGGAGACAAAAGAGACAGGTGGATGAAGTGATACAGGAGAGACGTGGAGAGGAAAATGTAAGAGAGAGGGATGTGAGAGAGTGATAGTGACAGAGAGAGAGACAGACATCCAGACAGAGCGAGCCATCGACGGTGAGTATGACTGATAGCAGTTTCTGCTTAATTTTGGGCTGACTGGAACAGAACGATGCTGAAGAAAATAGGAATGGGGGGGGAGGGGTGTTATTGGACATTCCTGAAATATACCCCAGAAACTGAGTGAAATTAATGTGAATGATGTGAAAGTGATATTGCATAAGCAGGGACAGAGACTGATAGAGACAAACTTGTGTAAAGATGGAAGAGAACGAGGGAACGAGTGAAAAAAAACATTATGAAGAGGGGCTGTGGTTGGATGTGATAACTGGGAGTTGGCCTTCAGTCCACTAGACCAAACAGTTGTGAAGGCATCATATTAATAAACGCAGTAAGAAAATTGGCATAGTGAGAAGGAAGAAAGACACTTGACCCGGCAGTGAACTGAACATAGCCAGGGGACATGGAAAGGACAGCTAGTCTTTATGAAGTGTTGGCAGCGTTTATCAATGAGTGTCAGTGACCTCACACTCCTTTGCTGCTGCTAAGGTTCTCCTGTACAAATAACATTGAACGTGATTTGTTCAGCAACCTCTGCTGCTTTATGGAATCTCTGCTACGATGTTGTATCTGATGAAAAGAATCATCTAGTGATGAATGGTGCTCTATTGATAGATAATCAATTGATAGCTCTATTGATTTAATTGTGCTCAATAATATCAAGTCAAATTAAATCAAATTGATAGCCATTTGACCCGTCAGATACTGTATATGACATTGTTAAACATTGAGTGGTCTGTTTATTTACAATTTAACTCCGGTGTGTAGTGCTGCAGTCTTACGATTTGTCTCGTCTATCAATCAAAATGAATGTTTTCGCTTTGTGGTTTTTTATTCTCCGTTTAGCGGACAGGCAGAGAGAGCGAGAGAGAAGCTGAACAAAGGGGATATATGGACACACCTAAGAAAGAGATTAAAATGGATTAATAGAGATTACGAGGAAAAAGAGAGGTAGATTGAGAGATGATCTAATAATTCCATCAAACAAATAATCACTCCTGGCAGGAGGGAGAGGGATCCAAGAAAGAATGTCTCAAGAGTCGAGCAAGACCTTAATTTATTTCATTTTAAATCTGGAAGAGAGGCTAGTTAACTGTGTAAGTAGACACATAACTATGGACGACATTTTCATGAATGAAGGCATTTATATATATATATATATATATATATATATATATATATATATATATATATATATATATCACATTTATAGTTATACTTCCTGTGATCATGCAATATAGTTGGTGTCCATTGCTTTAAATTCATCTTGAAAATAATTATTTCTTGTGATGGAGCTTCCCAATATTTGCGCAAACAGAAAAGACAATTCCTTGGTATCAGTGGCACCATAAGAGTAATGCCTCATATTTAAATGGTAGGGTACCTAAGTGGACCTACATAAATGGGAAAACGGAGAGACAGACGGGGGGCAGGCACATACTGTACTCAGAAATCAGGGAAGTGAGCTCCATCTGTTCCAGTTTTACCTTAAATCCTCAAAATTCATCTTTTTTTATCCCTGTGGCCTTCGACCTCCAGTTCATTGCCTTTACTCTACAGTTCCTGTCTGTTTCTCCCCCCTGCCTCCCACAGGCTTCTCAACCGTGCGTCCACCTCCCTCTCTGCCCCTGACCCTCCCTTTTTGCTATCGCTCCGTCGCACCGGCTCTCTCTCTCCCCCCCGTCGGCCATGTTGGAGCACATGTCCCGGCGCTCGCGCTCCCTGCTCTCCCTGTCCCTCACCTCCCTGGCTCTGGCGCTCTCCGTCCTGGCCTTCTGCACCTCCTACTGGTGCGAGGGGACCCACAAGGTGGTCAAACCGCTCTGCCTCTCCCCCGTCAAGATGAAGAAGTGCGGCTCCGGCAGCAGCCAGTCCTCCGCAGGTGAGGTGTCTGCGCTGCTTCCTTAATTACTCCTGCTTTTTAATTGGTCTCACCTGTGTTTATGACTCGCTGTTTGTTAGACTAACAGCAAGAGTTCTCCTACTTATGTGAGACTCACTGAGACTAACTCGTTACCACTCAAATTAATACTGTGTACCTAGTGAGTGCATTTTTTCAAGGGGTACATTTTGTCTTGGTCCTCTAAACAATGACAGATAATGTAAATGTAGCATGGGAATATAAATGATATGTCGCAAAAATACCAACACTTATGTTGACTGAATTGTGTATTTCTTTTAAACTGTTTGTCATATGAAGATTATAGTATTTTGGTCTTTGTGAAATGCAGTACAAATGCTACAGTGTTGGAGTAGCTGAAAGAATTGATTTTGTATTTTGTATAACCATATATCGTAAACGCTTTACTAACATAAAACATTCATTGTGCGATTGAACAAATAATGTAAATTTTCTCCTATTTAGCATCAGCATGTGTAATGTGTATTTCAAATTAACAGATAAAACGTCACCTTTATTCACAGCCATTCATCCATAACATGAGATAGCGTTAGACAGACTGGTGCAAGGCCTTTAGTACTGCAGGCATTAACTCAAACTGCTAGCCCAGAACACTAATCTTAATTACCGGTTGTACCATTTTATCTACTAGAGGATGGAACTCCCTACAATGAAAAACATTGTTTCAGCTCCTCATTTTGGAGTAGTATTTATTTTTTATAAGTTAATATAGACAGTGTTAAAAGCAGGATTGTTTCAATTTGTGGGTATACCATAGAGCAGGGGTGCTCACACTTTTTCAGCATGCGAGCTACTTATAAAATGACCAAGTCAAAATGATCTACCCACTACAAAAATGCGAAACATATATTTATTTACAAATATATTGAGGATTCTTTATATGTACAATGTATGTTGATGTACCTTGCATAACCGCATGAGCCAATATTACACAACACAACATAATTAACTATGTACATTTTTTTGTCATTACCTGAGTTTACTCTGATGACTTGCACTGAATTGAATCAGCCAGGGATACATAGTCCGGACAGTAGCTGCTGACAGCCAGCCTCAAGCACACTTCCAAATGTTCATCAGTCATGGTGGAACGGTACTTGGACTTAATGATCTTCATGTGGGAAAAGGCTGACTCACATAAATAAGTGGAGCCGAATAATGCAGTCAAGGAGGTAGCACATTTCCTCATGTTGGGGTACTTTACCTCTGTGAGTAAGTTCCAGAACTGTCCATGAGCTCTGGACTTCAGCTCAATGTCGGCTTGTAGTGTCAAAATCTCATCTTCCACTCCAGAAGAGTTCAGGTGAAACAGTGTTGCAATTTTTGATGCCAGTGAATCAACATCAGCATCTTCCCGAAAAGGATAGCACATGAATGTAGCGACTGGCTCGAGCAAAGAAAAGTCTTGAAAGCGTTTGTCAAACTCTGACAGACAATTGTCAATCTGCTCTGTGTAGCGTGCACTGTCAAGTTGCACACAGGCCTTCCCTTGCATCTCCAGCTCTGACACCAGGTTCTGGAAGTTTGCCAAATCATGGCGCTGCAGCTTTGAGGAGAGATGTTGCATCTTTCGTTTGAAAGCATTAACTGAGCTGATCATATTGACCACTGTTTTGTCTTTCCTTGCAGCTCTAGATTAAGGTCATTCAACATGTTTGTCAGATCGGTTAAAAATGCCAAGTCTAACAGCCACTGACCGTCATTTAGTTGCTTGTATTCTGCATGTCCAGCTACACGGAAAAACTCCTTAATCTCCGGACAGAGCTCTCGAAATCTTTGCAGGAATTTCCCTCGACTAAGCCATCTCACGTCAGTGTGTAGCAACAACTCAGAATGGTCGCAGTCAGCCTTCTCCAGATGTGCACGAAATAACCGTCTTTGAAGAGATCTGGCTCGAATAGAACAGGCGATCTTCGTTGCCACATCCATGATCTCTTTCATGTTGAGCATTTTAGCGCATAACGCTTGTTGGTGGATTATGCAATGGTAATTCAGGAAGTCTGGGAAAGCATCGTCCTGCTTGCACTTGGCAATGAATCCATTCACGCGGCCAACCATTGCGGGTGCTCCATCCGTAGTGATAGACACCAATTTGTACACCGGGAGCTGGGTTTTCTCGATAAAGTTTTTGAACGACTGAAATATGTCCTCTCCTCGCGTCTGTTCTTTCATGGGCAGTACTGTTAATAGCTCCTCTTTTGCAGTGATATCACTAAACACCATACAAATGAAAATGCACATCTGGGCCGTGTCACTCACGTCCGTAGATTCGTCCAACTGCAGTGAGAAACACTCGCAATCTCCGATGTCCTTCCACATTTGCTGGGTTAAATCCTCATCTATGGCTTCACAGCGCCGTGTAACTGTACTTCTTGACAGCTGGAGAGCTTTGATCGAAGATAATATTTCTGCCTTATTTTTAAAGTCCCGGAACAATGAGTCAGCTGCTTCAACGAATGCCTCTTTTACCATCTCTCCGTCTTGGAAGGACTTCTTGTTATTAACGATGATGTGACTCACCCGGAACGATGCTTCGGTGGCGGCTTTCGCTTTTGAAGTATGTTGTGCGAAAAATGACTGCTGTCCGGACAACTGGGATTTTAGTTCCTTCACCTTTCTCTTTCTCAGCTCGCTTTTCGGTGGGAAGTCGGTGTCGTATTTTCCATGAACAGTCCGAAAATGCCGCTTCACATTTCCCTTCTTTGGTATTGCGATGGTAGACTGGCAGATGAGGCAAACGCACTTCGAAAATGTCATCGTGAAAAAAAAGTCCTCCTCCCATTCTGTATGAAAGTGATAAGTTTTTGTCTTCTTACTTGGTCCAGCTCCCCCACTCATTTTTATATGCTTTCTTAAGTGTAAGAGAAAAACCCGAGGGCTAAAAATTGGAGGTAACTTGCTGACTAGCTTGTTAGTTTTGCTGCACTCGGATATAAGTCAACGTCCTTACCTTAGCTATCTATCGATACTTGATATACTACTAAGCTAGCTAGCTTGTGAAAATTCAGTCTCCCAAAGAGAGCGCGTAGCATGGGGGTAGCTATGGTAACGGGGCACGGTCTGTCAATCATAGCTAACTGACAGTTCTCATTACCACGCCCAGACGGTTCGGGTGAATTTTTATAGTGGGAAATTTAGGCTTAGAAAAATATGTTTTAAAGTACATTGAAATGACTGAAGAATAAAAAAATTGCGCACATTTCTTTTGTTGTTGCCTAAAGACAACTGGGAAGAGTCACGTTCAACCACCATGGTACTCCTTTAATGTCATGCGATCTACCAATACTACCTTTGCGATCGACTGGTAGATCGCGATCGACGTATTGAGCACCCCTGCCATAGAGGGTACATAGTGAACAGCCAATCACTTTTGAGCTTTACTTTTAAGTGTAAATTGTTCTTAAAATATTCATGAATACCCAAACAATGTTTTGCTCACTTAACATCTCTGCTGTCAGATATGTACAGCTCTACAGTCACATGTTAAGACTAATGTAAACTTTCTAATTTATATAAAACAAGACCTTGAACAAAACATCTAAATATTACACAAAAACACTTTTAATTGATGAATAATTTGTTTTGTTTGACACCAAATGTGATTTGGCATTATGTTTTTTTGTTTGTTTTTTTAAATTTGGGTCATCATGTCCCCCTATTGTAATCTAATATTTGTAGGAGGCAGGGATGGATTATTCCAGACTAAGCCTCTTCATAGTCTTTCCCTAAGAGTGCTCTTGACGTTCTGATTAAGGATTATGGATCCTCAATATCAACAAGGAAAAGGGCAGATAAGGTCATTTGGAAATCATTTGGAAAAGATGATGTCAATGATGTTGGATTTACACTGAAATAGTGTGCGCTTCGAACAACAGCATACAGTATTTTAACCATTTCACAAAGGAAACTGTGCAGACTTAGACTAAGACTAAGAAAGACTAAGTCCTGTCTGTCATTTTCTTTTCAGAAGGTCCTACTCCTCCCTCCAAGAAAGAGTCCTCCTCCCCATCTCCTGCCGTGTCTAACAGGACAGTCTCACAAAAGAAAAGGGAGGAGCTGGCTAGGATTCGTCAAAGGCAACAGGCCAATGCAGTGCATTACATCTGGGAGACCGGAGAAGACAAATACATGCTTCGATACTTTCACACCGGGTTCTGGCAGTCTTGTGAAAAACATAATGACGGTGAGAGGAAGAAGAGGGAATGAAAAAGAAGGGGGGATGTGAGGGAAAAAGTAAGGTGAAAGTCATGGCAGAAAGACTGGGGAAGAGGGTTGAAAAGAACCCTTTCATGACAGAGGATGTCAGTGGCCAATCCATTTAGGCAAATTTTGAACTGAATTGAAGTTCTCTCAACGTCTGTTCTTGTTCCCTAGGTGAGAAGTGTCGGAGCTTCATTGAGCTGACCCCTGGAGAAACTCAAGGTAAATTATTTGGCAATGTGAGATGGTGCAAAGTGAAGCTACCTTTCAGGGCAGGGAATTTGATAGGAAAACACCAACAAACTGTAAGTGTCTGTTAGGAATGGGTGGCCTAAAGAGGAGTTCCTTCCTCTAATGCTGGAGGGCTGCTTTTGGATGAGGTTTAAGACCATGCAGTGGAAACGTTCTTCAAGACAGGCTGTGGATTTATATATAGGTAACAGTAATACAAGCAAGCAACACCTGGGCTAATGAGTAGTCCGCATCAGCTGTACCTGCCTACTGGTGTACATGGTGCTGTCCATGGTCCTGGAGGCCTCCCTGCTTTTAGGAGACATCAGGAAGTACTCACAGTACCCAAAGGAGAACAGCCATCCCGGATCCTCCACTAATTCTCTTGGGATCACAAGCAATAAATCATGCTGGTAATCTTTGACCCGGAGGTCTCCACTGGAGATCTATGGATCTTACCACAGCTTATGTTGTCAATCACTATATCCATATATTTACTGTGTGATGCACTAAAACTTATTTTCACTGTCAGCCTTCATATTGATGTTTGTGGTAATGTGGTACTCTTGAGGCTAACACGTTACGTCAGTACTCAGTTCCACTGTCTGTCTCTCTCAGGGGTGCTGTGGCTGTCTGTGGTGTCTGAGTTCATGTACATTAGCCTTCTTGCGATGGGCTTTCTGCTGATGTGGGTGGAGGTGTTGTGTGCATGCGCCCACAAGGAGATGTACGCCCTCAAAATCAATGCCTTCGCTGCCATCTGCACTGTCCTGTCTGGTGAGCTTGCTTGCTTCTCATCCCTTCGTAAATGTAAAATGTACATTTTGGTGAAGAGGCAGTGTCATTTTTCAGCGTTGTGACATGCTGATACTGCAGTCAACACTTTTCATATCCAGTATGGCTTTAATTTTACTTTTTATAACAACGTGCATCCACGTTGCATCCATCTTGCATTTTCGTGAGGTACTTCATGCAGGCCTATTTTCTTTCTGTTATGATGAACACCAGTGATATCCACCATTTTTAAATGAGCAGCTGGCTGGTTCAGTGATGCTAATACTATCCTAACATTCTTCTCATTCTGTTGCAGGAATGATGGGAATGGTAGCGCACATGATGTACACCACAGTGTTCCAGATGACCGTGAGCGTAGGGCCCAAAGACTGGAGGCCCCAAACCTGGGACTACGGGTGGTCATTTGCGTGGGTGTTCAGTTAATAAGCATTCTTAAGTATAACACACACTAGGGTCACTGCTGAAGCTGAATCAGTCATATTCTATGCATGTTATAAATATTCGTTCAGGGCCATGGCCAAGGATGATACCATGACAATGGATATGAATGTCTATAATCTTCTTGAATGTTAATTAACTGTAATATAGAACTGAAGTTATGTTGAAGTTGGTAAAAACTTGATTGTGCAAATGGCTTTGATGAGACAAAGAGCATCTAAGAGTTCTGTTTGGGATTAACTGGGTGGCATTTCACTGTGACCCATTGTGACCACTTTTGCCCTGCCACAGTTTGGCTTGGATCTCCTTCAGCTGCTGCATGGCGGCCGCTGTCTTCACCCTCAACTCCTACACTAAAACCGTCATCGAGATGAAGCACAGGCAGAGGCTGCGATTGGAGGAGGCCCGCGCCAGCCACGCCCCTTCCTATGATGAGGTGGTGCCAGGGGGCGGCGTCTACTCGGTGAGCGGCCTGATGCAGTGCCAGGCCGGCCTGATTGACAAGGCGTGGGCCGCGGATGGAGTGGGAGAGGCGCCCACCCTCATGCTGGTCGGGGGCTGCGGGGCGGAGGGATGCGTGGACTGCGAGAGAGAGCTGGAGGAAATGGAGGACACCATGGAGAGGGACACAGAGAGGGAGGAGGGGTTCTCTGTGTCCAGAGAGGAGGACGGTGGGGCGGACGAAGTCCAGGAGGACATGGATGCCTTCTGCTAACAGATTTTTTGACTAAAGGGGAAGAAGACAATAGAAAGAAGACTGGGATTAAGATGGAGGGAATAAATTTGGGGTGTGTCAATGAAGGAAAGAGGATCATAGTTCATTATTGGGCTGAACATGACAGTTTTATCAGAGACTGATAAGTAATGACAACATTTACTTTTAACAATATTTTTTTCAGCTGAGATGGGAAATAGATACTTCCTCACCCTGTTAGGGGCAACAGGTTTCTTAATTGCTTAAAGAGGAAACGTTGTCTCAGTTGTGTTTCCCACAAAAAATATTTTTGATTATTATTATTTGTTTTTATGCTTATTCTTAATATTTGTGTCATTATTACTATGATCATCATCACCACTATTATGCTGAGAAAGTGCTGTCTCAGTATTTTCCACATATCATCAACACTGCTTCATTTCTGAGGTGCATTGCCTGAGAAACCCAGTGGATCTATACTTTACCATTACCTTTTATGAGCCTTTAGACTACACTGTGGGCTGTGGTATGGTACATATAGTAAGACCTGGACTGAAAAAAGGACATATGGCCCAAATCTTTCTTGTAACACGTAATCAAGTTGTGCTATGAAAGGTATTCTTCCCTATAAACTTCCTCTCAATTTGCTTTTATTATTAGAAGAATCCCCCACTAAAGGTCTGTGATTTGATATGCATTGTTTTGTGCTGTGTGTAGCAGGTGCTGTGTTTACAGTGTCCCTGTGCTTGAAATGGTTAGTGATTGACGTCTACCTTCTGAAATCCAGTATGCGTCATTGGCCAATTTACAGACCAATCAGGTGATGGTAATATATATCTGTCTTATAGGAACACAGAAAGGAGACATAGAAAGGAGAGCAGCGTGCTTGAAACACTGATATTGGTTATCAAGCAATGAGGCTATTGCTGTGTTCTTTCATAATTACATATAAGGAAATGCTATTTGGGGCATGTTTTTAGGTGTTACCATGTCTAATGGAGAATCTTATCAATCACTAAATACTGGTATATGCATTTCTATCAGGTTGACCAGTGTGCTAGCTTTTCAGAAACCATGCAAATTGGAAATGAAGAAGGTCGAAGGAATGGGCCTATTTAAATTTTTACATTGCATTCAATTTTGTTTTATCGCTGGTAAACCTGTCATTGTCCTAATTATTGCAGTGATCATCACTGAATTGGTGAGATTATAAATAAACATGTCCCTGTCTTTTTGGGCTTTTAATTGTGCACTGTTTTGTTTTACGAATTTACTCTTTTGCTTTTGTTGCTATGGTATTTTAAAATTCCTGCATTAGCATAAATTTCCTATGCAGTTAAATATTGAGAACTAATATGTGAATTGCTGAAAACATTCACATTTGGATCAACACACAGAGATGGAAAGATTACTGAGAGAGAGATTTTGAGAGGTCAACTCACAGCTGCTCTCATATGTTGTACAGAAGATTATGTCTGTAATCCCAAATTAGAAGAGAGAGAGAGAGAGAGAGAGAGAGAGAGGATTTCAGGCAGAAGAATTACACATTCAAAAGAAGGTACAAAAGAGAAGTGAGACAGTTAGTTTGGATGTCACATTAACTGTAGAAATAGAACCTCTCCGTACATCAGTAGTGACTGTAGAGGTAAATACTGTTAACTGTGACTGTGTGGTATTATCCCAGAGTCTGTGTACCTATTATCAAGAATAAGCAATGTCTCAGCCATATGTCCTGTAAGCATACAAGCATAGTTATAGCAATACTTATAAGAACGCAGAAGGAAAAACTTAAAACCTGAAACAAATTTATTTACTCCGTCATAATAATAACAATAACACAAAAAAATCAATCATGGAGGAATCTTTATTCCAGTATAATTGTTGTTTGTCAAAAAAAAAAAATGCAAAAAACAACCACAAACAAAGACGACCACAAAGAACCAATAGCATAATGCTTACACAATGCCAATATATTTCCCTTCATTTAATATATAGACATATATGAAATGGAGGGAGATTTCTCTTAGCCACTTAATTGAATCCTCAATAGGAGATCCACCGTGTTTTTGTTGTTGGAATGTACTTTAATGAACCAGGTAGTCCAATTTCATTAGCCAGACTCTGTTAACTTAAATAGTTAAGCTTTAAGTACAATGAATTAGTGAAAGAAGATTTAAGAAAATTGAAATGGAGCTGTGCCCTTCAGAGATATGAGGTACTTATTACTAAACCAGTGTTGGGACACGACTGTCAACCAGATTAAAATGGCAGAATCAGAGGGAAGGTTCTGTAAGGTTTTTGGGTGGTATATATAAAGCTTTGCATTGGTCAGGGCTGCATAACTGTTCTTACAGGGTACAATGATAGGCGGTTACATTCCCTGTGGCTTTGGTGCAATGCAATCTAGATCTGCATTCTGTTGTTTAAATTCAAGATCTTTGTTTTATGAACAATATTATTTATTCATTTTAATACGCAGATCTCTTAACAATGAAAAGGATGTGCTGTTGTGAAGGGCTAATCCAAAATCAGTAAGAGCAAACATTTCTCCTAGTTCACCATAAAAATAAATGCATACACAAAAATAGCCGTTGCTGAAATTGTATTATTCAAAGTGTGATCTCTAATCCACTTAAGTGTTCCCTAAATTATGTAGATAATAATATTAAAGTGATGCATTGTTCACAGCACAAACTACCTACTCTGATTCTATGCAATTTTAGGCATACAAGTGGTTTTGTTTTTAATAGTTATTATTAGGTAGCTAGCTTCAGAGAATTTTCAGCTAGCTAAGCAAATTTAATACACATATTTTACTAAGAAACTACAGAAATAAAATTTCCCTCATTTGTTTAATATTGTGCTCTCTCAACTTGTCATTTGTGTTCTGTGCCCACTAGCACAGAATTAGGCAGAATTCGGGCCAGTACAGTGGTATTTAAACCAGCCCAGCCCCTGTTGAGTAGCGTAACTGTCCCAGGTGTATGTTAGCTGAGTAGGAACTGGAGTCTTATCAGACAAAACATTGTTTATAATTTCTAGCTGGAAATGTGTTCATATTTTTGTCATACATATGTTATGCCTTCTTTCTTTTTTTGCTGGTTTTCAAGGGCTACAAGCATAACTTAGCAAACCAAGGTTGTTCATAATGCTCCAGTCTGGGTACAATCATTGTCAGAAAAAATGGAATTCTCAGTAACAGCAAAAGAACCATTTATTTTTATATTATCAACACAAAAAACTGTTGATTTTTTATGATTTTTTATTTATCTTTTTCCATGACATGTATGTAATGGATATGGACTCTAGACTTTAGAACAGGGGTTCCTAATCGTATATGAAAGGGGCCGGTGTGGGTGCAGGTTTTGTTTCATGCCAGCACTAAGACCGCCGATTCATCCAATTACCTAATCGTGGTTTTCAGTTAAAACCTTGATAAGCAGAATCGGTTTCTTAGAGCTGGGTTAAGTAAAAAACCTGCACCCACACCGGCCTTTTTCAGATAAGACTGGGGAACCCTACTTTAGAATGAGAAGTTCAATGATATCTCAAGGGTGACAAGGGGGAACGTTGTGTCTGTATATTTATGAAGCCTCATCCAAGCTCAAGGGAACATTACATTAACCCTCAGCATTCCCCTCAACATGACCCTGTTCAGTGTAATGAAAATATGTTTATAAAATTCTGCAAACAGTATAAAACATTTTGTTAATATAAATGTAATAGTTTGAATAAAGTTAACGGAATGTTTACAACTAGCCTAAAAGATTAATGGTGCAAAAAATAAAATTCAATATTATTTAACTGTTCTCTGCTTTTGTTTTCTGTATATCTTTTCAGTTGGATTTCTGACACCTTCTTTTCAAACAGATCCCCCAAATAGAAACCAATTCCCTATTAGAAATTTCTGCATTACACACAGTTAAGCTGTCAGTGTTAAACTGATGCTGATAGAGAACATTGTATTCTGTATCTGTACCATTTTAGACTCAAAAACCATGTTAGAAATGAATTAACACCGAGCCTTCTACTGTGCATATGTTTACTGTGTAATACTGATGCAGACTTTGGGGGCAGAAAAAGAAGACATCACTTGTCAGGAGAATACTGTATGAGACGAAGGGCGTTCTCATTCTCTAGAACGCCTTTGATAAACTCTCCTTCTGCCAATCGTTCTGAAAGAGACACAGGAGAAGGGGGGGCGTGGTTAATGACATGCTAACTGGCATCATTCAACAAATCTGAGGAAACGTGGCACATGCAATATGTTTCACACTGCTACAACTGCACTATTCATCATGTTTGGTTCAATACATACATGCATTGTTCTGATGGAGTTCCGTAATAACCATCTTTTATGACACCTTTCCCAGAGATAAGCTGAGCTCAGGCACCAAAATTGTGCAGTACTAAACATGAACACTGGGGGAGCTTGTGTTCAGCTCTTACCGTTGTCCCTTTTTTCAAAGTAGCTCCACAGTTTGTTGGCCCTCTTCTCAGCAGTGTTCTCGTCACTCGGTAGCTGTAACTGTTTTTCCTTGGGGATCAACTTAAAAATCGCCTAGAGAGGGAAATACAAGAACAGATGAAACAAAGAATGGTGCAATTAGAATCATCCCTGCGAATGAGTCACTGGATGGTTTTCTTTTGGTATCCACATTAAACACCCTCTTCCTCCTCCCCTGACTGAATGATTTAATACTGGTTTTGAGGACATCTTTTTCTTTTTTTTAATCCGCCCATTCTACCTCGAAAGTATCTGGGGCATTCTATTTTTTTCCTGTTGTTCTTCAAAGGTCTTAATTGGATGGACGGTCAGAGGAGTCTAGAACATATGATGCCAGCATCTGGTTATGCAACTAACTGCCAGATGGAAGGAGATGCATCTGTGGCAGTGGCGAATTGAAAAGCTGCTGCTTTACCCACACTGCCTCACTGTTCCACCGCTAGAGAATCTATTGATGTGAACCTCCTCAGAATAAATGGCTCCTGCCCAGTGTCTCAGCACAATCATTTTTGATCAGTGCTTGTCAGAAAAAATACCCCACTCCTCTCCACACCCACCAAAATGACATGGAAACTGAAATTATGAATGAATGATTGGAATAATGAATAATGAATCCATACTAAATGAGATGCCACTTAAATATGTTCCTTTTCCATCTATTACTCTTGGGAATACAATAGACAGTAAGTTTCAGCATATGGCACTGGCTTTATATTGAGAAGGAGTTATACTGCTGTAACAATATGATGATTACATGATTACGTGAAACAAAGTGTTGTTTTGTGATTATGATGGTTATCTAAATAACCCTTGCATGCCCTGTGTCCTGGTGCCTTGAACTAATCCCTTAATCTTACCCAAACCACAAATGAAGCCAAGCCCTATATATATCACGTGATCCATGTAGGAATTACACCCTTTCAATAGACCCCCCCCCCCCCCCATTTTGGGGACCATTTGTTTTGGACAAAGTCATTTGATGACTGCCTGAAGTGTGTGACCCATAGGCATCACTTGGCATTCATCATTGCTGGATAAGACTCTGCCGTTGTACCCTTGAGCAAGGTACTTAACCTGCATTGCTTCAGTATATATCCAGCTGTATAAATGGATACAATGTAAAATGCTATGTAAAAAGTTGTGTTTTAATGCATTTGGTTTCATGTAAGCAGAAAAGATGTTTCTGTACACTATAGAATTCGTCCTGCTGCCGCTGTCAGCAGTCACGCCATCATGAAGACAAGTGAGCCAGTTTCAGTAGCAGCCATACATGGCCAAGCCATAACACTACCTCCACCATGTTTCACCGATAGGGGGGGGGGGAGGTTTTGGACCATGAGCAGTTGCTTTCTATATCCACACATTCCTCTATCCATTACTTTGCCAACTCGAACCTGGCCATTCTATTCCTGAGGCTTGCCAGTGGTTTGCATCTTGTAGTAAATGTGCTGAGGACATACTGGCGTAGTCTTTTCATGGTAATCATTGACTCATCTATATCTACATCCTGGAGAACCTTCCTGGAGATCTGTTCTACAGATTTTCTTCACAATTGAAAGTATTCTTCAGTCATCCACTACAGTGGTCTTCTGTGGTCTACCAGGCTGTTGCTGAGCTCACCAGTGCATTATTGCTTCCTAACAACAAATAAAACAGTTTATTTTCATATACTCAATGTTTTAGCTATGTCTGATGTTTTTGTCCCCCTAAATGGGGGGGGGGGGTGCTATGTATAAAAAGGGTGTAATTCCAACACGGTTCACCTGATATCAATGTAAATGCACTTTAATCTCGTGTTCATTGTCACATTTCAAATCCAATGTGCTGAAGTACAGAGGCAAAACAAAAACAAAATTGTGTCACTGTTCAAAAATGTATGTACTGCACTATATGAAAAACCAATGTATCCTCATGACTAACACACCAGTTCACACAAAATTAGTCTCATATAATTTTGGTCTGACCCTTTGCCCTCTATCTGCAATAAAATCACAGCTTTACTTATTACTTCACATAACATGCATGGTTCTGAACTTGCCAAATGCAACAAATATAACAAATATAACAATATTCTGTGCAGTAAATATATCTTCCTCCAGTTCTAATGGTATATTGCAAACAACATGGCTACCACAAGCCATTTAAATGTAACAATATATGATATTTAGCCAATTTTACAAATCCTCTTGTGAACTGCTGAAATCATTTTTGCCACCAATAATTTGTGAACCATGAATAAACATTAAAATATCTATACACCTGGAAGGAGAACGACCATTTTCAGTCAATATGTTTCATGTTATGGGTGCTGCACTGGAAATTGGGCTGCTGTTTGAACATTTTAATCATATAAAGTTGAAACGTTTGGATTCCACGGTGCATGAGGTTTGGAATGTAAAATACAGAAAATTTGATTTGATACCAAAATTGCAAATCTGACAGAAGAAAATGGCTTATCACTATCACGTGAAAGTACGGTTTAGTCAAGTGAAAAAAAATGTTGATGAATGATATGGTCGCTATTTTCTGTAAAATTCATAATTTAGCAAATTTACATGTAATTGCTAATAATAAATGCAGCTGTCCGTTCAAAACTAAATGACCAGTGGTAGACATTAAGATACTAACAATTAACATCATAATAATTAAGTATCACACATTCAGAGATATAATTTTTCTTCTAGCCTCTGCGTAGTTTTAAAGCATATCGCACCAACAAAACCTTATAGTCTAAATCTTGCATTCCATTGTTTAAACTTATAGTCAAAATCTTGCATTCCATTGTTTACCCCCAAAACCTCGTAGTTTCAGGTGGCTTACTTCTCTTCATCTCTTTTTATAAGATAATTGATGGAGTGACCCATGTTATGGTGTCTGTCTTACCAACATTGGCATACATCCCATGCAGCAGGCCAAGGCACATTTTAGGGGCAAGGCATTCTAATCCCATTGTATCTATATTCGGTTCACTCTATAATTTGCAGGGCTATACTATATTTGTCCCACTGTTATCGCCTTAACCGAAGTGCTGACTATTTTTGTGTAGGCCTACATCCCATTTTAGGCACATTGCAGGCCTAACCAAAGGTACTTATGAGCTATCTGATCATCTATGTTCTGTTTTGTAGTTTCCTCCTTTACGACCCAGTTTTTCCCTTTACCCTCGTTTTATTACATTCGTGCATTTAGGACTCACTTGACAGATCTCGGTCACTTCCGACTTTGTGATGTATCCATTCTTGTCCACGTCAAAAAGCGAAAAAGCCCATTCCAGTTTGTGCGCCATTTTACCAGTGGAGGTCATATGCAGTGCGATGATATATTCCTTGAAGTCCAGTGTGCCGTCATCATTGGTATCAAAGGAGCGAAAGACGTGTTGAGCATACGTTTTGGCATCGCTGTCGGGAAAGAAGCGCGCGTAGATCTTCTCAAACTCTTCAGACGTGATTCGTCCCGAGGGGCATTGTTGTTGGAAGTTCTCATACCACTGCGAGAGCTCACTTTCTGTGAACTTCGTGTGGAGCTTCAGCTCATCCAAGATCTCTTTGGAGACAGCGCCACTCCTCGCGTTCCCCATCTTCTCTGACAGGTGGGAAGAGCGTAGTGAATGAAAGCTTCTGTCCTCAACAACTTGCTTCTCCGCGTCGGTTGAAGCCCTTAAATTTGAGGTGTGCTTCCTCTCTCTTCTGCCTTTCCCCCCAAAGACCCTGAAAATAACAGCAAAATATATAAATGGATCTGGATAAGCTCGTTTTAACGTAATCGTGTGAGTTACTGCTAAAACACACTTCAGCAATGTTCTTTGTTTAAGTATGAAATGTGGAAAACATCGGCCCACAACAATAAAAATAGCACGAATGACATGACACATTATGTAGCCCCCACAGACAGTATGCTTACTAACGACTTGCCATATTGCCATAATTTGGGCTTAATTTAGGCTAGGCTATATGAGGTATTACTTTCAGCCACACTTTGTGTGAAAAGGAGGACAGCATGTACGTTTTATTATATTTAGAAATAACTTCTATATTCCCCCCTCTTTTTGCAATGTGTGGATAGTTTTTTTTTAAAATGATGTATTTATTTTTATATCCCAGCCACGTCTATTTTTCCTTGCGTCTAGTAAAAAGAAGTTGCACTAGACCACCCCATCACTTCAGGCACGTCATACATACATACTGTATCTAGAGGACATCATTTGAGGAATTACTGAAATGTAATTTAGAAATGAGTTACTCAAAACTGACTAGTTATTATTCAAACCCATCAATATTACAGGCAAACTGGATTAACCCCTTTGCATTAAGAAACTGAGACAATTCAACATTTTGTTCTTTTTAATTTAACTGTATATGATAGTTATTTTTAATAAAATATATGTGTGTATATATCCCTGGATAAGTATGCTACTGAAAATAAGTGCTAAGAAGTTCTTAAATAATTATTAAAGGCAAAGGTTTGGCTATTAGTTATATTACAATGTGTGAGTCAATGTTCTAATTCTCTACCTCCCTCTAGTGAATTATTTGTGAAAGGCTATCTCACTTGTGGAAGAGAAATAACATCTATTTCGATTTCTTTGTCAGGATTAGCACAAAATAGGTGGAGCTGCAAAGTAGGCTTACTCTTAGTAGTCTTAAATTCCCCAGGTTTTTTTTGTGTCCATGGCACAGAAAAAAAAATTTCTCTGTTGCTTAAAGTTCCTTTCTTTAAAAAAACACTTACTCAGTAGAAAGAAACAAACAGATAAAATGAACAGGATCAACAGAGCTAAACTTAAATCAAATGAATATAGAATGGAAAAGAATATCATTTCCATTTTTGCAGCTTTAAAGACTATACAATACATTGCAGTTGACGTTCAGACTTCTCATTAACCTCTTAGGTGAGGGCTAGCAGAGATCCCCAGAAACATTAAGAATGCATCTACAACTGCTGATTGTGATTAAGGTTTTTTATATATACAGTATAGATGAAACAATTCTCAGAGATAAGCAGCTGAAATATTATGTCAATATGAGTGCAAAAACAGCTATATGTGGTCCTAGTAGTTCCAGAAGCTTAGGGGGAGATCTTGAACGTTTATCTACTTTCATAGAATGATAAAGAAAACAAGCACATAAAGACAGTAAAGGACTTCACTTATCTAGAGACAAAGTTTAGCTAAGAGGACGATAGGGACAGAACACACAGAAGAGAGATCAAGAAAGGAGAAATTTCAGCAAAAGGAAATTAAAAAGCTCATGTCGGTCCTACCTGTATGGCGTCCCAGGAGACAAACTGGCAAATGAATTGGCAATACAGTGCAAGAGGGGGAGAGGAGGGGATTTCTCCGTTTGAATTCAGCTCTAAGTCAATTATCCTGGATTTTGAGTGGCTCAGCCTTGATGGACTGAACTAAACATGTTGTCACATCTTTCTATTTCTTTGCTATGGCTCTCCTATTTATATTTACATGTGATAATGTGTAATATATGCTTTTATCAATTTTCCCTGTTATCTGTATCTATATATCTGTCTTTTTAAATTGGGCCACTGTCTCCTCTTCCTGTATCATACATTCAAATACATGCATACACTCACACACGCACACACACACACACACACACACACACACACACACACACACACGTTTGTATTGCTCTACTTGTGAGGACTTCCTATTGACTTGCATTCATTCCGTAACCTCAAACCCTAACCCTAACCCTAACCCCAACCACTACATGCTTAACCTTAACCCTAACCATAACCTAATTGTAACCCTAACCCTAAGTCCTAACCCTAAAACAGCCCCTTGAACTTGTGGGGACCAGCAAAAGGTCCCCACTTTGCGTAATTTTCCTCATCTTTCTATCCTTGTGGGGACATTTGGTTCTCACAAAGATAGTAAAACATGCCCACACACACACACACACACACACTCACACATACACACACACACATGGATGTAGGATTACCAGTATCATTAAACCATACAGTAGCCACAAAATGTAACTTGTACAGACATACATTTTATTTCATGGCTGCCTGTTTTCCACCAAGACCTCTTGGTAGCAGTGATTTTAGACATTTCAGTGCAGAAAATTGGAGGCTCCTGCTTATTTCACTACAGTTTATGTGACTTGACAGAATGTTCCCAAAGAGGTGTTGCCACACAGTAAAACGTCCACTCTTAATTCAACTCTAACATTTTTTTCCCCTTCTGGATCAGAGTGTGACCCAATGGTATCTGTTAGAGTTGAATTAACACAATTAGAGTTCATTTAACCCAGGACATTTTACTGTGTAAGAGAAGCTAAAGTATGGGAGCAGTGTAGAAAATAATCATTTAGAATATGTTACTTCTTTTATATGACTAGGAATGACAACTGAGAACTCACACCACATTTAGATTGACTGCATAGCAAAACAAAGAGGATTGTGAACACTGGGGATGCTGTAGCCACTGAAGTGCTGTAGCCATTGAAGTGTTCATGGAGAGGATCAGGTGACAGGACTGAGAAAGTAGCCAGATCACCAGGGTAAACACGTCTACAGTGTCATTAATTGGCATGGAATTCGTAATAGCCACAGTGAGTTCAGAGGCCTAGCCAAGAATTCATTTTAGGGGGTGGGAGTAGGAGGAGGGTGGAGTGGGATGCAGATGGATTGTCGAGCGGGGTGGGGTGGTGGGTGGGGGGGTGGGGGTGGATAAGGAGATTGTCTTTGGGGGGAGCTAGTTGCATGATTACCTTTCCAGTTTTCCTGTAATCCTCTTCCATGTGCATTTGTATTTCAGGGTTCTTTTTTTCGAACCAACTTCGCAGTGCACATTGTACGCGTATCATCCCCCTTGGCTACGTCTCTGGGTGCGTGAGAGCTCCTGGTTTAGCCACAGCACCACCCTAGTGTTCCCTCCTCTGCTCACCAACACCAACTTCAGTGCCAGTTTTATTTACTTGCAGTATGCAGTTCTTACAGCAACATTCCAAAAAGTGCTTTGATGGTGAGAAGAAAACAATGCAGACTTTTGACCACTTGGGCCATGGCTGGTTGACAGAGAGATCTCCTGTCTGAGCATTATCTAGGCCCAGGTCTACTTAGCTTCATGCATTTGCATCATAAAGACTGTTGTTGCCTTGCAGTTGTTAATACATAACAGAATGGAAAATAATAATAATTGTGCAATTGATGTAATGTCACAAAGGCAAATTGAACTTTTCTTTTCGGTCCTCATTTTTCATAGAATTGAAAATGTAACTGGATGCACACATTGTTGAAGATACCATATCATACAATAATCCTGTATTGCCTGATTTCTTCAATAACCTAAAACACAAATGTCTTGTTCACAAGGGTGAGTGAAACAGAAGGGTACCTCTTCAACCCACAAGACCTTTGGGTTACTGGTGGAACTGAATAGGAAATGAACGTGGCATTGTATTATCCTGAGAAAAATCTAGCAATACTGTATGGCAGGGATTCTGTGGGGTCTCAATTCTCCTCCAGGAGGGCCACTGGGAATGCTGGTTTTTTTTCACTTTAAATTCTGCCGACAGTTTACATCCAAGAAACCAGATGTAAACCAGCAGGAGAACCTCCAGTTCTCCAGGACTAGGGCTGGGGATCCCAGCTCAATACCAAAAGATTTTTCTACGAGGTCTCATCGCTGCACCTTCACACGTGCCAGTTTGAGACAGCGGGAGACGAATGTGTGCGCTCCTCTGAAGTACGTGCTGGGGCCATTTCCTTGCACTGCACTCCAATGGAAAGGGCTGTGCAGGCATCTGACCTCACAAGTGCTTTCCGTGCAGTTTGTGCAGGCAGAATGCCAGTGCCCGGCTGACCAGAGGACACAATAAAAATCTAAATGTTTCAGTGAACTGTCTTGCCCCATGGTCGGGTATCGAATCATGTCCGTGCCTGTGCTGACTGTGGCCAGCAGCTTGGCAGAATGGCAAGCACAATTCACACACCTGGCTGTAGCATCACCCGGGATGGGTGGGTATAAATTTGCTGGGTTGTCCCTGCTGCATCCCACAAAACTTCATTAGAGTGCCTCTCTGCCCTCTGTCTTATCTACAGGGACCACTGCTATGATGGAATGGGCCCATGATAGGGAATTTCACATAAACAATTGGTTACATTTCTTTTTGTTGAAAAATGGCTAAAATGCTTTCACCGTTACACAGGTTAATGAATGTGTTTGTGCTCTCTAGCACATGTACAGCCAAAGGTGAGGCGGTGTGACAGCTTATGCCCCCCCAGTCATAAACAAAGTCACAGCAATCCCAGGGTTAAGGATTGAGTTAAGGTATCTTAAGGGCCCTCCTTCTGCCTCGCGTGTATAGGGTCTTAAACAAGCTTAAGTGATGGTGACCCGTGAGCCACAGGTCACCATCTGCTGGTCCCGGTATTATTAACCTTCTATTGCTTCATATCTTTTGTCGTGACTGTGCTAGCGATGACAATATGTACGTATATGAGCATGATACAACCCACAATCCTCTTTTTTCCCTGCCTCTGTTTTGGTCCTCTCTCTTTCAGTGAATGTCATTCCCTCAGTGAATCTTATTCTGTGACAATGGGCTTGAATCATGCCTGGCAGTGTTTATACACATCAGAGAATAGATCCCATTGACAAATAAAATGTTCTATATAACTGGATTCTTTTTGTTGTTCAGATAAGAAAGTTTACAACCTACTTATGAATAAAATTGATTATTTCATAGTAAACTACAATTAATTTCATAGTAAACTAGTTTGCCGTTAAAAAGCCATTTTTGGCCTTTATTGCTAAAATTACTGGTGCATTATTGTAAGAGGGAAACACATCACTGTCAGCGAGACTGCTTATCACTATGAAAAGCTGCGTCACTGTGTGTTACAATGAAAGGCACACAGTACTGTGAGAAATATCTTTGTGAAAATGAAATGCATCGCTGTGAGAAACCATGGAGCATGTCATTGCCAGAGAGGATATCACAACTGTGAGAGGATTGTATAACTGTGAGAGATGACCACAGCACTGTGATCCCAACAGTGACAGATCACTGCAGGGAAAAATGAGGGGCCAGGACAGCAGGTCACAACATAACAACCCCTTCTTGTGTGAAAATAAAAAACAACTTTGCTAGGAAAGGTATGTTACAATTTAGTCAACTGTGAAGCGAATAGCTATATGTTCCAGCATGTGGTCCTTGTCTGTAAATACCATGTTTTTTTAACTGTTATTCAGTTGTTTTTCTCTTCTTTTTTTACTGAATGTATATTTGTCTATATTATAGTGTGTGAAGGCATGTTGGAGAAGAAAATATCTCCTCTTGTTTTTCTGTCTAATTTGTTCATTGGCCCCATGTCCTGCCATCTGCCATTTTGGACAGGCCTCGTGCTTAGTTGTCAGATTCGGCTGTAGGCCCCTTTGTTCGGCTTCCTGTCGTCAGCTGCTCGCAAACCTGTCTAACCAACTCATCCCTCATTCTCTTTGCACGCTTTCATCTGCTCTTTTTCTCTTCCCAGCCTCAGTCATCTTCCTCCTCCCTGCTTCTTGCGTTTTCCCCTTTCCACTCCCCCATTCTAACATTTTGAGGAGAGGATTTTTCTTTGTCTATAAATATGCACAGATAGTCTGTGTTTATAGGATTACCCACCCATCCCCAGCCTTCAAGCCAATAATTCCAGGCCTGACTCCAAAACTATCTCCAACCGCTGACCTTTGGGGGATCAGGAGTGGAGGGGCAAACCGTAAGACGCTACAGAAGATAGAAATAGTGACTGGGGGATGAGGTGGGAAAGGCTTAGGGGAACATGTTACACAAATATTATGAAAACATGGGGAGAGGGGAATCGGGGATGCGTCAAAGGAAAAATAGATCATAGACAAAAAAGGTCCAACTGCCATTTTATTCATCGACTGCCACCAGAATTTCTTAAGATAAAACCCTGAAATGATCAGATAGATGAATATAATACTGCTCTCAGGGGTGGCCAAATGTGGAAAAGTTAAGCTGGTGCAAGGATGTCCACTTAACGATCACTGTAAATTCTGGATACTCACATTGCATCTGTTGTGTCTCACTACAGGTCAAGGCATGCAAATAAATAAAAGATATACAGTGCAGAATCTCGATTGATTTGAAGTGACTACATTTTCTTGAGCTTCTGAACGGTTCAGTATTCTACCCCAACCAATGTCCAAATCTGTTGGAACGCCGAGATGACATTTTCTTGCTCCTAGATTGCTTGCGTCTATATCCATACAAGTTTTCCGAGCCTAGCCCACAGACACACGTGAGGATATCCCCATGATCTCCTTACAGATTAATGTTGGAAACTCCCTCTTATGCAAGTAGCCTACTTTAGCAGCAATAAACACTCTCTAAATTTGGACAAGTGAGTCTCTGTTACCTTTCCACTGGTCACTTTTCTGTCCCACCTCATTTCCTGAAAAATCAGAGTAAGCCTCTGTGCAATGTGAACTTTGCTGATTGATCATGTCTTTCCTAGCCTACATGTGGGTAGGGAATAGGGGTCGGGCTTAAGAGTCCTTGTGGAGGTCTAATTTGTAGCCTACATTGCTTTAATAATTGGAAAGAAAGCCTTTGTTTAATACCAAACACTGAAAAGGTTTTAAATGGAATGCATATGGTCTGTATTAAGTTAACTAAAGGGTAACTGTTAAACCCCAGTCCTCCAGGATCAGAAAAGTCCACATTTTTTGATCATGTGGCCCTCCAAGACCAGGGTGGCAGTGCCTTCCCCTGCACATGAATACTGTACCCAGTGCAAGCTGAGTGTTTGTCTCCATCTGTAGGCCACAACGGAAATTGATTCCTATTCTTATGGGAGGAGACAATGGGTCTGATTCACAAAACATGCGTATAATCATATTTGATCGTAAACTGTGTGTAATAACATTTCCACGGCATTCATCATTTTTTTCTTATCTATATTTGTTGATGGCTGTTTCCTTATGCTAATTACATGAACAAGATTGCACATAAAATTTACAGTCAGCATTCATCATCTCATACACCTGGGATGTGCACAAAAACAAAGGTCTGCACATGTGTCATGAACCCCATATTGTTTTTTTCATGGGAACATTTTTAAGAACAAAAGGAAAAGATAACTGAAGAAAAGTTTTGTGAATGAGGTTCAATGATGCCAGTGATATTGTCGATAATACTGGTTTAAGAATCCCCTCAGATACACCAAACAGTGGAAGTATCTGAGTGGCGAAGGAACGTGTTTAGCCTTACCCAATGCCACTGGAACGGGATTCATTTAACTTGATTATCGGACTCCAACATGGTGTTTTAACCTCTCCTCTGTGCTAACAGTTATGTATAGGAGGAGGCTGGTTTCCATCAGTGTGGCTCTGTACGGATCACTATCTATCTTGGTAGACTATCTAGCTTGTGTAGCCAGCATAGATACAACTGTGTATCTTGCTACGACACTAGTGCATAGGCAAATGACAACGGGGTGCAGATATCCTGAGTTCTGTGTGTATGTTAGGATCTTAAAACTGCTAGGTGTGGTAAGAAGTAAAGCGGAATGCCTGGTTAAATTAATGAAATTTATTGTACAGTATGTTAATAATGGCAATATGCAATTGTGCAAAATGTGTGCGTAGTTGAATGGCTATACACATAAGATGCGCAGGAGACATGTTGACAAGTCTCCTCAAACCATTGCACTTTTCCCCTTATATTGCCAAAGATCAAAGTAAAACTGCAACTCATGAAATAAAGACACCATCATAACATAACAGTATATCAATTATCCTGCTTGCGCTATCTCTGCAAGAATACCACATTGGGTCAACCTTTATATCTGGTTAGGCGCTGACCCATAGGTATCAAGATCTTTAGTCAGCACCCCACTACCAAAGACACCAACTTGTTCCCCATGACACTGGCTTTCCAGTAATACCAAACATGATTACATTATATTATGGAGAACCTAATGTTTACATAACACTGATCCAATAGGATATTTTGCAACTGAACTTTGTTTCTTTATCACACCCTGCTGAATCCCTGTCAACACAGTAAACACAGTCTGTTTTCTTCAGGGGGTCTGATAAGGGGCAGCCTTCTGTAAACCTAAGCTGGTGATGGAAATCATTTGGCCATATGTTAACAGAACTCAGTAATGCATGCGTACGAAAACAAAATTACGTTACACTACAGTCATCCTGACCGAAACAGTGGGTGTTAAACTATGCTCACATTTCCGATATTGCGTTTGTTTTTTTTGTTTTTGCCATATTTCGCTACCAGTAATAATTCATTTTTTTATTTAATCAACATTTTAAATAACATTTATAAATGTGGATAATTTTGATACTGTAGCAGCCAAGAATAGGCATTCAGCACTTTCTGTTCATGACTGGAAGGCCTCGGAAATACTGACACTTCTTGGACAAGGCCCGGCCTTGATATTTACTGTTAAGAGAACATGAACAATGCTTCCTCCTACTCAAACCCCGGTAATGTGTGCCATTTTCTGGAACTGCTGAGGAGAACAATGCTGGTTTCAAAATGTCAGATCTACACATTCATGAATATTCAATAGTGCTAACAGATTTGCTGTCAAGCTGCCTGTGCTTTGCAGTGTAATTGGTAGATAATTAGGTACCTTCTGAATTTGTTGTCTATCCAGGCCCAAAATAGATGTTCAAAGTGTCCTGATGAGGACATTTTATATTTTAAAGAATGTTCCTGCACAAAGGCTGTGCATATTAAAAACAAGGTAATAGTGAATGAGATGGGCATACTGTATATCGCTGCACGCAGCCCCACAGCTCCCTTCTGAAACGGCATGCTGTTCATTTGCAGCAAAAGAAAAGTGCTTGGTTTTCTTAATGTATTTATTCACATGACAATAATTCAGGCAGGCAATTACCGTGTGCTGCCATATGATACCTTCATTGTTCCTCACCTTGCATCTGAAACTTAGATACACTGCTCTTACAACAGCTTCTGGGTACTTGCTGCATATAACATTTATCTTGTTTTTATGTATTTATTTATATTTTGAAATCATATTGTATACTCTTTTATTATTTATGTTGAGCCACATTTTCTTTAGCTTCATTAACATCATATTTGTTTTAAATTTCCATGTTATCCTTCAGTAACAAGGGTATCTTTACCAACATCAATTTCCTTTTTGACATATTTTTTTTTGTCCTATTTATAATTTTTATTGCGTTTTTCAAGTATATATCAGGATCACATGACATTGTGTATAGCTGTTCAATAAATAAAAAAAGAACCTGAAGATGGTAGGGAGGATGAGCCTGTCAATGCTACAGTAACCTCAGAATAAAGGGAGAGGAGGGGGCGATGGTAACAAGATGTGTGGGGAGTGGTGGAAATTGAGGGGGGGGGGGTCAATTGTAATACAGAGGTACATAAGGCATAACTGTCATGCAGCACTTTCAAGAAAATTCTACAAGGGAGCCCAAAAACACCAGAATTCATCAGACTTTTCTATGTGGGTCTTCATGTAAACTTTTCCAAGGAGACTCACATAACGGCAAGTGTGAACCGCATTTTGACAGAAGGTATCTGTTGGGTTGATCATAATAGTAATATACATTTTCTACCAGGTAAATAAGGCAGTTCAATACACATTCTGTATCACAATCTAATCCCAAACCAGTTTTACAGTTCAGAAGATACTACTAGAGACATTGTGAATTTCTTGTCAATTATCAATTATCATAACCCCATGAAGTTCTCTCCAGTAGGCCTCGATCTTATCACAATGCCACAAACATGCAAACTGCAAACAAAAAAAAAAACTGCAAACAAAAAGCCAGTCTTGATCACTGAAAGATAAAGCAGTATCTCTTTCCCATAAAAGAGATACGCTCAATGAGCTATAAGATGAATTCACAACATTAGACATGTCTGGAGATACAAACTGGTTCTCAATTAATGTGAGGTCAGAGCATATTTTTTTACCTGCCCTACTTTGAGACTCGAGAACGTGCCGTACAGTAATTGAACGAACTTGTAAAAGTCACTGTGGTGCAAGTTAAATTTGTTTCTAAGGAACTGAAAAGATGTATTTGTGTCACCTATAAATAAGTTTGATGTATGAAGCCCAATGCAATTCATTGGAAAAGCAAAGCCAGGCTTGACAGCAGTGGGAGACCTGAGTGTTAAACTTACTGGGATACTGAAATATTTCCTGACATCTATACATGGCAAAATGATGTTAAATACCCCAAAGATATCGGTTAAAGATTGTGTCCTTTGTATATTATGGATACATGGTAAAGAACATAGCAATCTTGGATAGCAATACCAACCTACCAGATCCATGTCTATCAAGGAACCAGTTAAACAAATGTTTAATTTTGGCAGACCAGTAATACAGTTGCATGTTGGGAATGGATGCCCCACCCAGCTCCCTCAGCTTTACCAATACAGAACATTTGAGTTGTTTTGTTTTTTATTCCCCCAAATGTAGATGAATTCAGCTTTTGAAAAAAGTGCTATCATATAGCATGGAAGACTTTGAAAAAGATAATTCAGCCATAATTCACAACATTGATTCCTCAAAAAAATAAATAAAGTTGGAAGATTGGACCAGTCGGATAGGTTTTGTTTATTTTTTTAATCAAAGGAGGATAATTTGCTCTGAATAGGTCCCAGATGTAGGCATGATAAAAACATCCAAATATCAAAACCCTGCATTGGCTTATTGGAAAAGGGACCTTGGGGTAGGACTAGGGGAAGGGTTCAGATGCAGCACCTGAGATTTACCCAAATTAATTTTATATCCTGAAAAATTACTGTACTGATGTAGCACACCCATAACATCATCAGTAGAAGTCTTTGACATATTTTTAACTGCAGCAAATGTATTAGGATTTGTACCCTGATAATGCAAATTTATTCAGATACTATTTTTTCCATGATAGGGTGACTAGGGTGGCCAAGCCATTATGTACGTGTTTGTCTTTATATTTTCTTGTGACCAATACGAATGTGTGCGTGAGTGTGCAATTTCTTCAAGCGAATGTTATGAAAAATCATCTCCTGGTGAAACGTTTCAAATGTATTTTTGTTGAGTCTGCATAATTGCTGAGTTGGTATTGTCATATATAAATTGCTAGTGAGCATGCATTATTGTCTTTTCTCGAAAGCTATCATCCATTATTTTGTATGATACACCCCAGAACAAAAATGAAGGTACTACAATAGAATAGTGGCAAGGGGTAGCCAACAATTGCTGCAGCATCCACCCAATACCCACTAATGCAAAATAGTAAGGGAGATTGATAGGGAGAAGTGTACATTTATTCTCCATAGCTCCAGAACATAAAGCCTGAAAGAACAACAAGGAGAGCACAACAAGATTATTGGAAATTCTGTCTAAGAATTTGGGAACTTTCTAGATCTTTTCATGTCAAGGTATCTGTTTACATAACAGAGTGAGACTATGTACCCTCGTTGAAATGAGAGAACCCAACTTTGAACAAACTTTCCACCTCTCTGCCGCTTGGGAGGAAAGTGTAGCTCTTCCAATCTTCCCTGGCAATAGATGGCAGTGTTATTCACTCCCGTGTAAGGAGCTTGTGTGAACTTCCGTCAAATTTCAGCGTCTGCTACATCAGGTCAGGATCGTGGGGGCCTACTGTACATCAGACTCCAGACGAGAAAGAAGACTAGCGACAAACCACTGTGTGCACTTCATTCTTGGTTAAAAAAATCTCGCCCAACTCGAAACCAAGACTACTCACATATTTAAATTCGCCTAGGTTATCTCATTAACTGCACAAAATAATCGGAACATAAATTCCAGTGAATTCCCAACTAGCATTAGCTGGCTTTCCAGAAAGCTTGCGACAGTTCTCAAATCATAAATTCTTTGTCTAGATAAGGTTTTCTTAATAAATTATCTGGCTTTGTTATTATTTCTGTTGGTGGGTGTGTGGTGTTTGCTGGCTGGTTAGCTTGCTAACTAGCTAGCTAGCTGGCTGGCTACCTGCATACATTTATTCGTATTAAAACATTCTTATAAACTGCCTGCTTGGTAGCAGCACTACCCCACGCCGACCGTCCATTCAACCACGAATCCAAAATGTCGGATTTTGACGAATTCGAGAGGCAGTTGACCGAGAACAAGCAAGGTAACATAGGTGATTGCATTTAACAACTGAGTTTATCACTAACTATTTTACTAACCATGCATTCAAGCTAAGGTTTGCTATGAAGCTAGCTTTCAGAATCTCATGAAGCAAGTGTTTTCCCAACTGGCTACTTTTGTGACTGGCTAGATGACAGCTAGCTAGCTAGTCTAACGATAACTAATTTCGATGCAACATAACGGTTGATAGGCAATAGCGAACATCTATTTACGTTTTGCTATTGTGAGAGTAGCTAAATAGTTTCTTATCAAGCTGGATAAATTGACTACCGGCTGAATAGCTAGTTAGATAGCTTTAAAATATTGTACCGTCTATTTGAAGTTCCCATAGTCTAGACTGCATTGAAAATGGGCAGACATAGCGTTAGTTAGTTGGCTGATACAGCGTATTAACTTGTCTTTAACTATATAAATCGGAGTTTGTTACAAAAACATCGGCTAACCGGCAAAATGCTGTCTGGTTAACGCCGTCCATGTATTTTCGTGATATTAACTAATTGGCTTGCGGCGTTGCTTAGCTAGCTAGCAGAAGGGCCATAGCAACGGCCAAAGCATTCTAGCAATGCTAATGTAACGTTAGAATGGCTGGTGCTGAAACGAGTAAATTGAAGTCTAGTTGTCGTTATTTTCATTTCGTGGCTCAATTGAAGGAAACGTCATGTTTCTTTTTATTTGTGGTGGTTATGTATGTTTACAGTGCTCACATGAATAACGTTACCTGCTTCATGGGGCTGAACTTGCGATGAGAAGTAGAATGACATTATTGAATCAATACTTCGCGGTGCCCAGGGCCCGGGTTCAGATGGGCAGCAACGAATGTTTCTTCCGTGCAGTAGGCTACCTACCACCGTCTTAAATCGCAGCAATGCCTGGAGACGCACACTGCATGCTATTCTTCTTCTTTTAAAAAACAGATTGGAAGTTAATATTTATCTTTTATGTCTGGGGTATGACAGATTCGAAGTTAATATTTATCTTTTATTTCTGAAGAAAGTGACCATGTACCATACGGTGTGGCATCGATGGTCTAATCAATGTTAATCGCAAATTGGCTTGGTTGGGTTTTGTTCTGTCTAGAATTGGGATGGCAGGTATGCCGTCCCGCCAAGTAAAATGACTGAATCCACGCCTATGTGTTTCAGCTAGAATGTATGTGTGTTCGCATTATGCATGTGTATGCATATCCCTCAAGAATTATCATATAGTTCAAATATTTATATGAATTATCATTATACGTTACTTATAATAAGCACTATACAAAAAGAAATGAACTTCATTTGAGACACAAAGTTTGAGTGACCACATTCTCTTCAGATGGGAAGATGAAAAAATACAGGGCCAAGTTACATTAAATAATTTAGGAAACATTGGGTAGCATTGCTTTGGAATAGAGCTTGTTTAATTTGTGTGAGCTAAAATAACTAATATTGTTTGTTGTAACTTGGCCTGATTTTTCATATCAATATTTTTAACAAGAGTTCTTTTTAGTTAGGTTTAATTAATTAATTAATTAATTAATTAATTAATTAATTAATAGATCGTGCTTTGCATGTGTGAGAATTTTTGTACGTTGAAAATGTTTTTGTTGAGATTTGTATGTACACAGTTGGTCAGAAGTTTTAGTACTCTGTTTTTAGTTCAGTTTAAGCGGTTTAGTTGTTATAAATGACCTCAAATGGTGCAAGGTAAGAAGTGAATAGTCAGAAGTTAAAAATAGTTTTTTACTTCACAGGGTAGTGACTTAAATTTTGCAGTTTTAGAGTTGTATTTGTCTAAATAAGCAGGTGAGCAAACAAATTCTTTCCATTTTCCAACATGTGAGGTAAATCAAGCTAGTTTGGGATGAATTGGACAGAAAGGTCAAGGAGAAGCAACCCACAAGTGCAGCAGATCTGTGGAAACTTCTACAGCACTATTGGTGTTGACTTTCCAAATCATATGGCATTAATATGGTCAGTAGGTATTACTGCAAAACATGGCTATTTTGATTATGATTTAAATGGTATTTTTGTACAATTAAAGGTGTTTATTTTTTATCTGTAAAATTGTGGTAGTACTAAAACTTTTGACCGGTAGTGTAATGTCATGTCAAAATCCGAAACTCTTACAGCTAACAAAGAGCAGTTATTCCTCAAGTTGTGCACCCCTCTAATTCCCTGTCATGCCCCCCAGAGCGGGACAAGGAGAACCGCCACCATCGCCGCCGCACCCCGTCCCGCAGTCGCAGCCGTGAGAGGAAGAGGAGGAGCAGAGAGAGGAGGAGCCGAGATCGACGCAGCGACAGTAAGGACCACAGGCAGAGACGCAGGTAATGCATCTGCTCTGCAGACAAGGCGTGCATTGCTAGTCATGCCACATGCATAAGCCCCCTTTACACCAAATATCCCTGTGATACGGTAGCTTTTGCCTCTGGCCAACATTCACACAAGGGTCTGACTGGGCCTAATTTCTTCTCCAATTAGAGGTGTTGGTAACTTTCACACTGCACCAGGCAGTTTATTTCTACCCTGTTCTGCAGGGCTCATGTTTATTTAACCATCAACACCAGCACCAACTACCAGAAGCCGACTTAAGGGAACGAAGCATACGAATGGGGCCTTGATGGTGATTTTTGGATAAAAAGGAAAAAAATATCTTTGTGTATGTACTTCAAAATGGAAATCAAAATCAATCTGCCGGAAATGCTGTTACAGAGCCATTTCTAATATTCACTGCAGATTCTTTCTTTCACTTGTGCAAACTCGTTTCTCATTGGCCCACTCCGGCCTATTTCAGTAGTCACTCCCCACACCGTGAGAAGAAGAAGAAGGTGAGGAAGTACTGGGATGTACCGCCCCCTGGCTTTGAGCACATCACGCCCATGCAGTACAAGGCCATGCAGGGTGAGCCCCCCGAGCATCTCGCCTGCCTGCCGTCTCGTTTTTCTGACTGCGTGTCGACCCGACTGACAGTCTCTCCGTCCCGTAAACAGCCGCTGGGCAGATACCGGCTACTGCGCTACTGCCAACGATGACCCCCGATGGTTTGGCGGCCACGCCTACTCCAGTGCCCGTGGTGGGCAGCCAGATGACCCGGCAGGCTCGAAGGCTCTACGTTGGCAACATCCCCTTTGGCATCACTGAGGTGGGTGCAGGGTGGAACTAGGGCTACCTGAGCTAACAAAAGCAAACGGGTATGAAAACAGGATGGTGAGAAAAAGGCTTTTCTAATGATACTGACTGATGTGAGGAATCCTTTTCCCCACTGTGTGTGCTGATGTTGTTATCACTTGCACATGTAATTGTACACTGAATCTTTCACATGTAAACTGAGCACTATGCACTAAAGTGCATAGATTCGGGGGGTGGCTATTAGCTGATTTTGTGATTGATGGTTGGTATAACAAAGCCTGCCATAATGCTGTGTATGTGTCCATGTCCGTATCCTCAGGAATCCATGATGGACTTCTTCAATGCGCAGATGCGCCTGGGAGGTCTCACGCAGGCCCCTGGAAACCCCGTCCTTGCAGTGCAGATCAACCAGGACAAAAACTTTGCCTTTCTTGAGGTTTGCCTCTGTGTGTGTTTATTTTGTCCATCCAATGGCCTGGTTTAAAGGGTAAGCACCACATAATGGCATCCCCCGAAGACATTAGGTCAGTTCATTTTAGTCTAGAGGTTTTTTTGTTAAATTAAGCTGAAATTGTTGTTAGTATGGCTTCAAATTTGACAAATTGATCACTGGTGTATTTTAATTTTTTAATAATATCTTATGCTTACCCTTTAATAAGCCTTTTCAATCCTTTTCAACCACACGGCCAGACTAGGGAAAGAACCATAACACCACGACAGTCAGACAGAGCTCACTTTATACAAGTACAGCTGTATTAGCTTGGAAGAGAAAAGGGCAAAATATAAGGGTCAGTTGTATACAGAGCCCCCCTGGGGTCAGCTGAGAAAAACTTAAAAGACCCATGTGTAAATCTGTACTCTCGGTTTAGAAATCTGTGGGCACGGTTTATAAACGGATTCATAATCCCTGCCCTCAAATTACGAATCCATGCCCACGGATTTGTAAACCGTGCCCTCAAATTACGAATCCATGCACACAGATTTGTAAACCGTGCCCTCGAACTAGGATTCGTAATTCGAGGGCACGGTTTACAAATCTGTGTGCAAATCCGTAGTTGTAGACAGTCGTTGAAAGTTTTAAAGCCTTTAATGTATGGAATTGAGCCAGCGTCGCAATGTTTTGCTTGCGAGAGGAACTCTCTTACAGTGCTGTTGGATTTACTCTGTCTCCCTCCCTCAGTTTCGCTCGGTCGATGAGACCACCCAGGCGATGGCCTTCGATGGGATCATCTTCCAGGGACAGAGCCTGAAGATCCGCCGTCCGCACGACTACCAGCCCCTGCCCGGCATGAGCGAGAACCCCAGCGTCTATGTACCAGGTATGTACGTTGGTGTTGTAAAGTATGCTACAAATCTACCTGCATTTTGCATCTACCGTCTGTGACACAATTCTCCCCCTTGTTTCCTCCATGTTTCCACACAGCTCTCGAGAAAGGTTTGTGTATGAGTTTTGTAAAGATGTGCAATTGTACAGCCATTTTATTAACATTTTGACAGCTTGTGTGAGTCAGAAAAAAATAATACTAATTCACCATTTTGTGACTGCATTAATATTTTTAAAATGTGACTTCGCTAGTTAATGAATGCTGTTTTATATTCCTTGGTTTTAGGCACCCACTCACTGCTTAATTGGTTTAGAAAGGGTTTATTGGTATTTTGAGAGTGTGGGAGAGATCATTCTGTGCAATGGACAAGGGACCGCTTGAATTACAAAACTGCACTGTATTATGTCTTACTTGACAAGATGTTCTATTTGATTTAAAAACTGCACATTTGAATTTGAGATGAGACAAAAAAATATATATAAGGAAACATGGTCTGGTTGGGGAACTAGAAAATTCTGTGACCAAATCCCCGATGAGGAACTGCTTTTATACTCCAAAGCAAAGTACATGGCCTGAATTGCTTCTCTAATTTTTCAGCTGTTAAAATGATCTTGTGAAGGCCCTGTAATTTGCCCTGGATGTTGGTGTTAGCTGAGCAGTTCTGTAGTTGTGGTAATCCAAATGTGAAATGTTCCCTCAGTATTTAGCTCAGCATTATAATTGAATTTTTATACTCCATATCCTATTTTTATCAAATTTGAGTGGATCATTCTTAAAGTAAAGTTGCTTGAATGGATCTAGTTGCAGTGCCATAGTATAGAGTGTTACAGTTTGTAGTCCTAAAACCTGGAAGTAAGATTGCATTTTTTAGTCATGGATTCCCTCGTCAGACAATATTTTTTTCCCTATAGAGATTTTGTTTTCTGCCATAAATAAGGTCTGTGGTGAACGTAGACCTTAGAGAGTTTTGCGTTTTGTTCTACAAGAAAAATTACACCCATTAATATCTCAACTGTGGATTTTGAAGTGGTTTGTGCTTTTAAAATGTAAGTTGCTAACAAGTTGCTATATTGAAACTACAACAATGGTCATATTATGGCAACCGCCACTCTAGTTGCCATACTAGCCCTCCTGCATGCAACACCTGTTGTAGTTTCAATATAGCAACTTGTTCACAGCTTACTTTTTTAAAGCACATAACTGCTTCGAATTCACGGTTGAGATGTCAATGGGTGTAATTTATCTCTTAGAACAAAACGTTTTAGGCATACGTTCACCACAGAATCCAAAATCCCTATGGGAAAAAAGCATTGGAAATCTGCAGAGGGAACCCTTCGCGGAAGAAACTTCCAGGTTGGCCTACAAAAAGACGTTATCACTGTAACACTCTGTTCCGCCATTTAGTTTAGTTTGCTCGTGTGTGCTGCATTACCCCTCTCACTCCCTTTGTGTAGGTGTGGTGTCCACAGTGGTGCCAGACTCGGCTCACAAGCTCTTCATCGGTGGCCTACCTAATTATCTTAACGATGACCAGGTCAGTCCCAGGCTCTGATTCTGTATGGCAAACGCAATGTGAAAAGGGGCGTCCATTTCATTTTTAGTTGTCTTTCTGCTTTTTATTGGCCATCATCACTGTGGTCATCTTAACCTCAGATGGTCAGCTTAACCTGTGGTCAGACCATAAAACGACACAGCCCTGCTGAGCTTAAAGGGTTATTTCACTTTGGTATAACACAAGTACTTTTGTGGAGCTTTACCCTATTGTATTTGCAAAGACTGAATACTAGCAACATCAGCTGTCCCTGCTGAATGTTAACGGCATCCCCGTTTCTCCCGGTTGTCCAGCTCACAATGGAAGATAATAATTTGATAAAAGAGAGTACTCACGTCAAATGGTTCCTGTTTTTTTGAGCTGATAAGCTGTTTTCATGTTTAGCTATACATCGAATAACTATTTTCAAATTGGCTACTGCATAGAAATGCAACAAACCATAAGTTGATTATTTTAACCCCTTTATGCAGATTCCAAATCTGGCCAATTCTGGTACATTTTAGGGGTGTTTTATTTAAGTAACTCCAGTGTCATTTACAGTACAAACTTATTATTTTATTAGTTTATATATAATATATATTATATTTTAGTATACTTATTTGTTTATATTCCTAATTTAGGTAGCAATAATGTGCCATAAATGCAATTATCTTGGTAAAAATACAAAAATGTAGTTGTACTCTTTTAGTTTAAATACTGAGAGATCACATATATAAAACAGGCAAAATAGTAAACATGTCATGGATCATAAACTCCTTGCCCACAAGTGTGCAAAAATCTGAGGGTGGTATGCAGAAGTACTAAAGATCTATAAAGCCAAAAGTAAGCTGTGCACCCTGGTGTCCCTCTGTGTTTCCAAATCTATCCAAAATGTCTAAATTCTGCATTGCTGTAAATCATAACATAACCATATATTTCGCTACCCACTTTCACTCACTTTTGCACGATTTTCAAGTGGAATTTACTATCTTTTCTTCAGTATAGGAGTCTAAGATATCTAGGGGTTCAAAAACCCATCCAGAAATGAATAAAATGCTTGATGTCCATTATAAAATATATTAATTTGCCTCTTATGGTTTAAAATGAAATATTGATGTCACATTGGAAAATAATGCAAAAACATTGGGGCACACCGCGTTACACATACCTAAATATGTACTCATTTTTTTTCTTGTACTCTACAGCAGCGTTTTTCAAAGTGGGTGTCACGGCACCCTGGAGTGCTGAGAGATCGCTCCAGGGGTGCCATGAAATTTAAGTTAGCCTATGTTAAAAATAAAAAGATTATGATAAAAGGAATAAATCATACTGATTAAAAGTATTTAGAAGCTCTCATACTGCATTAGAGCTTGTCTGAACTCGGTCCTCCGCATGTCCCGTCAGGACGTAAATATAGTATGTTTGCTAAAATCTTCTGAAACAACCCATTTTTACATTTTAGCAAGACTGGTGGCATGTGGAGCTTTTGTAAATTGTACCACAGGAAATAAATGATTAAAAAACAAAAAAAAACTTTTTTTTTTTAGATTCCCTGCCCCCCGCCCTTCTGTATTCGTTTTCATTGAATAATTTTGTGATATAGCTCGTTGTATTTATGCCGAGTAGCTTTATTGTATGAATAAAAGAAAATACGCAAAACTAAGTGTAATAGCAGGTGGCGCACCTATGAAGGGTGCATACTCATAAAAAGGATGCTGGGCAATTTCCTATGCAGAGATCGGTATTTATGAAAAAAAGGCATGATAAGGTGCGTACTCTCTAAATAATCTGTAGTTGGTGAATTCTGTAGAATTTCTGGGACACTGAGCTCATTTTATAGCTTATTTTGCGACTCCTGCTGGTGACAAAAAAAAACTCAGGCATAAAAAATATTTTACTCTGTGTGATGGTCTAATGTTTGACTCCTATAAAGCAGTGAAATTACAAGTTAATCTGTTTTAATTGTCCACGTTTAATTCACTTTTTCCTCACTGCATGGTGCAGTTATGAAATTACTCCAGATATGTTTCCCTCAATATAGACTGATAAGTATGCCAGCTAACTTACTTGATGGGCAGATCATTTTTCCAGCTCACCTGATTACTTTCATGTGCGATCTAATACTAATTATATTCCTCCATCAAAATGTTGACAATGTTCTAGCTTCGCGGTAAACTGGTGCATCAAACATAACTCAGGACTGAGCCACCTATGAACGCTTACACTTGCTCGCATTAGAGAATGGTGCAAACCTCTTGAACAACACAAAGTTCCACTACGAGCCACTGTGCTAACACTGCCCTTATACTAACAGCTAGGCCTATTAGCCCCAAATTCAAATGTGCTTGGCATTATTAGAAAAGACTAGCAGTTGTCTCTTATGACCAATGAATATGACAATATCAAATATGCCACAATGTAAATAATAGAAATTCTGCTAGCAGTAATATGTACATCTTTGCTATGTACATATGTGTCCTCGCTAGACTTCATGCTTCCTCCTCCTCTGACCTACTCCTACTCCATGTCAGCATGGCAAGAATTTGCTTTAGTCATGCTGATGAGTTGGCAAAATTAGTAAAATCGTCCAAAAACCAAAGAAGATTACGCCTCAACAAGTCCTTGTATAGTACTACGTAACGTTACGGTTGACTGCAACTTTGTGCTGGACCTACCATTCTTGCTGTTTGTGCTGGGCTCTCAATTGTTATAAACTTCCTATGAAACATGTCATACACCAGTGGAAAGCTTATACTGAGTTACAGCGGCATAAAAGGTAAGTTGGGTTTTACACACAGCCGATGTAAATGCCTATCCCCGCTTTCTTTGCGTGTTTATTTCTCAGACAAATAGTTCAAGACAATAAAGAACCACTGCTTCTTGATGTGTAAAACCAATGGTAAGATTGTATATTTATGCCATATTTAGGTGGAGATATTGATAGTAGAATGGTGTGATATCACACAAGACTTCCTGTTGTTTATTTCGCTACCGCTAACCGCTGTATTGGCATACCGTCGAGCTATTGTTGGCTTTATCTTGTTCTTCTGATGGAGTATGAATTTTGGTGGTGAAAAAATATTTTTATGAACTCCCAGATAGATGTTATTGTCCAGTGTGACATATCTGGGGGGTATACTGTAGTTGCAGATGAGACTGCAGGGAGGGGGTGCTTTTTAAGTGGACGAACTACATGACAATGGTGGCACTTGTTGTTGTGTATCATCTACCAATAAAGCTAGAATACAGGGGTTGTTGTCTCCATTCATAGTTTGGTTGCAGGAACACTGAATGTCTGAGTTGAGCAATCTCTGGACGCCGGCGTCCTGGCCACTAGGGGGCTTGCACGAATGGTATTAATGCACGCACACATGTGACTGATGTGATAGTGCGCAAAGATACATTGCTTAGTTAACATAACAAAACTTTTTCCGGATATTCTTTTTATTTGATAAGGCAATATGTTGATAATAGATCAGTTGTATAAAAAAAAAGAGAAGAGAAAATGTATGATGTTAGTACACTTTTTCCTCCGTAGTTAGTGTGTGCATTAAAACTGTTTATTTTGTCGAGGTCCTAAAAATGAATGGGAGTGAATTGGGATCCAGACAACCGGGAGGAATGGCCGTTAACGGTCATCAGGAACAGCTGATGTTACTAGTATTCACTCTGTACAAGTACTATGGGGTAAGCTCCACAAAATTACTTCTGTTTTACCAAAGTGAAATATCCATTTAATGAACTGTAACCTGGTTGCTGGCTCAATGCCATAATTGGCCGAATCGCTTCAGAGTTTAGTCTGTAGGCCTATATTCTCAAAATCATTTAATTTGATTAGTGTGTCAAAAGAAATACAGTGCCTTTCTTAATTTTGTGATTGTTTCAATGGGTTTACAGTGTAGCTCTCTGTAAGACAAAGACGGCAGGGACGACTGCGGGTGTGTGTAGCTGGACGAACTTCAGTAATGAGGCTGGAGGCAAAGGTGCCCGAAGTAACTGGACCCTTCTGACCTGCACATGTATAGGCAAACAGAACATAACAAAAAAGTAAAGATGTATTTCAGTCTGCTGGCTTCCCTATGCGCCAAGAGTCACTAGCAACAATATGCATGGGCACGTGGCCGGTTAATATGCATTTCAGTGTTGGGGTCAGTTCAGTTTAAATTGAAGTCGGGGGACAATTCAGATCTTAACCAGTTTGATCAATTCAAATTTGAATGCTTTAGGATTCTTATAATTCCAATTCATGAATTTGAATTAATATTCTTTGAATTGGAACTGGAGTTGTAAATGCTTTGCTGTGGAATTGGAATTGACTTGGAATTTAGCATTTTGAACTTTAATTTTAGTTTAGAATTGTCAGTATCTCTTAAATTTTACAAAATGTTTCAGTTCATAGAAAGCTCTTTGTATTAGACTTTTTGATCTGTTGTTCTTTTAGTGTTATGCGGGTACTTTGTGTAAATTTTATTGGTGTCTACATGCATTTGCTTAGACCAGATATCAACCAGATATCAGACATGAAAATGTGTGATGTAAAACAAACTATCTACTATATCACTGGAAATACAATGGATTTTAAAAAGTTTTTCTCTAGAATTAAATAAGTGCATGGATGTAGGTATCCCTCAGAAAGGGAACAATTTCAGGAGGTAAGTTAAGAAACTGCGAATCAGGGTTGACTGAGTTTAGGTAATAAATTGAATTGTGTGTAATGAATTTAAAATAGCCACTGTGTGCTATGAGTATTTTCCAATGAACAACTTGAATTTCAGTTCATTTCCTGAAATGATCAAATAGAATTCACCCAGACTCTGGTGTATATTGAATTAAGGCAATTTGATTTGATTTGATTTAAGGAGATGATTGTTTTGAAGGATTTTGCGTGGGAGGAATATTGAACTGGAATTGAGTTTGTCGAATTGATCTGAATTTGGACTTGAAAAGGAATTAAGCGCATTGTTTTGGAAAATGAACTGAATTGGTAGGATAGGGATAAGGAATTAAATTGGAATTGAGTCACTGGAGTTGACCCCAACCCTGACAGATTTATGTCCATAAATGTCGCTGCAGCATTTGACATTAAAGGTAAGCACTCCTATAACTTTACCTTTTAAAAAAAAGTGATGTGATTATGTTATATAATCCACATTCCTGTTAGTACACAACATCATGTTGATATTGTCTTTCTCCTCAATCCTTCATGTGCTTCTTCTTCCAGGTAAAAGAGCTGCTCACATCCTTTGGTCCTCTGAAAGCATTTAACCTTGTGAAAGACAGCGCCACAGGGCTCTCGAAAGGCTACGCCTTCTGTGAATATGTCGACGTCAATTTGAACGATCAGGTAATTAATGCATTGATATTGTACCCAGTTGTCCCATTATATCCTGCACTCTGTGCCTTTATTACTCCCTAGTGTTTCATCTGCCCCAGCAGAAACGACAGCTGGCCATTTTGTGAGTTTGAGGATTGCTTGTACGTATAGACGCACTATCTGCAATACGGGAGAACATGACTGAGGCATACTGTTCCTGTATTAAGAAATATATGCTTCCATTTGACGCTTTGAATGTTAACATTCTTGGAAAAGAGGCGAGCATTTCAACAGCAAGCTGGCATTGAAAAGAGCACACACATGACCGTGCCAGTCAGTGCCAGCTGTGACATGTTTCTGATATGTTTCGTGCCACAGGCCATTGCCGGGCTCAACGGAATGCAGCTGGGTGACAAGAAGCTCCTGGTGCAGAGGGCCAGCGTGGGAGCGAAGAACGCTGCTCTGGTAAAAGGGGGGGGGAGTCAGGAATGCTGCACAGTGCCAGGAATGGCTGTGGTGATTGAAGGGGCCAGGAGTGGTGACCTGGTGAGGGTGGAGGGAGGGGGCTGGTTGGAGGCCAGGAAAACTGCTCTGTAAGGGGGAGGGGGACAAGAGAGGCAACAATGGCTCTAGTAAAGAGAGGCATCTGATGTGTCTGCCCACGTGTCTGCCAGACTGCCATGAGGGGAGCTCATAGTTATGCAACTCCTCAATTTTACTGAGTAATTTTTTCAATATAGTTTTCTCCTCCTCTAAATATACAATACATGCTTATTTTTTCAACTAATCATTTTTAAGTTTTTATGCCTCCGCGACGGCACAGCCGTGGCCGGAGGCATTATGTTTTCGGGTTGTCCGTCCGTCCATCTGTCCCGATTCTCGTGAAGGCGATATCTCAGGAACGCCTTGAGGGAATTCCTTCAAATTTGGCACAAATGTCCAATTGGACTCAAGGATGAACCGATTAGGTTTTGGTGGTCAAAGGTCAAGGTCACTGTGACCTCACAAAACACGTTTTTGCCTTGAGGGAATTTCTTCACATTTGGCACACACGTCCACTTGGACTCAAGGATGAACTGATTAGATTTTGGTGGTCAAAGGTCAAGGTCACTGTGACCTCACGTCCGTCCCATTCTCTCATGAACGCGATATCTCAGGAACGCCTTGAGGGAATTTCTTCAAATTTGGCACAAATGTCCAATTGGACTCAAGGATGAACTGATTAGATTTTGGTTGTCAAAGGCAGAGGCATACAACTACGAGGCGGTATTTCTAGTCTTATTTTTCTTCTGGTGGATTATTGCGAGGTCTTACATAGCCAATAGTTGCTTGGTTCTCACAAATACATAAACATGACCACAAAATGTCTCCATTTCTGTAAGGCTAATATCTATTTCTGGTGTTATAACCTTTCCTCCACAAGTGTATCAGCAACATATTATACACTGAAGTTGAAGATACCCCATGGATATTGTAGTTCCTTAGTCTAACTGTTTTAAAACCTTTATGGCACACTTTGCCCACACCCCCCTGTACAGACAGGTATAAATCAGGCCCTGGTGACTACAAATGTGCACCATGGGCATTGTAGTTCACAGCCACTGAAATGGATTTTAACTCTTTAACCCTTTTTAGGCCTTTGTGCGATCACAAATATGTGATTAGAACTAAATGTTCTAATGCTGATGTAACAGTCACTACTGGTAATTGAAAGCAATGGAGTTCTAGAACAACATTCCCAAAAAAAACCTACTCTTCAGGATTACAGGGTTAAAGCCTGTAACCTCTCTTCAATACCCATCTCCTCTCTCCCTCCATCACTTCTACCCATTCAGACCAGTATAAACCAGACGCCGGTGACGCTGCAGGTGCCGGGGCTGATGAACAGCTCTGTGGTGCAGATGGGCGGCCTGCCCACCGAGGTGCTCTGCCTCATGAACATGGTGGCACCCGAGGAGCTGCTGGACGACGAGGAGTACGAGGAGATCGTGGAGGACGTGCGGGAGGAGTGCAGCAAGTACGGACAGGTGAAGAGCATCGAGATCCCCCGTCCCGTCGACGGCCTGGAGGTCCCCGGCACCGGCAAGGTGAGACTCACAAGATGGGCTCTGTGTGCTGCTGCTTCTTCTGCTGTCAATACAGGCAGTCCCCTTACAGTCCCCTTCAGCCTCAAGGAAGTGTCATTGAAGGATCCAGAGTGGATTTATCTTTCTGTGTCTCAGTATGGAACAAGCAGCCAGCTTTTCTAGTGTGAGAACCTCTTCACTCTTCATTTACAAATGCATAAACATGACCATGACATCTTTAGTCTACTGGCTATATTAATTGGACTCAGGGGTTCTGTTATATACATTTTTTGGCTACAAATGACCCCTGTTCGCTCTCTCTCCTTCCCGCAGATCTTTGTGGAGTTCATGTCGGTGTTTGACTCCCAGAAGGCCATGCAGGGGCTGACAGGCAGGAAGTTTGCCAACAGGGTCGTGGTCACCAAGTACTGCGACCCCGACGCGTACCACCGCCGGGACTTCTGGTAGATTCAGAGCGGAGGGAGGAGGGTGGGGTTTGAGCTGACGGGCAGGAACGCAAGAGAAGAGAACTTGTGGAGATGGTCTCTGGAAAGAGGTGGAGGGGAGAGAGACAGGAGAAAGAGCTTGAAGGGTAGTTTTTTGTATTTGTAAAAATAGATGTGGAGGAGCGGTGGAGAAGGAAGATTTCTTATACTAAGATGGAGGCCATTTGAGTTCAGAGAGAGAGAGGGGGAGATTTCTGTACTTTGTTAAGTTAAGGTGTGGTGTGTGTGGGGGGAGGTGTCATCTAAAGCCTGGCAAGGAAGGGAGTGTTTTTGTACTTGGAAAGGTATGAGGAACAGGGATTCATGTGTAGATGTATGTAGGCCACAAGTTAGGCATAGACACTGATAGAACTGTTAACGGAAAAACGAAAAATGTAATTGGAATACATTAAATTATGTAAAGGACCCTGAGTAGGGGATTGACGGCAAATCTCACCAGTTTGTCCATGAGAGAGGAGTGCAAATGATCGGTGGACTGTCAAAAGCATAAATGGAATATTTGGCCACGTAACTGCCTGGGGGAGTTATTTTGTAGCTGTTTACATCTCCCTGTATTCCGTCTATCCTTCTTCCAAAGCCTTGCCTTAACAAATCATTCTCTCAGTCTTTCCCTCTCCCAATTGATTATACTCAAGTACTCACACTCATTAAATAAGGTCCTTGTTCAAATACAGTAGCCTTAATTTTGTCTTGGACTTTTGTTGGTTGCTGTTTTTGCAAAGCATTGCTTAATGGACTTATTGTAGTGCCGCCCATGGTTTCTGTGTGCATATCTCTCTGAATCTTACAGGCTCATTTAAATAGCAAAACATTTGCTGGTGGCAGTTACGGCACGTTTCTGTGTAACTGCCTCTCCTGGTGGTGGCCAGTTTTGTTCTGTGGCTGCACAAAACATCTTAAACTTCCGTCATTTTCATCAGTGAATTCCATCCATCTTCCTCTACTGAAAACTGAAAATTTTATTTGAGGCAAAGGTTTGCTTCGGTGTATGTCAATGCCATCGTTTCTGTGAGATGGAGGAAAAGTCATTTGACTAACAGCAAAGGTTTCTAGGTCTGTAGCTATTTGCACATCTCTTATTAGTATTTTAAAGGTCTGTTCATCCCCACGCTCCAAATTAACTGATGCCTGAAGGGTGTATTTGCCACATATTTCTTTTGCTTGCCCTTCTTCCTTTGAGAAGGAAGAAGGGCACTCAGATCTCACTCAGATCTAAATTTATCACCTCACCTTTTTTCATAGAATCTGGTCATTTTTTGGTAAAACCACTAACAAACTACTTACCTGCAAAATGTGATAGTTTACAGTTCAGTCTTCTGTCTTCGTTATGAAATTGATTCAGGTATTTGAATATCTGAAGCAGGGCTACCCAACCCTGTTCCTGGGGATCTGCCATAGGTCCTGTAGGTTTTCATTTCAACCCTAATTTGGCACAACTGATTCTGCTAATTAGCAGCTGAAAACATCTCTAGCCATTGAATAAAGTGAGCTTTGTTAGGGTACAGATCTCCAGGAACAGAGTTGGGCAGGCTTGACCTGAAGGGTCTTGTCCGACTATCAAATTGTGCCGAATCGGCTTTTTTTGGTTTGTTGTTCCTTTGTGTACAACGATAATTTATCTGTAATTGCTTGGTAAAGTAAGTTTTTGTGAAAAATGCGTGATCTAATAAAAAATAATATAAATCATAAAAATCTGACCGTAGTTTGGGTTTTGGACCGTTCTGTATGGAATACGGGTGCAAGGAGCGCTGTAACAAACACTCATCGCTATCTTATGCACCTGTTATATTTTTCTTTACTCCAAGGACCACAAATTGTTAATGTGAGGTTGTATTTTCTTATGAGATTTCTTTCTTTGATGTACAAAGACCCAAGTACATTCAAGTCAAATAACCTTTTTTGTATTTTGTTTTCCCTCCTTCCACCAGTTTTAAACTTTTTCTTTTTAAATTATGTTGCTTTGTTGAATACAAATCAAAAAGGTTTTTGGAACACATTAAGCTAGTAAATAAAAAGAGATGAAAAGTAACTTAAATATAGATTTTTTTTTTTTTTGAAGTTGGAGAAAGTGGTATTGATGAACATCTGATTTTAATGTTCCTGCACATACACATTTACTGAATTCTGACACAGAAAGGGTGAATATATATGCTGACTTAATGGAATGGACATTGCGTTACACTTGTCAAAGGAAAAGTAACTGTAGCTTGATTGTTGAAAAATGTGTATCTTGAGCTTAATTGGTGACTGAATCAGTTTGTCCTTTATCAGTTCTTGATATTGTGCGTTTAGTCTTCAAAAAACAGGAAAGGACTTTTCTCCTTTCTCCCCATGTTGTACTTTTTTCTTTTTTTTTTAAAGTCCAAGTACTCTCATTAAAACAGATTTGATGTATATTTTCGTTCATGTTCCTTTGTCCTTTTTGATCTTATTGTATGTATTTTTCCTCCCAATTACAATGTCTTTTCTCTAATGTCTTTTAACACTGGGTGTTTTCTCTATAGATGCCAATACAGTAAGCTGTCAATACAAATTGTCTGTACACTGTACACTTAACATGCTTGTATGCACAATCCATTAAAACATGGTTTTTTTGAGGTTCTTTGAGTTCTGGTCACCAAAGAGCAGGAGTGAGACAGGGGAGAGACACCTAACAGTCAATTGGGATGATTCATACTGCCGAGATTGTATTGTTTTCAACTGTGGTTCACAAGTTACTCTAAGTGATGTGCATAGTAAGCAGAAAACCTTCTATTGTAGCTCCACCCAGTTGTCAGGAAGCCTCATTACACCATCACTACTGTATGTTGATTTCTGGGGCTTGCCTTTCCTGCAGGTTCATTGCATTGTGGCAATATACTCATCAGTACATCCTCATATTGCACACAGATCTTGAGATGTGTGTGTGTGTGTACATATATAGAGCGCTACAATAAGCCATTGAAATGCACCCCAACTTTCTATCTCAATCTGTGGATGTGTGCACACTGTTAAAGTGTGACTGAACCTTGAACATAATTGCAGCTGGATATTAAATGTTCTTTCTAACTGCATGCTTGAGTGTGGAATTGTTTCTTTTTCTCTGCATTCCCAGCTGTTGTGAGAGATCACTGCCCACTATTGGCGGAGTGACTAGTAATGTCTTTCCAGGTAAGAAACTAATGGTTGGGATAATTTGGATGGTTTCCCTTCATTTTACTATTTTTATTTACCTCTGTCATGCATTCTTGATAAACAGGGCATATTGGCCCTGTAAACCAATTTAAAACTAATCTGATGGCTTTCATCACATGTTTTTTTCACAGTGATTTTATTTATGGAATAAAGTATTCATTGATTATCGAATCATGTTGTAATGCAATGTGCAAAGTGTGTAAAGATCCTGTCATGTGGGTAGAATTTTTTTCTTTATATCCATAATCTCTCCGAATCATTCGGATGCTAAATTAATGGTACGTGTCCGGCGTTCTGGTGACGTCATGAACGCTCGTAAAACTGACAAATCGCCGCAATCATTTGCTTTCCATTTTGAGCCAATCGCATGGAATGGTGAGCGGAAGTAGTAATATACTGCACCCTGAACGACAGAAAATCCTGACCAACAGTAGCTGTAATATATGATTAAAGGTCCAATGGCTTGCTGCCGAGGCGGGGAGGTAGGCCATCCGCGTAACAGGGGAGGTGGTGTTCCTGGTGGCCATCTTGGATTCACTGAGTGATTGTTTGGCATAAAGAAATAATAAAAAATAAAAATAAAGCTTGAAGGCTTAGAATATTAAGGTACAATATAAAAGGGTAAAGAGGCGAAGGGATATCAAGGAAAATCAGGTAGCTAATCATATTTTACTTCTGGAGAACAACATTGAATTGTGTAGGTTGTCATAGCTATCCTTTCCCATTTTAGCTAGCTAGCCAGCCAGCAAATACAATATGAAAACATTTGCCAGCCTAGTAAGCTAAGTAATTAGCTAACGTTGCTGAACCGGTTGTTGTGAGATGGGCAACGTTAATTTAAAAAGAGATTTGCTATCTAAACATCTCATAAAACACGCATCATGTTTGTACTAGCTTGTTAGCTAGGTAAGCTCTGGGTAGTTTTGACATTCGCTAAGCCAGCAGCTAGCTAACATTAGCTAGCTTACGATATGTGCTTTTGTGTTGCATTTATCTAGCTAGACTGTCGATATTTTGTTATCTAACGTTTGCTAACTTATGTAAGCAATGCATGTTACACCATCGAATGTAACTGCAACATTGCGCCGTAAACACGACTTCAAAGCTTGTGATAACATATTCTTATGGAAACGAACAGGGAAAGTTACTAGCTCGTTATCTAGTTAGCGAGCTAGTTGCTGTAGCTGGTTAGAGTACCCAGCTAACTCGGCTAATCGTAGGATTTGTCTTTCTGATTTTGCTAATTAAGAAAGTTCAGTCTGAGTGTTCGGGTAAGCTAGTAACAAATGGTCATTTCACATCTTCGGTGGACTGCTGTTGCAATGTGCACGCTACCTATCGGCACGCTTTCACGTCGCGTGGAAGTAACGGGCCTCATTTGGAGTTGTAGCAAGCTGGCTGTGTCTACAGCCACACTGTAACAATGTTGCAGACACTTCACGAATGTTGCCATTTGTATACGTATCCAAAGTTTTCTGTTTTGGTTCTTTTTTTTGGAATTGTGGAGTGAATAATACTATCTTGTCATTCTTATGGTCAGGATACCTAGCTAACATTTCTCACTGCCAGTGAATTGAACACGATGCAGACATGGTCATTGTCATTTTTTCTCTCGTCAATACAGTTTATTTTATTGCAATTAAATGCAAGGTTGCAATGCCCCGTTGATGTCTTTCCATGTGAAAGCAGTTACTAGTTGAGCATATCTCTTCGGGATACATGATCTTGACGTTTTGGGGGAAAAGGTGCATCTCTGTCGAAAATACATCTTCAAGGAAATATGAGTTTCGCTGTGTTACAAATTGCGAAAAGCGTTGCCTAGTTCACACCGGGGATTTAAGAGGGCAGCTGTAGTTCGCTTTGTAGCTATTACTATCGTAAATAAAGGCAGAAGTTCTTCACTAAAGTTTTATAATATCCAGGCACACTGCCTTCATGCTGTAGTTCTGTTGGCAGTCTTTGTTATACCAATTATGATCCGAAAAGCTGTTTAAAATGTATAAGTGTTGACATTGTAATTTAAGATCTTTCTAAATGTGCAACCGTTTTATTTAGGAGTACTACTTTGTTTGAAATTGAGTTGTATTACTCTTTACTAAACTGTGTGTCTCCATTAAGTTAGCAAGATTGACAAGTTCAGTAATCTCTTTGAGTGAGGCTTAGTTCTCTTTCTGTTTTTTCTTTATTATTTTTTTAATTTAAATTTCAGTTGAAGTGTATGCACCTAGTTGATACATTCGGGTGCATTCATTGTGGTTTAAAGAAAGAGAATACATTAAACACTTTGTAAAGCAGTTTGTGGATGTTATGCTTCCAGAGGTTGTACATACAAGTATATTAATTTTATAGTATTTATTTTTATAGTATTTTATAGTACATATTAGTATTTTAACTACAAATGGAAGTTGTATATTGTACTGGCTCTTCTTATCGTCTCAGTACTCAAATGGCACAAGCTGTTCACTCCGTGTTGATCTAATAAGCCATGCCAGTTTACTTGAGTGCACTGATCCCAGGTTGCATGCCCTATGGGAAATAGTTCCAACCAAAAATAAGACTACTTTTTGATGCGTTGTGGGGCTGCGTACACGCACACAACCTCTGGAGTGGTGACATAAGCTGCTTTGGAGTTCCTTGGAACTCATTTTCTTGCTTTATACTGCAATCCCTGAATACCCCCACATCGGTCATTGTAAAGTCAACAGGTTGTCAGAAAATTATGTAAATATCTGAAACATCCTTCCTCAAAAAATAACTTTTTGGGCCATTCAGATAAGCCCCATGAAGTGAGCTGTCGTGTTAAATCTGATGTTGGTGCTGTTCGCACACATTGCAGTGATCGGAGATTCAAAGTTACTGATCGGATACGATATGAATATGAACCCCGAATGAGACGTTAGTCTTCACCGATGAGGACAGCACTCCTCCGTTACGGATGGCCCATAATGTCACGTGTACCCATACATTAAGAGATGGATATCACAAGCTTTTCGCTGCCAATAACTAGGCTGGATTCTGCCCACATTTATGTAAATCCAGCATCATCCTTCTAGCAAAGCCATTTCAATTACCTCTGCTTTAACTCACAGATACACATTTGCAGTGGGCTTCCTAAGAGGGGCTAAATCAGTGAAACAAGTGTTCTTGCACATTCCTGGGGAAGCTTAATCTTAAAAATCAGTAGTGGTGTGTCTGTGGGTTCCTTTCTGTCTGCTCTTGCAGCTTGTCTGTAGGATAAGCTCGATGCATTAAAATATTGCCACCTGTGTGTTTATTGCTCCTTGTCCATAGTGAATTTAGCCTACATATTATATGAATACTGCAATCTCTTGTTTTGCCGTAGCATCACCTCACACACTCCAGGTAGACTCTTTGCGATTACATGCATCCTGTAACTAGTCATTAAAAGCATGTTTTATCTGCATTGTTTTTTTTCTGTAACTACGGTCCATCGTCCTCAGATTTCTCTCTAAGTGAAACATTCAATCCTCAGTTACCGCATTTAAAAATTATTACAGTGCTTTCATCATGGGTATTTAAAATTCTCGTCATATCTCAGTGAAATAATTTCTGCAAATTTCCCTTAAGATTAAGAAGGTTTCGTTTAACGTGATTATCCTATTAGTTATGCATATCCTCATCTCTCTCCAAGTAAAATGTGAAAAATGGTGTTACCTAGTCAGCAAGCATTCCGCTAACAGAAGCATTTCCCGTGTCTTTCTCTGATCTAATATACAATTTGTTTGCCTGTCAGAGTGCAGTTCAGGAATCTGTCCTCATTTCCTTACAGTGAAAGACGGTATGAAGAAAGCATCCTAGTCAAGCCATGGCTGATAAAAGAAAACTACAAGGTGGGTTCCCCCTCTCCTTTTCAAATTTTCACTTTCTAATATGCAGCACATGCAAAGACTATGTCATTGACTTAGATGTTTGAAATAAAGGAAATACGGTTTCAAGATAACAAGAATATAATAGCCATCTGAAATTGAATGGTATTTTTTTTTTTAAACTCAGTTTTAAGGACTGTTTGTGAAAGTGAAAAGGCCAAATGCTCACAAACACTCATCTTCCAGTGCTCATCCGTTTGAGTGCAAGAGGTTGGTCCTGGGGTTCATGTAAAAGTGTGTCAAATTGAATAGTTTTGGTTTGATGTTCACTCCTGGAAAGGTGGAATTGCAAACCAATTATCAAATGAAAGCATTTATGGCAGGAAGGAGTCCAGTGAGTCCACTGCCCTTTGCCTTTCTGCATTACCTTACCTTTACGGTATTGTTGCAGTTTTATGGTATTCAGTCATTTTGTAGCATCATTTGCCAGGCCCAGACACGTGGTACAAAGTGTGTGTAATGCAAGGCTTTGGCTGCAGGGTACAGGGTACAAGCCTTCAAAATATATGCTTTTTAAAATGTTTTTTTTTTTTTTAAATGATACATGGTGGCGCTTTTGTCTGAGACTGGCAAATTAGAACTTGTACGTCCCGTTGTTCTTGCTACCGTTCCACATCATTGATGACGAACACCCCTTCCTCCCCTCCACAGGTGAAATAGATCGATGTTTGAAAAAAGTAGCAGAGGGCGTAGAACAGTTTGAAGACATTTGGCAAAAGGTGAGAATTATCTCCAAGGAAATCCCTATTCTGGACGCTTTGTGTTTATTCAGCACATGTTAATATCAGAGGATGCTGAAGCGTAGGTCATTCTGAATGGATTACGGAGGAAAACTTGCTGATGTTTTGATTGCATGGTATGCTCAAAACTGATATTACACTAATCTTTTTTTTTTTTTGTCGGTATAATGGTTTTGTGTGTTACCCAGCTGCATAATGCCGCCAATGCAAACCAGAAGGAAAAGTATGAGGCAGACCTCAAGAAAGAAATAAAAAAATTACAGGTGGGAAAACATGAACGTTGGAACATTTTCCTGGTCAACTTTGTAGGTTCATTAATCTCAGACTGTTCAACAATTAAGCTCTTTCAGTGCCTGATTTAGCTTGTCTGTAGTGGAATGGTGCAACTTTGAACATTTTTCAACCTCTCCTCGCAGCGTCTTCGAGACCAGATAAAGACATGGGTGGCCTCAAACGAGATCAAAGACAAAAGGCAGCTAGTTGACAACCGCAAACTCATTGAAACGGTAGGAGGAATGCAATAAATTCATAACCCATTTCAACTTTTTTGACACGAAAAACACAAGCTTTCTAGCCAACCAGTATTTTAGCAGATTATATTAACATGATATAACGTTAAAAATGAATCTATTAATTTTTTGCTAACTGTTTTGTTAAGTATGGTGCATTAACTACAAATAAGCCATTTCTTACCAAAATGTCTTCTTTTTTTTAAATAAATGTTGATGATTTTCCTATTCTAATCCCAATTACCCAACAATTTTGAAAAGAAAGAAGTGAAATCTGCATATGAAATTTTAAAGAGATTTGTCCAACATTCTTATTCACAGATTCACATTATTTTGATAAATTGGCTTGTTACTAAACACAATGTCAGGGTTCATGAAATGAGGGGTTCTAAAAGTCAGTTCTGGAGTGTGTGCTGTCTTGTTACAGCCAAAAAAAAAAAAAAAAGAAGTGTTAGAGCAGATCTCCTGATCAGTTAAGGTTCTTGAAAATGTGTTTGTGTCATTTTGTTGTGAAATTTCGACACATGTCAGCAGGGTTAGGCAGTCTAATCTGAAAAGCGCCAGTATGGGTGAAGGTTTTTGTTTCAGCCCAACACTACAACACCTGATTCTACTAATGAACTAATCAAGCTCCTCAATCAAGACCTAGATAAGTAGAATCAGGTGTCTTAGTTCTGGGTTAAAACAAGAACCTGCACCCATACCGGCCTTTTTTGGATAAGGTTGGACACCCCCGTATTGATTGGACACTCCCGCATGATTGGCTCTTTTAACATTTTCTTCTAATTGTTTCAGTAACCAGGTGTCGACTATTTCAGCAGTTAGCACCCCATTGATTGCACTTGTCATTCTGCAATTTGATCAATTTCAAAATTATTTTAAAGGATTGTTTGGCAATTACTGAAAATAAGAGCATTCATTGTTCTAGTTTTTAAAAGTTCTAGAATGTGAATATGGTGCATTTTTCTCTTCACATTATGTAGTTAGCTCTGACATAATGGGGTCATAAGAGAGTAAATTATCCCTCAATCGCTGTTAAAAATGTCTAATTAAGAACAATAAGCAGCTCGTTACATTTCAGGGGCTGCAGTTGTGGTTGCAACAAAAACCAGCATACGCAGGGGGGGGAGGTCCTGGGCAGAGTTGAAGAGCCCCCGCACCGAACTGATGTATACGTTCTGTGCATCGGCGGTTTTTGGAATACCAGCGTGCCGATGGACTGATTCTCGCGTCGAAAATTCGACCGCGCTCTCTCTCCGCAGCAAATGGAGCGGTTCAAGATAGTGGAGCGGGAGACCAAGACCAAGGCCTACTCGAAGGAGGGGCTGGGCCTGGCGCAGAAGGTGGACCCGGCCCAGCGGGAGAAGGAGGAGGTGGGCCAGTGGCTGACGGTGAGTGCCCTGGACGCGGCGCCTCCTCGCCAGGCGTGAACATACAGTACGAGCGGAGCTGTTGGCGCCGTGCGATTTCTTCAGCACGCCCACGTGCACTTATTTGCTTTAATGTTACATTTAAAAAAAAAAAAAAAAAGTTCAAGTCATTTGCCAAGAGTCTCGCTGTAATGACTAATTCCCGTTATGACTAAGTATTTTGTGTCGAGTATTAAAAAGGTTCTCACTCAGACTTCCTGATGAAAATTAAATGTTTACTTGAGACCACTTTATTTATTTATTAAGCGCGGCGTTTCCATATTTTGCTAGCAGATGACATTAACTTTCAAAGGCGTTCGTCATGCCCTGTACGAATTTTATCCCAGGTTGCTATCGAGCTCGAAGCAGCCCGTGTGTCACATCGTTCTGTGACGCTGCCAGTAACACTCACAGGTTGCCTCGGGCTATTTGCATGAATTCATTTGGCGTCCGAGCTGCTGCCGCGTGTTAAGCTGTCTATCCACTTGGTTTTCATGCTGACCCTACCCTGTCCTCGAATAATATTGGCCACTGTGTCTGACTTTAATGTGGATGTTGCTGACAGGAAAAAAAACAGATAAGACTGAGAAGTCATTGCTGGCCTGTTGCCACCGAGCCCTGCTTCGCATGCTTGCCAGTGTTATTTGGAGCAGATTTCTGTTTGAACGGATTTGAACTCGAGGTAATTTACAGACAGCGTTGTGACGCATTGTGTGATGCATCGATTCTGAGCCGCCAGTTTCCTCTCTGTCTCTCTCTGCCTCCCACAGAATACGATAGACACTCTGAACATGCAGGTGGACCAGTTTGAAAGTGAAGTGGAGTCTCTGTCTGTCCAAACTCGAAAGAAGAAAGGTGACAAAGAGGTCAGTTTCCCCTCTATTTCTGATATTCACCTCGGCTGAGAGCTAATGCTGTCACTTGTTCGTATGAAAGTTTATTCCGTTTTTTTTCTTTATTTCTCCGAGCCCAGTCGTGGTCTCATTCCTGTCATATTTTCTCCCCCACAATGACCTCCGTCAGTGCAGAAAAGCGTACACACTCCTCCGTAGCGAATGCTTCCAGCTGCTGCTTGTCACTCCACAGCCCACTGCTTTGAGGCGTACGCTCCACGTAAAGCCATACTGCAGGCCCATAATCAGTCAGGCAAACCGGTCTTGAGCAAGGAGGCGCTCAACTGGGCACTGAGACACTTGATTCGACACTAAACCCCGCTGGTCATGTACACCGAAAGAAATTTGTCACATGCGGTGTGACACCCCTGGACGGGAGATGCGGTGTTTGCACCGTAATTTACCTCACGGACAAAGAGAGCGCACCCGCCCCAACACAGAAACAAACGAGCACCTTCACTCTTCCACCTCACGGGTTCCAGGCAACCACAGTAAACTAACACAACGAAATCAAACAATGAAGCGAAAGCAAAATGCAGCTTTTCGTCTTGCCCCTGGTCTCGGCTGACCAGCTTCTCAGTTTCCAGCTTCGCTTTTCAGAAGCCGTTGTCTTTCGCTTTGTCTTCTGCGCACCGACAAACGGACTCCGAAACGGACTCGCTCACTTGGAGTGTGCTCCTGATCTCAGCCCCCAATCTGCCACAGACCAAGACCAGACCAAGTGCCACACAGTTGTTTTAGCAGGACCAGACTCTTGATAAGCTCCTCAACACTTAAACTTACTGTACCGCGATACCCAGAATGCTTATGGTCTCTTCCTCCCTTTCTGCAGAAACAGGACCGGATAGAGGAGCTTAAGCGCTTCATTGAAAAGCACAGGTACCACATCCGCATGCTAGAGACCATCCTGCGCATGCTGGACAACGACTCGGTGCAAGTGGACTCGATCCGGAAGATCAAGGACGACGTGGAGTACTACCTCGACTCTTCACAGGACCCGGACTTTGAGGAGAACGAGTTCCTGTACGATGACCTGGACCTTGAAGATATTCGTGAGTACCAATGGTCCAGCAGCCGATGGCTTGCTAGATTTTACAGTCTTGGTGCATCTGAACACGTGTGTTGCTGTCACTAAAATTAAGAAGAGACATAGGCGAGCATACAATGCTAATGTATTTGAGCACTGAAATTGTATTGCATTAATGCAATTTTATACAGACTGTTCAAACCTAAATATGTACTCATTTCCAATTTGAGCTGCATGTTGACAGTGAGGCAAGTTGTTCAGCTGGTTGTGCTCTCCAGCGTGTAATTCTGTAATTCTCATCCCCGTACCTCCAGCTCAAGCCCTGGTGGCAACGTCTCCGCCTGGTCACTCTCACATGGAGGATGACCTCTTCCTCCACTCCAGCAGTACACCCACCTCCACCACCTCCTCTTCCCCAATACCTCCCTCACCTGCTACTTGCACTACGGTAAGCGTCTAGGCCACCCGCCCCCCTCCCCCATCATTGAATGTTTCAGCTGTGTTTCTATGGAGGAATGAATATGAGTTGGAGGAGATGAAAATGTATGTATCGTCATAACTCTTCTTCATGCTTTTGTCGGTTCATGCTCATGTTTTTTTCCAGGAGAACTCGGAAGACGACAAGAAGAGGGGACGCTCTACAGACAGTGAAGTCAGTCAGGTGAGTCGAGCTCCTGTCCTGTAATTGGACTGGTAATCATTCAAAACCATTTTTGTTGGGCGTTCACACCTGATAGTGATAACCATGGCTATGAGTGGCAGGCTCATGTGTTTCAGGGAATTTTATCACAATATTTTCTTTGAAAAAGAGCTCACTGCATCTGTACGAGTTTGCTGTTTTCACAACTTTTTTGAACACCATATTGACTTGCCATGTTGGTGAATAACTATTTTGTTATTAAGCTTTGTTGAATTGCCTTGGCCAATAAATGCTATTGTTTGCTTGCATTTATTAGCAGAAGATGTACTGCCATATTCTACTATGCCGATGCTATCTACTTGCATGGGAGCAGTAACGCCTTCTCATTCTTTCAGTCACCAGTAAAGAATGGAAACCCCTCTTCGTCACTGTCATCCTCCTCCTCCTCGTCCTCCTCCTCTTCCTCGTCCTCTTCTGGAGCCTCCTCGTCCTCTCTGGTCTCCATGGCAACCATTACGGGGGGCAGCGGAGCCATCACGGGGGGCAACAGTCTCCTAGGTAGCATGGGGGGCCTCCTCTCCAACTCGGGCAGCTACAGCACAGCGACCCAGCAGCCGCAGCAGTCGCAGCAGCAGAACCAGCAGCAGCACCCGCCCCCGGCCAAAAACTCTCCCTCCAACACCAACCCCAGCCCCTCCAACCTCCTCCTCCTCCCCACCTCCGCGGCCTCCTCGCCTCCCAGCACCAGCACGCCCGGCCCCCTCGCCACAAACTCCCAACCTCAGGGCACCTCGGGGCCCACCTCCACTTCGGCCTTGGGGCTGGGGCTGGGGCTGGGCCTGGGCAAAGGCGGCGTGACGGGGGCCGGCAGCACCAGCCAGATGTCGGGCCTGGGCCTGTCGGGGATGCCGGCGTCCCTCAACACCATGGCCGGGCTTCTGTCCAGCTCCACGCCCGCCCCGTACGCCCAGGCTGCCGCCTCGGGGGCGGTGGGCAGCGGGCTGGGCGGGTCCATCGGGGGCGGAGCCGGCAGCAGCAGCGGCAGCTCCGGCGGGGCGGTCACCGGGAACGGCAGCAACGGGAGCGGGGTGTCGTCCGGCTTGCTGGGCTCCGGCGGCGGAGTGGGCGGGGTCGGCGGCGGGATCCTGGGCCTGGGCTCCGGGCAGACGGCCGTCCAGGGCCCCCCTCAGATGTCCCCGAGCCCCGTTGGCGGCCTGGCTCCTGGGAACTCCGTGGGAGTCATAGGGGGTAACGGAGGCAGTTCGGGGGCAGTTGGGAGCGGGGGAGTTGGTGCAGGAGGAGGCAGCGGGGCGCTCGCCAGGCCCCCCAGTGGCCAGAAGCAGAACGGCAGTACCAGTGAGTACAGAATGTCTTTTACGTGACTACCCCTGTGTGTTTGCCAGTGTTTAGTGTGCTTACTGTATGTAATCCGCACCAGTCTATTTTGGTCAGATTGACATGCAAACTACAACCCAGACATAAATGCAATCTATTTTTGTCTGTCTGTGTTAATGTAGGTACTGCAGCTGTGGTTACATACAGACAGCCTATATGTAGGCTTGTTAGTTGGAGTACTTCAGTGTGGTTCTTGACTGTACTTTACCCCTGACCTTATATTGTTTATGTGTTCTATTTAAATCCTTTCCTCACATTGACCCACAGGTTACAGTGCAGTAGTTGCAGACAGCGCGCCAGACTCCGCCCTCAGTAGTGCCAGCCAATCACAAAGTGGCCAACCCTCTTCCTTGGGACCTACATCCAATCCACCGTGAGTTATTTCTTTTATGTTTGTGGCTGCATAAGTAATGGATTTGTACTGGTAGCATGAAAGGATTTTTATTTTATTTTTAAGCAGGTGCTCCATCATGTAGAGCTGTCATTAATATGTACAATTCTTAGGGTGACTCATTTTGTAGCACCCCCTTTTTGACACAAGCCTGAAATTGACAAACCCAAAATAAAATGGTATTCTTGAACCCTCATGACTACAGGTATAATCCTGGTCTCTTCTGAAAGGTAACCCTTGGGAGTTTGCTTTCCATGAGTCAGAAGTACTCTAAATATTACTGAAGCAAAGTAACAGATGCTCAAACACGGTGAAGTGGAAGTCCCCCCCCCTTTTTTTTTTAAATATTTTTTTGGGCTTTTTTCAGCTTTATTAGGCAGGATAGTGTAGAAAGACAGGAAGAACTAGGAGGAAAGAGAGGGAGAGACATGCCACAAAGGTTGGCAGTCGAACTCGAACCGCGGACGTCACGGCTCGCAATGAGCATGTGGAAAGCCCTCTATGGGCTACGCCACTGGAGGCCCCCCCCCCCCCTTTTTTCTTTTTTTTTTTGAGTGGATACAGACTAAAATGCTTTTCAGTCGTAAGCAACCTTACTTTGAACTCTAACTATCACGCATTTGTTCTTTTGAAATAAACGGTTGGTGTGGTATGGTATTTCTGACAATGAGCTCTATTGGCCTGTTTTTTTTTTTTGAGAGAAAGTGCTGTCGTCTTGAATTTACCACTAATGCAGTCAGTGACTGGAAAATGAGTCGTGAGACTCGAGCCTTTTGTAACCACCAGAAGTGCTGTCAGTTGGACCGCCGTCCTGCTGACGTTGCATATACTGATAAAATCATCAGAAACGGGGACTTTTAAAGGGACTAGAAGTAGAACACGAGCACCTAGACCTGTAAATCCAGAAGATGTAAGTGTCTGGCACAACAGCAATTAACTCCTGTATGCATGCCATGCTGTTTGGTCTGTATTGGCAAATACTCAGTAATATGAGTCACACCTCTCTCCCAAATGGAAAAGTTATATATACAGAAAATGTATTGAAATAAAACGCAAATATGTTTTTTTACAATATCTGGACAAACATTCAAATTATTTCCATAGTTTTAAAGACATTCTTTATAATAGTATTTATGTAAAATTGTAAACAATATTTTGCGGTGTATGCAAATTCCAGGAAGAAAAAGCCCATCAGCAGATGGGCTGTGAGTTGGGTTCAAAAAATGCTTATAAATGGGACTGAAGTAGGAGATTGTTACGGCTGGCTCGACTGGCCGCAACAAACAAAGTCCAGATGGGTCAAAAACACGACAGAAACTGATCTAAAAACAAACCCAGACATTTATTAATCTAAATAACAAACAAAAACACACAAAGTTCACAAAACAAAAGCTCTCCACACAAATCACAAACCCCAAAATAAAAACCTCTCCCCTGCCTCATACTACTGGGCTTTATATTGGGCCACAGGCAGGTGGAAGCAATCAGGCAATTAAGTAATTACGCAACTACCTCCACCTGCACTACCCAGGCAAGCAGAGGCAGGGGACGTAACACCCCCACCCTTAAGACAAAAAAAAAAAAGACAAAAACTAAAGGTCTTTTTTTTTCTTCTTCAAATTACTATACAAAACAAAAAATAAATACCAAATGTCCACAAATTGTCCAGAGAAATCTGCCACTGTAGGGAAGTGTGTGTCTGCGCGCAGCCTCCTCGCCGCCGCAGGGTACTGTGTGTCTGCGCGCGTCGTCCTCGACGCCGCAGGGAAGTGTGTGTCTGCGCGCGTCGTCCTCGATGCCGCAGGGACCTGTGTGTCTGCGCGCGTCGTCCTCGACGCCGCAGGGACCTGTGTGTCTGCGCGCGTCGTCCTCGACGCCGCAGGGACCTGTGTGTCTGCGCGCAGCCTCTTCGCTGCCGCAGGGAAGTGTGTGTCTGCGCGCGTCGTCCTCGACGCCGCAGGGAAGTGTGTGTCTGCGCGCGTCGTCCTCGACGCCGCAGGGAACTGTGTGTCTGCGCGCGTCGTCCTCGACGCCGCAGGGAACTGTGTGTCTGCACGCGTCGTCCTCGACGCCGCAGGGAACTGTGTGTCTGCGCGCGCCGTCCTCGACGCCGCAGGGAACTGTGTGTCTGCGCGCGCCGTCCTCGACGCCGCAGGGAACTGTGTGTCTGCGCGCGGCCTCCTTGCCGCCGCAGGGAACTGTGTGTCTGCGCGCGTCGTCCTCGACGCCGCAGGGAACTGTGTGTCTGCGCGCGTCGTCCTCGACGCCGCAGGGTACTGTGTGTCTGCGCACGGCCTCCTTGCCGCCGCAGGGAAGTGTGATGGCAGATCCCGGACGAGCCCCCATTTTGTTACGGCTGGCTCGACTGGCCGCAACAAACAAAGTCCAGATGGGTCAAAAACACGACAGAAACTGATCTAAAAACAAACCCAGACATTTATTAATCTAAATAACAAACAAAAACACACAAAGTTCACAAAACAAAAGCTCTCCACACAAATCACAAACCCCAAAATAAAAACCTCTCCCCTGCCTCATACTACTGGGCTTTATATTGGGCCACAGGCAGGTGGAAGCAATCAGGCAATTAAGTAATTACGCAACTACCTCCACCTGCACTACCCAGGCAAGCAGAGGCAGGGGACGTAACAGAGATCTTTGATCAGGTCGAGGAGCCAAAGCTGTCAGCGGGTTACAATCCGTAAGAGAGGTGGAAAACTTGCAGTAATTTGAAACGGCTCAACTGGTGATAAATTGTATTTATACTGGAGTATATGTGCAGTCAGAACACATTACACATTACCGTTACATTCAGGCAGTGTTATAAATGCCCTTTTAAATTCACTGCCCCATGCTGATTTTTACCTCCATGTGAACAATATGTTGCTTGACTCATTCGTTTCTATCGATCATTGAACCTTTTTAGAACCTTTTCGAGCCGAGAACCTTTTTACACTTCCTGGATGTGTCGATGCACTGTGCATCAAACCATCATGACACGAAGCGCCCTGGTGCTTTCAAGGCTATTATGTCAGTGAAAAGGAAGGATTTTTTAAATGTAAAAAGTTGCTTTAGCTGAAATCAAAGTGAAAGCGCAGAACAATAGGTGAGTTGTTCTGGCTGTGCATTATCTGTTCTATAGCTGTATAACTAACACAAACAGTACCGTCTAAGAGCTCACAAGCAAGCCACCTGAATCATCTGTTCCCTAAAATGGTGTCCGTAAGCATAGGAAAATAATGGTTCTGTCTTATATAGCCAGTCAGTGATGATATGGATATGGAGTCGAGTGTTGAGGCTTTTTCTCTCTTGTCTCCACCCCCCGACAGCAAGGAGAGCAGCTGCAGCCTCCTGAGCTCCATGACCCTGGCCCCCAGCTCGCCCTCGCCGTCCTACAGCGAGAGCAAGCCGGGCGGCGGGAGCCTGCTCAACGGGCCGCACTCCTACAGCCAGGCCTCGGAGGGCATCAAGGTGAGAGCGCCCGCCCGCTCGCCCGCCCGCCCTGCTCGCCCGCTCGCTCGCCCGCCCGCGGCGGCTCTGCGCTTCTCGAAGGCCCGTAATTATCACCTGCGCCGCGCCAGCCCCGGCCTCCTCAGACGCGCTCTCTGAAGGTTACGGCATAAAGAGCCTCCCACGCAGAATAATTATCCCGCCTCTTAGCGCCGATGACTCGCTGGAGAGGCCGAGGCGAGCGGGGAAAGGCGCCGCGGTTCAGCAGGCAGGGAAGAGAGCGGGGAGGCTTCTTCCCTGCCGGAGCCGAGCGCGCTAGCGAACGAACAGACGCGCGCGCTAGCGCCGACCCCCGCGGCGGCCTGTCATGTGACCTCCCCTGTGCTTCTCCCCCCCCCCCTTCTGCAGGCTCCAGAGCCCCTCAGCTCTCTCAAGTCCATGGCAGAGAGGGCGGCGCTGGGCTCGGGACTGGAGGGAGGAGACCTACCCGCCCTGCACCTGGCCGACAGAGGTGAGCGTGCGCGCGAGCGCTCCCCCCGCTCTGCGCCGAGCCTAGCTGTGAGCGTTCGGCCATGTCACGTGTCTGAGAACCTGACACTGTGAAATGGATCCTTCCATACTGTGCTGAGTGGTATTGGTGAGTGTAAGTAAATGAGATGGTCACAAGATACTCTGGCAGGTGCCTAAATGCATGCTCTTGCTCCATTCCCCCCCCCCAGACATCCCTTCGTGGGTCGAGGCCACGCTCACTCGAGCTGCCCCCCCCATCTCCTCCCCCGCCTCCTCAGCGCCAGCCTGTCGAGTCAGCATCCCCCCGTCGCTGGGGGTGTGCCCCCTCGGGCCCGTCCCGCTCTCCAAAGACCAGATGTACCAGCAGGCCATGCAGGAGTCGGCCTGGACGCACATGCCCCACCCCTCCGACTCGGAGAGGATCAGGTAGAGTGGGGCGGGCCCGTGGGCGTGTCTGAGCTGTGACTCGTGTCCACTGCTGCTTTTGCATTGGCTGTTCTGGGCTGCCTGTATTCATGTGAGCCCCTTCCTTTTCTGTCACTGTTCTTACCCATTTGGGACTTAAGGTAATGTCATGATTCTGTAGAATCCTAATAAAATGATTTAGAACCAACTCGAGATGAAGCACCATTAAGACCCAGCACTTCATATATTGTCTAAAATATATAGCAGTAATTTTATTCTCCTTTATATAAGCCACAGTTTTTTTTTTTTTTTTTTTTTTTTTTTTTTTTTTTTGTCAGCATCCTGCTTCTTTTCACTGCTTCAGGTGAAATGTTTCGATGCTGACAATGAATAAAAGTATTATACAGTGAATATATGCATTCTAATCTGCTCTGTGCTCTCTCCTCTCGTCGCCCCCTACAGGCAGTACTTGATGAGGAACCCGTGCCCCACCTTGCCTTTCCACCACCAGGTGCCCCCTCCTCACTCTGACTCAGTGGAGTTCTACCAGCGGCTGTCCACCGAGACGCTCTTCTTCATATTCTACTATCTGGAGGTAAGCCCATCTGCCCAGTGCGCGTAGGACAGGACTCGCATGAGGCCTGAGGGTCAGTCCGGTCTGAGGAAACCCACCCCCCTCCCGTTTCCTCTGCAGGGCACCAAGGCACAATACCTAGCAGCCAAGGCACTGAAGAAGCAATCATGGCGATTCCACACCAAGTACATGATGTGGTTTCAGAGACACGAGGAGCCCAAAACCATCACGGATGAGTTTGAACAGGTACGCCCCGTCCCCCTGTAGAGCCACCATGAAATAATTACGGTAATTCACCTTTCGGATTACCGCCGGTGTTCAGTTGCCGAAGGTAAACCAGCTCATTCGTCTGAAGTTAATGGAAGTCGAGAGTCATGAAGGATGTTTCCTCAAGGAATTGAGGATGAAGTTTCCCTGTGAAAGCAGCAGTTTGAGAGTTAATGCAGCCTTTCATCTTAGCATTTTTAAATTGAAGTTCCTATGCCTTTTTACAGGTAAGGGGTAATACCCTTCATTTCAGATGTATAGCAAAGGCACTGTTGAAGGCTCTGGTGGAAGGTGATGCATGTATTTGAATGGCCTGTCACCGCTGTTCCGATGGAGGTGTCTGACGAGCACGTTCTCTTGCAGGGGACGTACATTTACTTTGACTATGAGAAGTGGGGCCAGAGGAAGAAGGAAGGATTCACATTTGAGTACAGGTACCTCGAAGACCGAGACCTCCAGTGACTGACCGTCGGGAGGCGCGATGGAGAGGTGGAGAAAAAGCAGGGTCTACTACTGTTGACATTCCTGGATTGAATTTCAACACAGTGGGACGAGACGGATGCAAAGACGACTCTTCATGTCTGTTTGTGCAAATGCATTTGGGTCACCTTCCTTGCCCTGGAGAAAACACCCCCTCCCCCCGCACACACATCCCCCACTACCCCCCTCCCCCCACATCATTTGACTGATGCTTTTAAATCACCATGCTGAACTGAAAGTGTTTGGCCGAATGTTGCTTTGATTTCAGGGTTTTTTTTTTTTTTTCCTTTCAACATTTTAAATCACGACTCACTCGAGAACCAAAGAAAATAAGCGAGACCCCCAATAACCCTTAAGGTATGGGGTCAGGCGAGATGAGCGAGAGGGAAATTCAGACGATACCTGGGTTGGGTGGGGGGGTGGGGGTGAAAGTCAAGGGCCAGAACGTTTCACCATTTCACAGCAGTTTGTGCTGCTGCCGCTGCCTGTTTTCCAAAGTGCAGCCCCACGCGTTCAAGCCCCACCCTCCTCACGCAGTCGTAGGCCCGCACACCCAGCCCCTGCACCAGGAGCCGCTTCTTCCTTTGCCAAACCTGGCCTGGATCAAACTGCTGTGCAGCGAGGGTCCTCTCTCCATCCTCCATGAAATCATCAGTCTGTTGGCTGTGGGCAATGACAAATAAGACCACCATCTCGGACACCCAAACATTGTGTGTGTAGTACGTGTTTACAAGAGAAAAAGGCAAGCCAAATGTGAGACAACCTGATGAGTTACACCAACAAAGCAAGGCTTTTTATCAATTTGATAAATTAATATAAACTCATAAATCATTCACAATTGCACTTCCAAGCTTGGGAGAAGACGAAATAAATCTTTTAGATTAACTTGTATATATCTATATTTTGTGGGCGGGATGGAAGGCCAGTGTGTCAAAAAATGTGTGATTTGGAATTTGTACAGCATCATAAATTAGGAAGAAATGAGCTTCTCTTCCTCCCCAGCTTTGTAGTGCAGAAATAGAACTGACTCAAATGAAAAAGCACATCATGCCTTTCAAAGTGCTTTTATTCCCCTCGATTTCCATTGCCGTCTTTCCATTTCATAATTATTTTTAAACATCTTTCGGTTTTGGAGTGCAACTATGAATGATTTTGTTTTCCATGCAAGTGAATTTATCCATTTTGAAAGCATTTCCAAGAAATTGAGCAGTTAAATACAATTTTTAATTAATTTTGGGGGAGCGGGGGGGCTATTTGGAAGACCACAAAGCACCATTTATATTGAGTCCTGTTTTAATGTTTGACATGTTTACTTTGGGCTATAGAAGGGAAGTGAAGGGTCATTGAAAGCAGAAATGTGAATTTCTCCCAAAAAAACTGTTGTATAGACTTTTTCATCCTTTATTTTTTTGTTGTCATCTGGACAGCATGGTAAATAACACGTAAAAGTGGAGTAAAGCAAATAAGACATAACAGTGAAATAAAGGATTGTAAAATATTAATAAAACAATTACTTTTCAGAAATGTGTAGGCTGATTCCTTGTGCAAATCACCAATTAGTGAGTGCTGGTTTAAATTGTGAATTTGTACAGCTAATTCTGGGCACATATAAATTCCTTTTACAGTTTGAGAAATAAGCGTTGTGTTCCCTCCACAGACTGATAAAAGAAAATTTATAAAAACAATATTCATCGTCAAAAAAAATGTCCTTTGAATAACCAAGGTTAATGCAAAAAATATGTACCAGTGTGTGACAATTCTGGATGAAACCGTTTCCAAGCCACAGATTGCCTATACCAGAAAAGTGTGTATTAGATGTGGCCTGGCAGAAGGGAACTCAACAATTGCTGCCAGGAGACTGTATTCCTGTCCCCCTGGCAATGGCAGAACACAGGGGAAATGGAAGCCAAATGACGGATTCAAATGCCTATATCCAACAGTTGTCTTTGGACGAGGGCATCCGATTGGACTTGAATGCGGCTGAATCTCTGCGGTTTCCCTGCGTATCAGTGTTTCAAAAAAACGCTCCTGCTGTAGCTTTCTAATCCTGCGAAGGAAATCTAATTTTGTGTCGTGACAGGAATTCTGTGCTTATATTCTCTGATAATGGACACAGATGATTAGATTTACACCCCCACGCATCTGCACAGTGCCAGTACCCAGCATCGCCATTCAGTGCTTTCAATCTACTGCATACTGTAATGGCAGTTTGATGGTCATGTTGTTTCACAAAATTCTAAGATGGGAGACTATATCAGTTGTATACTAAAAGAAAACAGTGATTGTATACAGTGTGGGAGGAAACCCACACTGTCCAGTCGAGAGAATGTAACCAAACGTATGAGGAAGTCAAGAACAGGGGTCTGCAGTGCTGGTCAGGTAGAGCTGCAAGGTTTTCTGGTTTTAAAATCTGAAAACGTTAACAGTTGAAGTTCATTCAGACTCAAGGAATCGAGCGGGGCGCATTGACTAAACCGCTTTGAAGATTTAAGTGCAAGTAACAAAAAAGCATCCCCTGTGGCTCTCCAGGACAAGGTTTGCAAACCATCTAGAACTCAACAGGAGGTGTAGAGATGGTCCAAATGTTGCTCTCAGTTGTGGAAAGCCAGCACATAAGCCCCAAACTGCTTGCTGTGAGCAAAACCCAAAGGCTTCATGAAAGCAGAAATAAGCAAAGGAACTTGCCTAAAAGGTACTTGAGTGCAAGACCTGACAGTCTGAAGACCCTTCCCCATAGGAAAGAAATGATAAAAACCATAATATCAGTCCTTTGATATGTGAAGTGCAATGTGCTGTCTTATGGTATGGTGTGGTGGAAATCTAGTGTTTGGAGAATAATAATAATAATAATGCTTTGCATTTACATAGCACTTTCATCACACTCTTTGAAACATTACAATGATGAGAGAGAAACTCACCTCAGCCACCACCAACGCATAGCATCTGCCCACATCAGCAGAGGTGGAGGGGGTGAGAACAATTTTCAGACAATTAAACTGATGGATAATTAGGTGGCAGGTTGGAAATTCAGCCAGAACACCAGGGAATCCCCCGACTCTTTGCTGTAAGTGTTGTTGTATCTTTAATGTAAAGAGTAAGTTGGGACCTTGGTTTAACATCCTCATCCCGGGAAGTACCCCATCCGAGTCCATACCTGCTTAGCAGCAGCAGGGTACATGGTGATTATGGCTGTTGTCTAAATGCACATGCATCATAACTATTTATCTTCAAGAGTTGCTGGTGGGTTTAAAGTGTCAAACCACTATATTGCGCATGGCTTGTGTTTGCATATGTTATATATTATGTGAAAAAGGATTGTTTAAATTGTTTTCAGGTAGAAATATTCTTGTAATATTGTGACATTTTGCCACAGTAATAAAGGTTTTGTTGTGGCAGAGCTAATATTTCTGTGTTCAGGATTTATTAACTGGACTTTTAATTAATTAATTTTTACTAAATTATCTTTGAGTTCAGACAATGTAGGTTATTAATAATGTCCTCAGAAGTGTTTGCTAGAACAAGCCATAATTGTGTACATCAACAGAAGTCTGCTTTGACCAGGAAAGTGCAGGTGTGGGTGCAGGTTTTTTGTTTAAGCCCATCACTAAGATATCAGATTCTATAATCATGGTCTCCTTTGAAGGCCATGGTTAGGGGTAGAGGTGTCATAGTGCTGGGCTAAAACAAAAACCTTCACCCACATCAGCCCTTTTTAAAATGGGGTACCCAAAGCTTAGCCTCACAAAGGTCATCAACAGGTATTGAGTGTATGAGGATGCTGTACCATACAAATACTTTTAACTTAATTCCTTCATTACTTAGTTCCCATTGTATTGTATAATAATTGTATCATCAAGCAGGCTATGCATCATTTTATATGAAATATTCTCAGTGAAAATGTGGGCTGGTTTGGAACACCCCATGGAATGAATTGGTTCGTATAACAACCTTCAATTAAATTATCTGGTTCAGTTACAGCTACTTAAATTTAGAATCTGTTTTTAGTAAATGGAAATGCGAGTGACAATTGAGAGGCTTTCGATTCAAGACCACATGTGAAACGACTGAGTCTGAGTGAAAGCGTGTGGGAGTCCGTGAGTGTATCTTTATGTATGGTGTGTGGACCAATCGCTCAGCGGTAATTTGTTCCTCAAACCAATGACACAACAGAAACTTTGAATCGAACAAACAAAATATCTCACCGGTTGGCCAGTCCAATAGACTAATGGAAGCACGCGCAGGGAGCAGTACAGGCCAATCAATGGACGAATAGTACGTGGAGCAGACTGAGTATGCAGCATTGATTTGTAGATAAGCGAGCACATTGCGATATTGAGCAACTAGCGAGGTTGCGAGATAAAACACAGATTATTTTAATTCTTACAGAATGTAATGTTTTACGAAATAATTATGAAATGTGCAATATCATGAAATTGATGTTCCTGGAATATTACTAAACTATTGAATCGATAATTTATTAAATTCATTATAAAGGTAGACGTAATTAATTTCATTTATTATGATAATGAGACATTGTAGTATCGAATAAGAGTATAGAAGCGTCCAGTTAAATGTCTAGCATTTAACATTTTAGTTGAAGGCTTGTAGTTGTTTTATTTTCAAATGGGAAATGGGCATTTTATTTCTACTTTTTGTAATAGTCAGTTAGCTGTATTTTCACAGGTCTAGATATTGGACTGAGATGAAAGCTAAACACCCGTAGTTAATAGATGAAGGAAAAACATAAATAAGATGCGCTTTTGCTCTACCATTCTTCGGCACATAATATCTATATTATCTTTGCCAAAACCATACAGAAACCGCGCCTGGACCCTGAACTAAAACGTTCTTTGCGATCCTGGACATTGTCATTTTTTCACTAAGCTACATACGATTTCAGCGAACGTGAATAATAGCTTGCTACTGAAAGACACACTGACCCTCGTCAGGAAGTAAACTTCTCTTCTTGGGAATACCAAAGTGAACCTGTAGGTAAGACCTTCATTTTATATCATTCGCTTTAGTCGTGTAGCAGACGTATGAACATGTTTATTTTTGTCAGTGTGCTATATGTTCTGTTTTTCTCGTCTAATGTTGACACCTTACAAAGGAAAATTGAAGTGGCTGAATTAACTACTAAAGACTCACTCAAATGAGTTTCGTTAACATGGACACAGCGTGTGAGCAGTCGTACATATTCTTATCTAAACATACCTGACATAATGATGACAGAACTGCACGAGTATGCACTCAATTCAAGTGCGTGCACAGTGACAGTTACAAACACGCATTTCATAATAATAATAATAATAATAATAATAATAATAATAAATTGTACGTTTATCAAACATGTAGTGCACCGCTCACAACCTCTCATGGCTAATTCTCTCATTTTCGTTATTTTCATATGGTATATCTATTGCCATCGTCGTATATTGACATGTATTGCACAAATTCTTGAGATTCAGAAGCCACAATTTAATTCTGTGTGGAAACAAGATAATTTGTTCACTTGATATGCTACTTGATAAGCTTATTACTACAACGGTATACAATTACTCACTGCAGGTCTCTGTTAAACACATATTTCACAGAGGTAATACAGCGCTTTACAGACGTTGATTCACACTGACAGTTGTATGTTTAAACTGACTCAAATTCCTACTGTGGTATACTAGCACTCTGAATAATAGGGGATGTGACAGACTGATACAGTTTTGGATCACAGAAGCCCCCCTCTCGCCCCTCTTTTTCTGTCTTTCTGTCCATCTCCTTGCTATTGTTTCCTTGGGGGGGGGGGGGGGGGGGGGGGGGGTGCTTTTATTGTAGCAAGGCACCACAGTGCACTTAATCGATTTTGCTGATTTTGTTGCCATAGCATCATTAGTATGCTTATACATATCCCTTGCCTGCACTGTTGTCACTGTTCTTGAACTGTGTGGAGATAACTCATAATAAGTGGAGATAGATGAGAGAGTGGAATGAAGGAAGGAGATAGTATTGCACACAGAGAAGCTGCAGAGAGAAAAATGCCTTTTCTTTTTTTTCTTTCTGTGTTTGATGGCAAGTGCCATAAAGAGCAGGAGGTGAGGTGAGATCAGACAAAAATGTGCAACATTTACACAGACCAGAAGAGATCTGACAAAGTGTTGGAGGTAAAAAAGGAAAGATGGGGAGAGATGTGGAGAATGTGGCTTTCTCCATACTGCAGTGCTATTCTGAGAGAGGTGCTTCAACCCACGCACTGACACAGAGCGAGAGTGAGAGAGAGAGAGAGAGAGAGAGAGAGAGAGAGAGAGAGAGAAAGAGTGAGTGAGAGTAAGACGGAAGGAAAATGGGCTGTGTGTTGTGCAAACAATGACTGAATGATTGGACACTCTTTTTAAGCCCCTGTGCACAAGAATTCCCCAGGCATATGCGGATGCACACGTAGTTATACAATGTTTTGTGCATGTATTGCCCAAATTTGAAACTGTGTCTACAGAAGAGTGTTTATATAACAATGTACCAACAACCATTTGTCTAAAATGGTAGATTCATACCTTTCTGCTACAGTTTCCTGTCATAGTTTCACTCTTTTTTTCACAATTGTGCTGATTCAGTTTCATATACCTCTACCTGCAATTCAGAGCTTCTCTTTCCATCTCCCAAATTTCTCTCCTTTCAAATTAATTAATTTTTTTTTTGCTTTCAGTTGAATCATCTTCATTCTGGCTTTGCTAGTCTTTCCCGTCACCTTTCTTACGTTCAGCCCATATTTTGTGATGCATGTCCTCCTTTTTGCTGTGCCATGTGACTCCTTATGGGTTAACCGATTACCATTAATCCGCTAATGGACTTTAAACTATGGACTGGAAAAATAATGGATTCTGATTTGTAGAGGAAGCTTTTTTTTCTAAACTAATGTCCAATAACGGCACAGCTGGAAAATGTTAATGCACAGTTGGAAGAAGATGAGTCCAGAAAGAATGCCCTGAAAACAATTTGAAATCAATGCATGAACACAGATGTGGCAGCCGCAGTCTTGTGTGGAAAATTCAGGAGTTTCTGAAGCCGGCTGTGACTGATAAATATACAACATTTTCATTCTCAGACATCAGCTTCTCACTGGATACGCTTGCCACATTGCTTAGCTACTGCAGTGCTACAGTGATGCTAGATAACACACAAGAGCCACTGGGTGTTTTTGGTTTTTATAGGTTAAAAGATTAAAAGTGTAAAATGTATCATTAAACACTGGCTTGTTGTGTTGCTGCGTTTGAATTTGCTACTTCGCTAACATGGAAATAAATATTTCCAGATCATCCAGCATATGCAAATCATAAAATATGATCAGGACTCATGCTTCGGAAAGTGTCTTCTCAGGGCTGTCTAGTGGTGCATCCTGCTAAAGCACAAGAGCAGTGATGATGACATTTTGCGAGAGAAGCATGACAGCGCTGGTGCAGACTGTTACACGCTGTCTTGCATGAAGTGTTTCATAATTGGCTGTACCGCCATGGAAGGGTTTCAATTGGCAGTTTCATCCAGCCTTGTCACGCTCAAGAGACTAGACTACTGTGGTCAATAGAGTTCCTCCAGTTTGGTTGCGTCATCTTTGCAGTGCTCCAGTGTAGAGTTTGTGCAGCTTCAGTGACAGGTTGCAGAATGGGAGGTGAGGGTACTGCAGAGATGGAGTGAAACTACAAATGCAACCATTCCAAACTTAAGAAAAGAAAAAAACAGGGAAAGATGTTGAAAAAGAAGGCGTCTTTAGCCTAGGGTAAGCTGGGCTAAACTACTTTGTGGTGATACAGGATCCCATAGCCATGCTTCAGGCAACATCACGCGAACATGTAGCAGTGGTTATTTTCACACAACATCACACGAACATGTAGCAGTGGTTATTTTCACACAACAGCACGGCTCAGAGTGGTATTCAGTACATCAGTCAGGTTCCTCAATGTGCTCTAGATGTTAGAGGTGTGCACAGACAATGCTACCTGTGTCTGTTCTACCCACAAAGTAATCTGTATTTGTATTTGGATATCTGTTCTTCTTACACTATGAGTTAATAAATGCATCTGTCAATCTGTTGGAAATACTTTAAAATGCTTTTTTTTATTTATTTTGCACAACAAATAGCCATTGATTCATGATCAATCATTATTATTTTTAAACCTGTAATGTTTTATGTCACATTTATCTTCTTAACATGAATTGAGTCCTGAAATATACTTGAATAGTTTTCAACCTTTTACATTTAAAATGACAGTTTTTTCTTTGTTGCGGTATTTCTGTACTCTGAATGTTTTCAATAGGCTATGTCAATTGTTGAATGGTTCATCTAATTTTATTCCCCAGGATCAAGAACTCTTTTGCTCCAATGAGGTTCTAGAGTCGATTGAGAAGATTACAAAGAAGGAAATCAATAGGAATTGCTGAAAAGAGAGATACTCTGCCAGGAACCTCAGGCAACAGTAACTGTGGGGAGTCACTGTCGGGATACAACACATTTTGTAATGAAGATACAACCCAATTCAGATTGATTCTGCTTTTTTCCACAGACTGTTTTTACTCGCAGTAGAATTCGCACAGCAATTTTTCTGTCTTGACAATCAAACCAAATTTTTTTATTAAATGCTTTTAGGAGCATTTAATAAGCGTTTATTTCTAATAAAGAGAAGCAGGGGGCAAAAACAGCCAAATATCATATTCCTAAAAAGAAAATAACCATATAAATTAGTTAACTCCATTTTAAGCAACTTTGGCAATACTATAGTTATCTCTACTTATGGGGCCTTTTGTCTGGCAAGTCAGTGGAAAGAGTCATTAAAGTTTTTTGTTGCAAAATGCCAATAGCGGGTTCATTTTTGTAACTTTTCAATGAAACATTTTCTACTTTCAGTTTAGTATAATCGTAAGATTGGTATTTGGTACAAGCAGCCATCCACTTGTGATTGCTTGCATTTATTTTACTGCAAATTATAAAAATATTGGCTGCCATAACTTGTGCATTGCATCTGAAACAATATTATTTCTAAACACAGCTCAAGTCCTCTGACTAATGATCCAAGCAACAGTGCATTTTGTGTTGATCTGATCTCCGTTTTTCTTGTTCATGTGCTTATAGCTTTGTCTTATCAACAATCCCCAGACGTGCAATGCCCTTATGCTGCATGATATCGAAAATCTAAATCACTCGCATCACTTTTTATACCTTTACAAAAATAAACTTGCTACTCTGCTCTCTGGTTTTCTAACCCAAACTCTATACTGTCAATGAAAATTGAAAGCAATAAATTTAATAAGAATAACATTTTAACCATTTTTCAACAATACATGTAGTTTTCCCACAGGATTTTTCATACTTCTACAACATATTTCTGGTTATTTATAAGTCTGTCAACTTTTCAGTCCTACAAACAAAAAGCAATGGTCCATATTTTTTGAAGTAATATTGTTTTGAGGAAAATAAGTCCCATCAAGTTGTTGTCTTCAATTCCTTTCTCAGTCTCATTTGAAATTGCAGATAGGGACCTGAGCTGTACAGTACACTGTATGGATTTAGGGTGGTATTATTTATCTGTATAGAAACAAGACTAAATCTATTCTTTCATATTTTCTATGGTAACAAATTAATCGACATCTTTTCATGCCTGTTCACTGGACAGAGGATCCCCGTTCTGCAATAACTGGAACTAATTCCGCCTTTGTTCTATTCTGTTGCACCGAGTTGAACCCAGAGTAGATGCGCTACCTCGGGGGATTCAAACAGACACAAATCACTTAATCTCTTCAGCCCAATTGTCCCGCTCTTTTGCTTTCATTTCCCCCCAATTGTGTTTACCCTTCTTTTGATCCTATTTCTGCCCACATTTTGGAAATAGAATTTGTTTTTCTCTTGTTCTCTTGCTGTGTCTGTGTCTGCCTGCATTGGTCTTACCCAACTGTCTGTTTTGCCTAATCTGTAATAGCTGTTTTAGGCATGTTGTATGAACAGGTATGGTGTTGTCTGTTCCAAATGTATTCAGCCATGTAATTTTATTTATTTGCTTGTTTTGACTGATTCTCGTGCCCTGTATTGTGTGAGACGTCTCTAGTTTCATTTAGAATTGCTATTGTTTGTTTAACCTCGTTTGAATGTGTGTTCAAGTATAGACCGACCGCAGACCTTAATGTATTGATGGTAGCTTAATGGATCTTTTCTCTACAAATAAAGTAAATGACAAGCAATCACCACAACACAGTAATTTATGCTCTAAGCTACAAATACATATGTGATGGTAAATATTCTGCATGGTATCAATAACAACTGCCAAAACCACCCCAATGAGACAAAAGCAGTTATTGCTATGATCAGTTATTGCTAAATCATAAGAGTTAAGATATGCAAAGACACGTACAATTTTGTGTATCTGTTTTTTGCTAAAAATTAAAGTCTTAAATGAACAGTGTCAAGCAATTAAAATATAGGTAGTTTTTGCTGACAGAGATGAAAACACTAATACTTGCATTGAACACAGACATTTCCAAACCACATCCCTTTTAAAACACTGGTCTTGAATGATTTCATTTTTCAAAGCATTGAAGAGCTATAAAAAGGGCAATTTGGTTACTTTGTTTTACTGGAAAGGCATATATAATTACAATTTTCAAACCGTTTTAGTTAACAAAGCACTGCACAAGTAAAATATAGGTGTTCTAGAGGGGGTTTATTTATTTGTTGTGATTATAAAATAGTAACAGCAAAAATTTAGTGTTGAATTCATATTGTAATTATTTTCACAAGATGTTTATATTCCCATTTTCCTTTGTGTAATGTCTATGTGAAAACTTTAAAACAACTTTTTACTTGCATAGCTGCCAGTTTATATTGCAATACATCAAAATTTGACAAATTATTTTAATTTACAGTCCATGTTTACAGACTTGCACAAAGCATTTCAAATTCAAACAAAAAAAAGTCTACAGTAAAAAAGTCTACAGTAGACCATTAGACATTTTTATATGAAGCGTTTATTGTTTTGGCAAACTAAAAATTACACTGAACAAGTGATACACTTAACATTAGACCTAGACAAAATATTGATGAAACGGAACAACCAACGGTAAAAAACCAAACAAACACTAAACTAAGTTTTCACGTTTAAAAAATAAATAAAATCACAGCTGTATTTTTGAGCATTCTTCTTCTTCGGATACATTTTTCACTTCTCTTGATTCTTCTGAAAGGGACTGGTGAGATTTTGTACAGCTGCCTGCTGCTGCTCAGTCCCTGTATTTCAGACATTTTCACGGACAAAATAACTGAGCTGACAGGACAGAAGTGCACTTCACTGAACTGGAAACAGTCAGGACCTGCTCTCTACAGAAATGAAGCCCGCCATCTTTCACAGAGCACTGTCACTCTTCCTTGTCCCCTTCCTCATGTTTCCCTCCTGTTCTGCCGCCCTGGCAATCTCAGCCGAGCACCGCCTGGCCAATGGAAGCCTGGGAAGCAGTAGCTTGCACATACTGACTGGCCAAGGCAGCAAGCAAACACCACCGACCTTGCCCAGGCCAAAAAAGGCAATAAAGAGAGCTGAAACCCTTCCAAAACCCTTGTCACAGATCATGCTTCCCAGAAACGTGACCAGCAATGCCCTCAAGCCCCCGCTTGGCGCCGCCCAGGTGGAGCCGGCGCCAAAACACATTGTGGACGTGGATGTCTGCAGGGGCTACTATGACGTGATGGGACACTATGACCTCACCTTCAACTGCACAAAAGGCACTTTCATATACTGCTGCGGGACCTGCCACTACCGCTTCTGCTGCCAGCACAGAAGCAACCGTTTGGACCAGGACTCCTGCAACAACTACGACTCCCCGCACTGGGCCAACACCCAGCCTCCAGGGACTCTTCCAACAGGCCATGCCTCGCACCCAGACTTTGACCCTCTCAAAGGACATCGCAGCAACACGGCGTTCGTGATCGGTGGAGTCATCTCCTTCACCATAATGGTGGCGGTGGGCATGAAGGTGGCCTTCCACAAGTTTTCACGTCGCCCCAGAGACGCAGAGGACAGGTGACTTCCATGTTCATTTGATTCATGTCATTCATGAACAACATAGTTGTATGTACTGCTTTCACACACTGGGCAAAATATCTTAAGAGATGCAGTACTATTGCTTTTGCAGATACCTTAGAAGTTAATGTTCTAGGAACATTACACAATGTTGGGCTTTCAAAAGTATTGTTGGCCAATTTGCTTCTGATGCTCAATGCTGATGAGTACTTCTGCATCTATACTACACTACATGGCCAAAAGTATCTGGACTCCCCTTGATCTGGGGCTGTTTTTCATGGTTTGAGCTAGGCCCCTTAGTTCCAGTAAAGGCAAATCCTAATGCTACAGCATGCAATCACATTCTAGATGATTCTGTGCTTCCCCAACAGTTTGGGTAAGGCCCTTCCCTTATTCAGAATGACAATGCCCCTGGGCACACAACGAGGTTCATTTCGGAATGGTTTTGCAAAGAGTGGTGAGAAAGAACTTGACTGGCCTGCACAGAGCCCTGACTTTTGGATCATTTGGAAAGCCAACTGTGAGCCAGGCCTAATCGCCCAATCAGTGCCCAACCTTACCTTTCCTGGCTGAATGAAAGCAAATCACTACAGCAATGCTCCAACATTTAGTATAAAGCCCTCCCAGAAAAGTTGAGGTTGTTATAGCAGCAAAGGGTGAACCAACTCCATATTGCCCATAATTTTGGATGAGATGTTGGATGTCAGGTGTCCACATACTTTTGGCCATGTAGTGTAACTCCTGTGCAAAACAACACATGTTCCCCACTGAGGCCCCCCTCGGTGTCTTTTAAAAAGATGCCAAAATGCTGGGTACATGGAAAGTGCCCAGGGGGTTCTCTATGTGAAGCCCCCTAAGGGAGTACAAGAGATGCTTTTCAAGGATGGAAAGGGATATCAGGCATATACAGAATATGATATTTGTACCAAAGTAAAAATAAAAAGGATGGGAAATAGGACATGTATTTCATCTTGATTTGGCTCTGTACTTGGTCATTTTAGATTTGTAATCAAACTATTCATATGTAGTTAAAGTGCAGAGTCTGAGCTTTAATTAAAGGGTATTTTAATATATTTTGGTTTCGGCATGTAGAAATAACAGCACTTTTTTATACATTTCAGGGCTCCATAATGTTTGGGACACACAGGTGTTTCTGATTAGTTAAGTGGGTTCAATTGCTTCTTTAGTGCAAGTATAAGAGAGCTTTCAGTTTCTAGTCTTGATTCTTGATTGCCTTGATTCTTGAGTCTGTTATTGGCGTTTGTCAACATAAGGACCAGAGTTGTGCCAATGAATGTCAAGGAATCAATTATGAAGCTGAGAATAAATTTAAAAACAGTCAAAGACCTAGGCCAAAATCAGGTTTAGGCTTACCAAAATCAACTGGGACATCATTAAAAATTAAGAAAGGTATTTTCTACATGGTGAAACCAAAATCATAAAAGCTGAGAATCTGCACATTAACTGCAAATCTAAAATTCTGAGTTCAGAGCTAGTCTTTGTCCCAGAGATGATTGAGCTTACTATATATTTGAATTCTGCCATATTCAATCATTTCCATCATTAATTTAGTGCCGGAAGACTTATGATTCATGCGATAAATTAAAATAGATTCAAAAATAGATTATAATTATTATGTATGATGTACTGCTTGTCCATGAGAAATGTCAGCATTCATTTATTTTGGATTGTCCCACTCCACCACTGGCAATGCTGTCTTTGTCCCCGTCAACAGGGCTCCGTAACCCAAATCCTAGAGAACCACAGATTCTGCTGGTATTCAAGGCTCTTCACAACTGTTCCCTTTCACGGGTTTTTGACAAAATATTATTTACTGTATGTGTTCAGTTGGTCTCAATAAACCCATTAATTATATATAATTTATTCACATATATTTAAGTATGTACATAAATACCAGTTTTAATGTTAAATGAGCTCAAGACAAGCACTGGATGCCTATATACTGTATCATGTTATTAATGATACTTTCCTCTTTATTCTGTCTAGAGCTCTGGTAGATATCTTACGCCATCAGTCCAGCCCAGTTCAGCCAGAGGAAAGGAACAACAGCACTGCCGTTACCACTGGGGGAACCGAAGGGACCACTGATCAGCACCCGAAAAACCTTTACGCCCCCGTCGGTCAGAGCAAAGACAATCGCAGTGAGTGGCTACACAGTCACAGGAAAAGATTTGTATGCAATGAGCAGGTTGCAGTTGCCAATTTGCACCCCTGTTTTTTCAGCATGTTTGATTCCAGTGCCAGAAATAAACTTTCAATTGGCACTCAAAGCATTTTAGTGAATATATTCATATTTAACACGTCTGAAGCATTGTGGTCTCGCTGTGAGGGAATAATTATGGTACTGGGGGTTCACTAGTCAGTCATGTATCTTGTTCATGCACCGAATATAAAATGTTTGAACAACAGCTGAGCATATGAGTGCATCGGGTCACGCTAATGTGCTCATTGCAGCCTTTTTCGTCTCATTGCATTTTATCTTGCGCATCTCCACTCATTTGCATGCAGTTTGTTTGTTGTGACTCCAGCCAGTGCTCTAGTGTGTCCCTGCACAGTCAAGCGGCATGTTATAATGCACTTGACAACGTGTCAAACCTTTCAGCGCCGTGGGCGGGTTTAAACGTGTTCGCTACCCTTTCAGAGCGCATGAATAATGCCCAGCTGGCTTCCTCTGGGACGCTCCTCTCCACCAAGCACAAGATGGTTGGCCCTCAGCCTTCCTTCTATCACTCCTTCCACAACCTGGCGCAGCTGCCCCCTTCCTACGAGGCCGCCACTAACTCGGACATCAGCAGATACAGCTCCCTGAAAAGGCTGGGTAAGAGAGGGGCAGGTAGATGAGGGCTGTGGAATGAGAGTCAAAGCGGGGGGTTAGAGTAGCAGATGTTTTTGATTTGGTGCATGCATGTTGTCTGTTTATTTGGAGATTTTATTTATTTATTCGTTTATTTGTCAGGGACAATGCAGAAACCATTTTAACAGCTTACAATAAGATGAAACAGATGTGTTGCATATAGGATTTCTAGCCAAGGCTAATTTGCGACCCCTGTCCCTGGTTAGGCTTTTCTACTCTTTTCTGGTAACTGGGTAAAGTTGAGTCTCCAACCCCTGTTCCTGGAGAGCTGTAGGGTCAGCTGGTTTTTGTTTCCACATTGAAATCATCGACCAATTCATACATAGGAAACTGTTATCAACAGCTTTAAATGATCAATAAAGTGGTGAGTAAAAACATAAACCAGCAGACCCTGAGGTTCTTCAAAACCACGGTTGTGGACCTCCTGCATTAAGTTGAAGTATGGGGCAGTGTCCATGCAATATGCTTAGAACTTGTGGTTAAGCTAATTATTTTATGGTTTTAGGGCATCAGAATATGCGATCGTCACTGACTGTGTCTGTCGCCATTCTAAACTCACACATTTTCTCTTCTACTTCTCCTAAAAACTTTTTTTCAAAAAACAGAAAAGGCCCATCTAGGGGACTACTCGGGCTACTGCACGTCCAAACGAAAGCCCAAAAATGCCCCACCTTCAATATATTCTTCCCAGCACCACCTTCAGTGGGGTGGGGACTATACCCTGACCAAAGGGACCCTCCCTCTACACGGCTCTCGACCGCATCTGAATATGTCCTCTGCATCCGCGCTGCCCCCGAACCTATATCCCTTAAAAGCCCCCCATCCCCAACATAATCCAAAGTATGACACACTGTCCAAGCCCCCAAGAAGAGTGAAGTCCCAAGACCAGCTGCTTACACTGGGAGATGGAAACACGTTATCCCGGCTATCCAAAAACCAGCAGCAACAGTATTACAAAGCCATCGCAGCTGCTAAGAAGTCAAACAATCAGAACCTCCGGAAGTCGCAAGAAAGGCTTGTTATGTCCCCTGATCAGCTGGAAGAAAGGGCTGGAGGTGGGGCTGGGGTGGGGGATTACAGAGGGCTGGTGCAAACCCTGCCTCGACTTCCACCGCACAAAAAATCTCAGTCTCAACAAAATGTCTGCGCCACCTCCACGCTCGATCGCCACCACATGATCAAGATGAACTCTCACCCAACCTCTGGGAAAGAGCAAGAGAGGAAGATGGCTGTGCCAAGCCAGGGAGGCGGAGCTCCAAGCTGGATGGACTCACCTGGGGGAGGAACCGGAACACTAACAGCTCCGAATGCCAAGAGGTTAGCCTTTGCAACCAAGAGGCAAAACAATATTGAGCAGTTAAATTTCATCCCTGGTGTTGGTGGAGCTGGAGGGGGAGGAAGGAAGGATGGAGGAAGTGGAGGAAGGAAGGATGGAGGAAGTGGAGGAAGAAGTGCAGCAGGGGGAGGGACTCAAACATTGAGGACCGCTAGAAAGAACGAAGTGTCAGTGTGAAAGGGTGGGAGGCAAGGGATAAATGACAGGATGAAAGGGAGGATGAGGGAGAGGAAAATGTGCTAAGCGTATTTAAGGGGAAGAGAAAAAATAGATGAAAAAAGCTGTTGGGGAGATGTAGGGTGGCAAGATCAAGAAAGAGATGTGGACTTGAGTTGAGGCTGTCATAATAACAGGATGAGTGGAATCTGGTAGGACCTCATCTGAGGTAATGGTAACTACCTCCTCGGTCTTACTTGCTAGCTCGCTAGATATTACATTATTGCTTCTACCTCTACAAATTCATTTCCCAGATAATTTCTCCATCCCCTCCTTTAGGTAAAATTCTTTTAAATAAATAGTGTCACCAGTTAAACAATGTATAGCTAAACTACTGAGCTAGTCAGCTACTTATTCAGGAACTAGAGATATGCCCCAAAGGCAGCCATTTGGTGTATTTAAGGTTAGGTCAGTGTATTTGCTACTAAAATTTGCTCCTCAATAGACAGCTTGACAATGTAGTAGTGATATCTTTATACATTGTATGGCAACTGCTAATTTATGCAAAATGTTGCACAGTGATTTGTGTGTTTGTGTGTCCATCCATCCATTTCGGAATTGATGGACTGCAACTGTTAGATACTAATATGATCATTAACTAGTTGAAATGATTCTGCTATTTTTGTATTCATTTTGAAAATTAAGCCAACTTATTTTGCATTTTGGAGCCGAGACTGAGAAAGAGATGGACAGGAACACCAGATGTAAATCACATCTACAGCAATAGACAGAAGTGATAAAATTACGTGTCAAATGAAGATTTTATTCATTTAATTTTTATTATTTGCGTTAACAATAAATGTGCTAGAACTAAAAAACAATTGGGGAAAAAGGGACGGAGAGAAAGAGCAATGGGGAAAGTTTCAGTAAAATGAGCACAGGAGAGGTGAAGAGTACATAAATAAAAGAGAGCAGGGTGTTTTTTCTTAATGAACACTCCATCCGTTTGACCCAGATTGACCCAGATCTGGGACCTTTGTTCTGGCATGGAGGGAAATTCATGGAGTGTCCCACTTAGGTGCCAGCTAACAGATGTTCCCAGTTGCGTAATGACAGGACAAAATAGTGTTTTAATTTGTACTGGAGGTAATTTTATTGATCAAAAAGCCATTAAAGCCGCACTGAACAGGTCAGAAAGCAGCATTTGGAACATGCTGGACACTCACTTCAAAAGAACAAGAGATTACACTGGATTGAAAGCTTTTTGCTTTTAGGCCCACTCATGTTTAAAGGCAACAGATGTCAGCCTTGGTGTTCTCTTATTGTCTAATCGAACAGAAGAATTTTTTGATTTGGACAACCAAATTCTCAAATCATGGTTAGCCCTGCTAGCTATACATGACGCAGAAATGTCACAGAAAAGCTTTCCAGTCACTGATTTATCAGGATAATTGCTTTTTATTCTGGGATTGCTGTGGTTATCTGACTGCACTGTTGCATGTAAATCATTAAAAATATAATGGTAACCAGTGAATGACACTGCAGTCTTAAATATGAACTTCATTTAATAGCCATAAAAGTGATCCTCACCAACAGATGCACATAATTGAGGATACAGTCGAGCATAAGTTAACAAACATCAGTCCAAACACAAGGAAAATGGTGTATTCAAATAGTTTCAGCACACTGGATGATGTATTGCACAGATTTTTTTTTTTTTTGACTGTCCCACCTTCGGAGTTGCGACTGGGCATTAAACATAGCAATTGAGAACACCACACCCCGACAATCAGTGTTTACTGGGGAAATGGTGGAAATGAGCAATGGCACCTTATTTGGCATATGCCAATGCATATGAACTTGCAAGTGACACAAACGTGTTGCTCAGTAACTGGCAACCATTATTCATGACTTCAATGAACCATTTCGTCAAGTAATTTAGCAACGACAGAAGTGACAGAATGATGTCTGGCTGGACGGTCAACCTACTCTTACAAGCTATAGTTTGCTTCACATACTCACCATATGGTGGGAGGAATATCTTTGATGATTACCAAAAGGGCTACTATGAATACCATGTATAGGGTTAGTGTCTATAGCCTCAATTCTCTCTGAAGCCTACGCTTATGTTATGGCAGATACTGACATGCAATACTATAAAGTTGAACAGACATTTCTGGTGCACAAATCCAGAATAACTTGAGGCTGCTTAGATGTCAAGGGTGTTAAAATTACAACACGATGTGTATTACTACCAAAACAAAGCCAGACATATTTATGACAGAGCCATATGGATATGACATTTTATTCTGTGAATTAAATTCTTCATTTTCTTGCCTTTTTATTACTTTCTATAACCATGTTAGAGTAACAGCTGTCTGTTTGACAACTGACATTTCGATTCGCCATCATGCAAATGTAAACGTGAAAGCTGTTGTGAAGGTGATGAGTGGCTTTAAAGTGAAATGTTGCTATCTAGCCTATGTTCCATTGAAATGACCAGCTAATTCCTGTTTGTACCCATGATTTCATTAGGCTGTAGAATGTGTTTGTGCTTCTGTAGTTATGCAGGAGGCTGGTTGCAGAATGCTATGTATGGGAGGTGGTGACCATGTAAACGACTGGCTGGAACCTCCTCATATTCATTTAGCGTATTTTCAGGTTAAAGGTTGTGCCAGTGTTTTATTGTATTTCTACCATCTGGCACTTATTTTTTTGCAAAGAAAGTCGTTGCAGCCATGTTGAGAATTTTTACATTTAGAATATTGCTAGTTTTGTACTTTGGTATACTTGTGTGGTCTTTGTACTTTAGTATAATTGAGGTAACTTTTTTAAGGTGTGTTTTTTTAACCTTTGTGTGTACATTAGAGGAATTTAGGACTGAGTCCCATTTTCCCACACTCAAGCCATCCCCAAATTCAGACTCATCAACTGTGCGATAATACAGGAATGTAACCCGTGGTGGGAAAGGGACTACAGTACATCTCCAGGCTTTTCCCCTTGCCTGAGCTATGAGAAGTAAATGATTGATAAAATGTGAACTGATTTTTCAGACAGACAATGGTTGTACATTATACAATGTCAATGTTTGTGCTCATGAGTATAATTACTGTTGAGTATTATTAATTACTGTTGGTCTTTTTATTATCCTATTTTCATTTTATTCTTGGTGGGTTTTAAGACTTCCTGGTTTTTGAATATTTGAATTTCTTATTAATTAAAATCTTCGTATTCTTAAAAAAAAGATGCAAACAATGTATGGATTTAAACAAAAATACAGTCAGTGGTGATGTCATAGTGCTGACTTGTGATGTCATGGTGTGTATGTGTCTGTGCACATGTCATATAAACGACTGTTACAAGTAACATTAAATCTTGCACATTGGTATACATCAATCTGAGTTTTGAATCTGAGATTGAGTTTGTAGGGTTTCAAAGAACATAAAACCTAAATACAAGTTATTACATTTTCTGAATCAAATCGAACATTCAGGTGTTTATGAATTCAGAACAACAAAAAATAGTTTTCCTTGCATTTACTTGTGAAGTTGTACATGTTAAAGCTATCTTGCCTCAAATTTCCCGTCTATTGAGGTAATACTGTAATACCCTAAATTCCTTCCACAATGGGGTCAAAACAACTCACAGGCCATGTGAACTCACAGTGAAATGTCTGATGCCTTTGAAAGCTGCTTGAGTCAGAGAATTTCACCTCACACTGAACATGAGTATGGATTCTCCCCTGAGGGGATCTGCTGATGTTTTAAGATTCCTTGACTGAGCAAAATTCATCCAATGAGGGCAAGTGTACAGTTTCTCACCTGTGTGACCTATGCGTCTCACCACCTGTGTGAACTCTGATGAGATTTTTTTTGAGCTTGACGATTGAGTGAGAAGCTTTGCACGGTGGGCTCTGGTGTGTTTTCAGGCATGATGACAAGAGTGAAAGTCTTCCCACACAGGGTGCAGGAATAAGGCTTCGGATTTGTGCTAAACCCCTCACAACATTGTGTGGGTGAGCTGAGAAATGTAGACAAACCATTCCCACTGTCTGACTTTGCCGGGAACACAAACCCAAATCGATTTAACTCCTCAGCACCAGCGGCAGCTTCTGCAGGTGAAGGCTGTGTCTTCGGCTGCAGCACTGAGACCCATGGCAGCTCCTAATGCAGCTGCACAATAAGAGCTATCAGTCCAGTGGGGGCCACTAACCTCCACACATCCTAAAAAAAATATATAGCAGCACTCATGAGAAAATCTAAATCTACTACATATTAATTACAAAGCACAAATAGACTACATCTGCAAAAGATCGGACAGAAAACAGCCATATATAAACACCCTAGATCACTTCAAGGCTTGTACGCTGTCCTGTATATCATACATATATTTATCTGGCTGCAAGCATTTTTCTGAATTTTCAGGCTTCATTGATCTTTAGCTCTACCTGCAGGTCACTGCCACCCACGTTTGTTTCAATGTTCTCGGCCTTGATAAAAAAATCAATCAAGGCTCCTGTTTCTCTGAGTCCACATAGTATTGAAACTAATATCCTAAATAACTCTATTAACACAGATTTTGGTTCCAACATTTCCATAAGCCTGGCATTACATAGGATCATATTTCTGATTATTCATTTATCTGCCTTGCTTAGAGTTATTTAGATGGAGACTCCTTTGGCCTAAATGCTGTGCCGGTAGTGCCAATTGAGAATTGTTCTTTTCCACCAAGTGGTTACCTGCTTCATTGTAGGTACAGTCCAGATAACAGATTCAGCTCATCATGTTTTAAGGTGAAAGCAATGAAATTTCTACATTGTGCCTGTAAGTAACTCATTTGCACATGCTGCTGACCCGCACTGGAAATATTCACATCCCACACCCATTCAACAATCAACTTGAATAATGAAATACAATGTACCTATCGAGCCATTACAAATGATGCACATTCCTAGCAATTAAGGAGTAATTGCACTCAGTATTTGAACTGTTTCAGCTCAGCACTGCCTGCTACACAATTCTGAGAAATGCATGCTGGGGTGGGTGGAGTAGGTGTGTCCATCAGATTTACATAAAGTATTCTATATGCACATTATTTGTACAGCGTAGGCTTGTGAAACTCGGAACAAACAAATAGTTGCAGATCATATATGAACCAAGATTCAGCAATTACATTATTATTTCACACCTCCAATGTTTTTTAGTGAATATTTTAGTGTACCATTTAGGTGGAATATAAGAGTTTTTTGAACAGGCTGCCATGTTTCAGCAGTTTGAAAAGCGTTGGACCCACACCAATAGCCAATCAGGTGCTGGCAGTGTTCCATCCATCCATTATCTATACCCACTCATCCTGGGCAGGGGGGTGCTGGAACCTATCCCAGCATGCATTGAATGAGAGGCTGGACTACTCCCTGGACAGGCCGCCAATCTATCGCAGGGCACACGCACCATTCACTCACTATTTACTGACCCAATCATACCTATGGGCAATTAAGAGTCTCCAATTAGCCTACATGTCTTTGGACTGTGGGAGGTAACCGAAGTACCCGGAGGATACCTAAGTATACACGAGGAGAACATGCAAACTCCACATGGAAAGGCCCAGGACCTTTTTGCTGTAAGGCAGTGGTACCCACTGCACCAAAGTGTTCCATCATATTAAAAAGTAAACCATCACATCTGTGGGCGGCAACAATTTTCCGACAAGATAACTTGATTGACATCTACATGCAGTAGTATCTCCAAAGAGGTACTCAGATATCACAGTTGGGGTGGGGCCAGAGTAGAATGCAGAAAGCATTTTTCAAATGTTAAAGGGCAGCACCATTTTTTTCCCCCAATTTTTTTCTGATAAAATGATATCATTTCAGAAATGTTGAAATAATGGCATGGATTAAAACGTTTCATTATAAAGTAGGCATACAAACAAGTCTACAGCTAAAAAAAAAAACAAAACAAAAAGGGATCTAGGGTGTATCGTTTATGAATGATCGACAAATAGTGTATTTTACAGTATTCATTTCAGAATAGAGTTAGCAATTGAATTCAGTAGACAATTTATTTATTATAAGACCATTTATGTTATGCGTGTTATGTCCACAGTCTTAAAGTTCATCGGATTAAGAACTAGCCAGTTCCTGGAATGAAGGATTAAACTGAGGTCAGGCTCTACTGTAATTAGGCTGGGGTAAAACAGTGTATTAGTGATTTGAAGTGAAGCATCCATTTACACAGCTGGATATATACTGTAGCACTGCAGGTTAAGTACCTTGCTTAAGGGTACAACGGCAGTATCCAACCTGGGAAACGAACCTATGACTTTAGGTTACAAGACCAGCTCCTTACACATTATACTACACTGCCGCCCCACACGCCACAGCTGGGAAAGGGCAGATTCCAGAGCAGGTAGGGAGAGAAAGTTGGGTGACAGTAGGGAGCAAGCGCAAAAAAGAGCATGCACACCACAAAGGGGCAGCATCTCCAGAGTGGAGTCCAACCGATTCCAGCCCTTGCAGGAATTGGACCTGGCCCTTAAGCCTTGAAAGTGGGATGACTGATGAGCCACTGGGCACCCGGAAAATGGAGTTGGTGATATTGGGGGACTCAATTATTAGGGGGTAGACATCATAGTCCGATTGCACAAAAAGAAGTATAAAAAATTATTTTTTGGAATTTGAGGCTGCTATAAATAGTGGGGGCTACAACATAGTTGACATTACAGAGACATGGCTTGGGGAGAAGGATGGGGATGAATATAATATAGAGGAGTACAAACTCATTAGGAAGGATAGATCCAGCCCTCTATGTAAAAGAAAATTTTAATGTGCAGGAAATTCCAGAAACTGATCAGCTCGTGCCTGGTGAGGATATCTGGATTAAGATCATAGGGAAACATGAAAAGGGCCTTACGGTAGGCATATATAAAAACGACAGCACTGAGAGTAATAAGGCTGAATATTGCAATGTGCATGCTAAGGTTAAAAAAGAACTACAGAAAGCTAAAGGCAAATTGCCCAAGATGCAAAAAGTTATATATACTGGGGGTGCGTTCCAACTGCTCATTTTTTCTCCTTGTCAGTCTTTCAGTATGGAAGGCCGAACCAGTAAAAAAACACATCAAATTGATGTCTGCAATCGTGTGTTGCCAACATCGGCTCATTCCCTTTCGCTTATTTTATCTCCTTGCTTCCTTTCCTTGCTCCTAGCTCCACCCTTTGGAGGGCGCAAGGAAAGGAAGTAAGAAAAGTATGCAAGGATGGAGAAATCAAGGAAATGTGTATAAGGCAATTACAACGTTCTTGCTCTTTCAAGCGTCAGTTTGAAGCCACATCAATTACAGACGTGGCAGACGGGGAGAGGTGCGTCATTACAAGTCACGCTTTCCAAAAAAAAACTTCCGCTAAGGATACACTTCTGTTTCCATGCTCAAAAATTATTTGGGAGCCTCCTAGCTCCTTGAATGAGCATATAACAGGTTGGAATGTCCTCAAAGATGGGGCACCTTGATTGATATCCGGGTCAGTCAAGGACCTTGGAGACAAAGGACGTAAAAAAATAAGCAAATTGAACGCACCCACATTGACAACACGTAATTCCAGACGTCAACTTCACATATTTTTGAACTGTTTGGCCTTCCATACTAGGAAAGGAGGCAAGGAAAGGAAACAAGAAGGGTAACAAATAAGCGGTTGGAACACACCTTAGGTGTTTGCGTTCAGGTGGTCATCGGCAATGGCAACGGTTAAGTTAATCACATGAATAATACATATGTACAAAATCTGTTGCCCTTGTAAAACCGGTTACCTTCTGTTTCCATTCGAACCTTTATTGGATAAAATGCTATCACATGATTTAAATGTCAGTACATAGTTTTGTGCATGTCTATGTAAAAGTTACAGGTACATTACTTCATTTGTTAGCCTGCATGTAGCTGTATTAGCTATGAAGGTAGCTAACAAGGCTGTGTACCTAGCTAGCTAGCTTTAAATAAGACATACTTCTGAACAAATCGTATCATCAAACAACCCCACCCCCCTCCATGCTTGGACTTCCCAGTTCTAAAATTATTCTGGCACCCTCGGAACACACATGTATTTACGTGCAATTGAGTTTGAGGTGACAAAATATAAACAGTAGGTTACTGGATGTTCCCATTTAGGAATCACAATAAACCCTATGCCTGTAACTGTTATTGTGTCATGACAAGCTAATTCTCAAATGGGTGACTGCTGCTGCAGTGGGCCCTGTACTGTAGGGAGGTCTCACAAGGTAATTGAATGGCATGCCCAGCACTTTCCTGGACACTCACCTGAATGCCTTCCACACCCCTGAGAGTGTAGCTATGTACAACACAAGAGAAGAAGCATAAGTCATAAAAATCTGAAGATGTCTTAACTCACTAGAGCAAGCTTTGCGACTAAATGCAAGGGATTCAGCCCAATGTAACAAGTGTGTGCCACTTAGCCTAATTTTTAAGCTCACTACTTTTTCAGAGACTCAGTGTGAATTTTCTGCCAAGGCCTGTTGAAGTACTGCTGATGTATATGGCTTAACAGACCATTGAAAGGTAGTATTTCTGAACATAAAGCAATTAAATAACGAAAGCAGCTATTTACATTGCAGATAATAAGAAATTAAGACGTACAAAACTGGCTACTTAACAAACCACTTGTTCCAGTTTATTTTACTGTTTTGATTGTTTTTATCCTTTGATTCTCTTTATCATCATTTCAAAAAAATCCTTTTTAATGCTTTTATGCAACACTTTGAGACTGTCTACACAACGAAAAGCATGTAATAAATATGATATATAATTATCATTACTTTTCGAAATTGGATTAATGTCATACAGAGTAGAAACAATAACAATTTTGCTTAAATATCTATAGTTATAGCTGTCAGAAGTAGCATATAGGCCTACTTTGATCTCACTCGCAATGCGACTATTCAAAACTGAAAACAGAGAATATTAAAAACATATAACATGCCATTTTAAATACAACTCCATGTCTAGTTACGGATATATTTTCTGTTTTCAACAGTGTGTTGCTAGTTACCGGTTTTCCTTCCAAAAAAGATTTTTAGAGGGGTGCGAGGTGGCCAAAAAATAATTAAATAAAATCTTCCTTTTTAAACATTTTCACAATTGTGCCTACTCTTGGTTATTCATGAATAGGACGGTTTGTTTGCAGTGTAGCCTACTGTTAGACGCAGTCCTACAATAAACGGATCACATAGTAAAGCATGCAGTACACAGCTGAATGCTAAGGCGTCATTTGATTAGAACACTTCACAATGTCGGACGCTTCAAAATGTGACATTTCTTAATAGCCTAGCGTTACCTCATAGCGGACGAGAAGTAGCTACATTTTTGCAATTAACTTGTGCTTGCGGCAATCCTGTGAAATGACATTTCCCTGTGCTTATACTCGGGATCTATACAGACGCTACATGTAAAACACGAAATATTGTTTATATTTGTATCTACATTCCGATTAGAGCACATTATTTACAGTAGGCTACGTGCACATCATCTGCAGTCGAAACCTCGGGAAAGTATTCTCTCTATCGCCAGAAGTCCCACCGCGAGTGAAACGGGAGACGAATTGATTGGAGGGTAGAGAATGCCTTTGGTGAAGCCGCTCAGTGTCCGCCATTTTGAAGGGCACGGTTGGCGAAATGCTGTGAAGCTGCTAAGATGTAATAAAATGGCCTCAAAATGGGTATTCGTCACAATTGCCTATTTTTACCCACAATTGTAACAACAGCATTTGAACTTTAAATCGCATAATCAACAGTCCTTTATATTGTTAAATTTGGTCATACTTATTTATAGTATATATATAAAAAGGAATTTTGAACTAATTCCTGTTATGCTATAGCCGAACAAAGCGAATTACTTTTTGATAGATGAATACACGCACACATATATTTACTTATTCAATCCAGTATATAATTATAATTATATCCTATTTGTCATTATCATCGGCATTATTATAGTCACTACAACTTATTTTTAAATGTAGCCTACTTTATTTCGTATTATTTTTAAATTGTCAATCAGAGAAAGGTTTTTTTCTTGTATGGTTACTGTCATTTGTTTCTAGTTTTTGATGTATGTATTGTTCTGTGTTAGATGTAGGCCTATGTTTTCTTTAAAAGTGTATGCTTTGGCAATACAAAATGTTGTGCTCGCGCCTGTAATGCAAATTGAATTGAATGCATTGACAAAAATATAGGCCTATACATTATAGGATTCATTAGGATAAACCTTTGGCTTATCTGGACAGAATTAAACTTTTTATACTTATTAATGGAATTACAGTGCGGGCTATTTTAACAAAAATATAATTCAACCTTTTCACAAAGATGCGGTAGCAGAACTGATAGTTGTGACGATGTGACGAAACAAATGTGTGTATATCCAGAGTATACCGAGTAAAATAAAAAAATAATGCTGAATGAAACAAAAGTTAAGAGCTCGAGCGCACACACGCACAACTAGTAAGGTCATATATCCTTAAATAATTAAAAGGAGCATTTAATAAATTCGGTGATACACATTTCAAAACAAGGCCACCATTTGAAGTCGGACAGTGAATATTTTAGTATGTGCGCTGCCCTCTCCCCAACAAATAAATAAATAAAAACCTGAACACCGCATTTGATTAAAAAAGAGTATCCTAACAGATAGGCTACATTAAAAGACCAAGTAGGCCTCGACAGAATAAACCGCTCCCTCAATATCAGAAAACACGTGGTACACATTTCTTTGACACTAGATTAAGTTAGTGCATTTTTAAAGTTACATGACATGGAATTTTGTATGAACACTGGAAAGTATAGTTAATTAGCATAACCCGGAACCATTTTACAATCCGGAAATGACTGAAGTCAAGCGAACACATTCGAAGACGGGGGCACCTAAAATCTTCATGGGGGAGGCAAATATTGGGCCGACACGAAACCAAAAAATAAACAAAAACACCACCAATACTAACTAACAGAGTTAGATAACTTATATTCACGTCGAAATCGATAGAAAAAGCTCTCAACATTTTGCCAGCAAAAGCATAGGTCACATTTGCGTGCTATCTAACATTAGCTCGATCCAGCGGATTTTTGTTTGTTATGCTAGGTAGCTAGCTAACGGTTCGGAAACAGTACAGACGGGCGGATGGGGAGGCCATCGATGCTATTTTTCGCTTTTTGGTAAAAATATAATGTTATTTAGTTAGTTACCAGTTTGTAGTTTTACTTTTAATTTTAGGATTTCCCCACCCGTCGATTCTCAAGAGCGGGCTTTTGCTAAGTGGGGAGCGTGGTAGGTAGCTAGTTGTCTAAACCATTTACCGATGGCCTCCGTAACTGGCTATATTGTATAGCTAACTAGCTAGCTATATCTACCAACAAATAACTAGCAGGCAACTAGCTAGCCGGGAGGCTACATAGATTGCTATTTATTTTTGCTTGCACGATACCTAATTTTCGATGTGTCAACGTTAGCGCTCCTTTGTTTCAGAGTAGCACAAAACCATAGCTAACAAGCTATCATTATTCGCAAGCTTCAGTAAGTAAACTGATGCGGAATACCACGCCGCTGACCTCATATTGTCCGATTTTCGTATAGCGCTGAAATACTAGGGAGCATGTTGGTTATTGAGAGATGTGATAACGCGAAATCAGTGTCGTCCCCTCTCCCTTGCTCCCTTACTACTTCGATGACATTCAAATATGTAACGTTCGATTACATCGGTTTTGGTTTGCCGACACCCATCTACACCAACAGGTAAGATAGTGGCTAATACGGTATTACTATTTTCGCAATGGGCTGATTTTGTACGAGTCAGTTTGTAGAATTTAATTTCGTTAATTTCAACTGTTACTCTGTTCAACTTGGTATGAATCGTTGTAGGATTTCAAATCCAGGCGGCTCTATATAGAGCAACATTGACGATTTAGATTGTTATCTATCCTATCCACCATCCATCAGTGGAAGTATTTTATTGTCAGGTTGACGAACTACAGCTAACCACGATCTGCATTTGATGTTATGAAACTTCTTGCTGAAAGATAAGCTGGAGTGGAAATGGCATTCTTCTCTTGCCTTCTGTTTTGGGGGGTTGGGGGGGGGATGCACGATTACATTACTATCGCCTGCAATCGAGTTATAGAACCAGAAGTTATTTGAGTAACGTTAGTGCTAGTACTTTTTTTGTCATTACCAGAGCTGTAAAGTTAGTTAGTTGTTCGATTTTAGCTTATATTTGCAATAAGTCTCGTGGACTACTGGGTGTAAAGCTCTCAAACCGGCCTGCATAAAAACGATTCTGGAGTATCGTTCGGGTTTTGTTATGTCATGTAGTTAAACACCTTTTAAATAATTTGTCAGAAACAGAAATTGGCTTTTTAAAAATCAGAATAGCAGTATGTTATCAACTGTAGCTAAAAGGAATTAGCTACAGTAGTTACATTGTGGATGCTTTGTACCAGTTGTTTATTCGATTTAGTTCTGACTCCCATTTCTAGACGGTACATCATAAATGCCTTTGGCAAGGTAGACCAGGAAGTCAGGCGGGACAGATTTTTATTAGCGCTCAAGATGGCATTTTATCATTTCATAGATGGGCACATGTAGTAGCTATTTTTAACCAAAACATTCTGAAAGCACTCGAACTGTAGATGTATGTCCAAGGGTTTATTCACTTGTGAAAGTTATGAAAAATTTGGTATTTTGAAATACTTAGTATTGTGCTCTCTGAAGTTCTCGATAGGCTGTTCATGATTAAACTGCCACCTCACACCCTTGATTGATATTTGTAGCACTTTGTAGCACTCTCAACCACAATTGTTTCTAATTGATGGTGTCGTATATGGAGGACTACAAATGCCAAAATTAAAAATAAATAAATGGATAAATGAATAAATAAACAAATATAAATATACCATGCTAGAAAATGTAAAAAAAAAAAATAAATAAGTGAATGTTCTGAGATAAATTAATTAGTTGATAAAATCTGACATAAATTGGTATTTATATAGGCCTATTTATTTCTTCATTGATTTCTGTATATTTATTTAGGTATTTTTTCTTGATTCATTTATTTCTGTTTGTATTTTTTTGTATTTATCCATTTTTTTTAACTAATTTATTTCTGTATATATTCATTTCCATATTTATTTATTTATTGATTAATTTATTTCTATATTTATTTCCATATTCATTTCTGTATTTCTTCAAGCAATCAAGCCCCGAGTGGGAGAGTAGGAAGTCAGCAAACGTAGGGGTGGTGTGTGATAATGCGCAGTTCAGACATCTATCAGAACGATGGTCTATTTCCCTAAAATCTTCGACTTGCATTAGGCCATGTTCTGCCATTCAACGGTGTTCTCTCACCGACTTTGAAAGAGTTGCAATGTCAAGAACATACAAACCAGATAACTCTCCACAGCTACCACTGGCAGTAGCTAGCTATGTGAAAAGGGCATCCATCTGATCTGACCTAATCAGAATTTTGGAGTGAAACCACCAGGGTCAACCTCTGTGACTGGAACAAATTATCAAAGCATCCACGCAAAAGAGTAAATAACCTGGAATAATCTGGCAAGACGCCATTTATTATACAGTAAAGCAGGGAGTTGGATCTATTTGTCCAAAAGGTGTTCTAAGCATATGATCCTCTGGTCTAAAAGTCTGTCCTTCAGTTCCTTGCAAGAAAGCTACTATTAGCGACTTAACATGTTATAGAATAGTTTGTAAGCCAAGATGGTGTTGTCAAGATGAGCAGATTGCAGACAACAGACAACGTGGACTGTAGGCAGTAGGCAATTCCGAGCTGTAGCCCAAGACTAAGGCTAACATAAAAAGATGCACATAATCAATATATGTTTCGGCATCTTTCCAAGAACGCTGCTCCGTGACGGTCCCAGCGTCCTCACAACAGGCATCTTTTAGACCAGTTGCTCAGCGATGGCCTGCATCGTCTCAGCAATGGCGTACGTCGTCTCTCAGGTGCATCTTTGGATCCGCATCCCTGTGACATGACCATGATGTCATTATCTCCATTTGTAGGGGAGACAGGAACAAACGAGGCAGGAACAAAGCATAAAAGTATGTTCCCTGTAATGCTTCACCCTTCATATTGCCATCAGCAGGAGTGTCTGTAGTGATCTGTTGTTCTGACCCAAGCAAATTAAAATTTCAGTGACAATTTTTCACACTTAATCCCATGGAGATATCCTGTCTGTCAACAGTAGCTTATCAAAAACTTGCAACTATGGGAGAAAAAAAACCCTTGGGCACAATTGTTTTGGTATGTCCCAAGACAGGCCTACCAAGGATGGATAACATCATCATTGCTTGTTGCATTTGGTACTAGGGTTGCACATTTCAAGCACTTCTTTTCATCGACCATCCGTATCCGTTGAACAATTAATAATGATGAACTGATGAGCTAAAAATTTGCTACAGTATATGGCCTATACAAAATAGGCCTAACATTCAATGGGTCATGTGTATCAGAGACGTTTTCGACATGCTCTAATAATCATTAAAATAAGATTTACATTATGTATTAAGGCCATAACGCAAGAAACAAACTTATACAAACACGTATCATAGACTATACAATCTGTGCTGGAGGAGAGACTGCTGACATTTTTACTATAGGATTGCTGAACTGCTACTGCGATGGTGACAAAAGATATTGCTTATTCTGTTTAGTAATGTTTAACTGTGCTATAGGCCTAATCAAATGAACCGCTTTAGTTTTTTTGTCTTTCTGACAACTCTGGTAGCTGCTAACGCAGTATTATAATGAAAAGAGCACATCAATCTGTCTGAAAGTGTAAATCGTGTTCTAAAGTACAAATGGTAGGCTGTTCATTTGACAAAATAATAGCAAGTTTCCAGCTTTGTAAAGTTGACCTCTTGATGTGCAGCAAACTTAACTAGGAAAGGCATTAAATAGAATGCAGTGCTGTGAGAACACCAACAAAAGACTGCTAATAGGCTATATTCCTGAAGTCTGTAGCATATAGCTGAAACACGAACAACATAGCCAGTATGCCATTACCTAACTTAATACCTAAGCATTTTTGTTAAGGAATATTTGTTAAGGGACATGAGCATGTCTGCATGCTTTGGGGTCAGTCTGGTACGCAGTCTGCTGAGGGTGAGACTGGCAGATGAGGATACGTGCTCAGATGGCATCGATGTTCCAGGAATTGACAAATAGTGTTTCACCTTTCCACCAGTCGAGGGGATTTGTGTCTAAAGACAAGAGAAACGTCGGTCTTAGCCTATCTAAAATCTAAACACCAGCATTAGGTTATTCATTGAAATAGTTTATTGAAATTTAACTGTTTAATAAATAAAATTAGGCTAATCGATCAAAGGTCTTATTAACGATTAATGGTTAATCAATTGACTGTTAACATCCCTGTTTGGTACACAATATCTGATTGTTTGGTTAAAAACTATGATATTTTTCAAAAGGTATTGAAAAGCTGCATTTTTATCATTTGTTGATAATGTGAAGCATTGCAGGGCTCAACGTTAAGGATTTTTTCTACTAGCCCAATCAAATCACTAGGTCAGTCTTCTACTTACCCCAGTACATTTCCAGTGGCCCAAAAAAATGACCACTTTTTTAAGGAGATAATACTGTTTGCATTAAATTGTCCAAACACCAATCTACAGTGCTGGTAAAAAAAGTAGCCTAGTCATTTATTGAATATGAAAATCTGCCAGTCCCTGCCGCCAAATTATGGATGAGCTTCATCTTTCCGAGCAGTTTCGACAAATTGCAGAGGTAAAATTTTGGAAATCCTGGTGGACTTCTCCTTTGCCTGTGGATTTTGAAGTTTGAGGCGAGACGCTGTTTAACCAAGGATAAAACACTAGTTATAATATCGGTAATAATGCCGTCAGCTAATATGTAGCCTAGTGAGTTGGTTCTCTTTATCACTTAGCTTGCTAGCAATAAATGAAGGTAGGCTAGATGAGTTGGCTAGATGGCTACCATTATTGTTTTAATGTTACTTCAGTAAATTGCCCAAGCTGTTTAAACTTGAGAGAAAATTTGTCAAACTGATTGAATCGTTAGCAGGTACAAATACTAATGAATTGTCAAACTGTAAGGCTTAGGTTAGTTATTGGTAAGCAAGCATCACTACAAAATTAATGAATGATAAAACAGTTATTGATAAGTTTCGATAGAGAAAAGACATCCGCAGTGTTACTTATAAGAAAGCGTTGGTCCAAATATTAATGAATGATCAAGATTTAACATTCATTATTGATAATCAAGCGTCGGTGCAGGATGATCAAGTTGTACCGTAATTTCCATGGTGGTAAAAACATGCTTTTTCTAAGTACCTGGATGTGTGTTGGGAAAAAATGTAAATGGAATTGTAAGAACTAAATTTAAAAGCATTCAGATTAGAATTTTTTAAAGCTTGAAATTAAAAGTGAAAATAGAATGCATGGAAGACCAAATTTAATTTCAAACCATTACATTCAATTTCAGTAGGCCTATGCGAAATACAAGTTCAAGTTCTGCAATTCAAATTACATTTTTAAATGCGATAATTACGTGTAAACATTACGAATTCAAATTATTGCAATATGAATTGAATTAAGTTACGCGATTCTGCCCATCCAAGTTGCGGAAAATATTCAGGCCTACTTCTCACAAAGATTGTTACCATCCCCCGCCAAAAAAAACAGTTTGGTGAAATTTTTTTTTCCTCTTGAAAATACTGACTCAGATTTATGGTAATTGGACAGTATGGTGATGATGTAACCCTCTTGTTTACCCCATTACAGCATCCAGTGACAACAGGATACCAGACAAGGAATTTAATACGAACATTTCTTCTGTCAGATCACAGGTCGGTCTTGGTTGTCTTGTATGATTGTGCTGAAGGCCTCATTTCTTTATTCATTTTTATAGATTTCTATAATGTGCAGTGTGTTCCAACAGGTTTGTTGAAATGTCCTTTTATGAACAATTTTTTGTGTGAATACTGGCTATTGTGCTAGATATTGTCTGATTTAGCCAACTGGTGAAGACCAGTTAGTTTATTTTAAAATATTTATTTTGCAAATATTTTTAATGCCATAATCAATACCAAATCATTAAGTGTTTGAGGGACATTTTTATTTTTATTTAGTACATTGGTGGTGATTTTACTGATGAACGTTATGTTACTTTATTCAGGAGCTCTACTGAACTACTGTAATGTTTAGTGTAAGACAACTGACACTTAAGACAATTATGTCCATCCAAAAGGAAATTGACCCTTATCTCCATTTTCCCTCAGTGTCTTCAAGAGGAAGAAGCATGGTAAGAGGCAGGGGAAAGAAAGGAACTGAAAGTTCTCCCTTTTCCAGAAGTGGGAGGATATAAAGCATTAGGAGATATATACAGTTCTAGTGCTTAGAAAAACTGAGGACAGAACCCTTTAACTTTATTAACTTTATTCAGTAAAAACGGATTCTGTCGAAGCAGCATTCCCATCTCAGAGTGTCTATGGTGGAAGTTTCCAGAGGGATTACAAATACCACTGTTGGATATGTCACATGGAGTAAGGCCAGTTGTCTCAGTTGTGGACACCATAAAAAAGCATACAACAAGGAATTAGGAGTCATCCGAACAGAAATGAAAACTGCAGCTTTTTGCTGAGGGACCTTTACCTGCAATACCATCATTTGTAACCTCATTAAGTCAGCTTCTGACAATCGATAGACTGTAATGGAGGCATGGAAGAACAAAGTCAGAATCACAGAATATATAATGAGGTCAAACAGAAATTTTCCACTGAGTAAATCAAATTATTGAACTACAAAACAAAAAAGACATTGTACACAGCGCAAAACAAATCCTATCGTTTTTATTGCCTGAATTCAGAAGAGAAATAGCTTCAACAGTAAGATAACCGATTGTTCATATTTTCTGTCTTCCAAATAAGAGTACACAAACTTGATAAGGAATCATATCCTTGGGGAAAAAAGGACACCTCCCTAAAAATTCTCCACAGTGTCTCCTCTTGGATGGAGAGTGGGGGCAGCGGCCGATCATCAGCAGGAGGGGGGGACAGTAGCAGAGCTACTGGGACAAGCAGCAGTGGTACTAGTAGCAGCAGCAGAGGAGCAAGCAGTTCCCGGAGCAGTGGAAATTCAAGCTCTGGTGCCTCAAGCCGAAGTTCCTCTGTGAGTGGTGGGGGGATTATTGTCTCCACTTCTGGGGCTGGAGGAGGGGGGGCAGCACCACCTCCTGCCAGCGAGTGGGAGATGTTCCAGTTTGGAAAATACTCGATGGACATTTTAGAGATGCTGAGCGGGCATCAAGCCCACCAGTTTAAGGGTCTTGGATTGGAGAGGCAGCTGCAACATCAGCAACATGCTCAACTTCAACACCAGCAACAGCTGCAGCAGCAGCCGCCACCAGGTGAATCATCAGGACCACTTCTGTCTGGGCTTGGCCTGGGAGCATTACAAGGATCTAGAAGCAATGCTTTTGCTGATTCATCCTCCATATTTGCCAAAATGAGTGCCCCGCCTGCACCTGTACCACAGCCAACTCAGTCCTCTTCGCAGAGTTCACGTAAATCTAGCAAAATGAGTTTAAGTGGTGGTAGCGGAGGTGGAAGTGGAGGTTCTGCAACAGGGTACCCACAGTTCTTACGCCCATTTCACCCAGCAGAGGCAGCTTTAGCTCAGGAGCAGCTACACCCTGGGTTAGGACGTTTTGAGCACTTTTCATCGGGAAGCAGTAGTGGAGTGGTGACTTCGCCACCACCACCACCTCCTCTACACCCAGGTCTTTCAGTCCCCCAAGCCTCTCCAGGACAGCCATCTTCCTCACCTTCTCCTTCAACCTCAGCTTCCACCTCCAACAACCCTATCAGTAGCAGCACTGTGGCTTCCCTTGGACAACAACTTGCCGGTGCTCAGTCAGATGCTCGGAGCCTACACCAGCAGTTCAGTTGTATGCTGGCAGCCAATCAGTATTTTCTCTCTGGAGTGCCACCGAATGCCAGTTTGGAGCAGTTTTTAGTTCAGCAAGGTACCCACAACCATCTTAGTTTGGGTCAAGGTGGAGATTCCAATGCAGGCATCGCACCGCCTCCTCTCCATTCCTCTCACAGTCATGGACATCTTACTCCTCAACAACAACAGCAACAATTGCCACCCCATGCTTTGTCCCACCCTCACCCTCACCATCCTCTTCACTCAGCGCCTCAACCACCCCCCTTAGGCAGCTTTGACTTTCAAGGTATTCCAGTTCTCTCTTCTAATCAGATAGCATCTTTGATGCAACAAGAAACTGGTTTGCCCCTCCCTCTGCCACTCCATCTCTCTCTTTCTAAGGATGAAGGGAAAGAAAGTGGAGGTGTGTCCGGAACTGGAGGAGGAAGGAGAAAGAAAGCTATGCTTGGCTACCTGCCACAGAGGAAGTCTGACAACATCAGCAGTAGCAGTAGCAACTGCCACAGTAGTGGAGATACAAACCCCAGCAGCAACTCTGGAGGACATAGCATTGAAGGAAGTTCAAGTCTTGTTAGCGGAGGTGGGCGTGTTGGTATAGGAAGTCTTGGTGGAGACCCATCTTCCCTCCTTTCTTCTACAGCACAAACTTCCTCTTCCTCAACAGTATCTTCCTCCTCTTCTACTGCTCCATCCTGTACCTCAGCCTCAGTCCTTGTCACAAATTGCTCACAGCACTCTAAAACTGAAAGTCAAGGCTCACTGGCACCCACTCCTACTCAGCCTGAACCAGAGCCTCTTTACCACTGTGGAGAGTGTGGCAAAACCTTCACTCATCTCTCCAGCCTCCGAAGGCACTTGCGCAGCCATGGTTTGTCTTCTGGTGGTGGAAGCGTTAGTAACAATGCCACCAATCTCAATCCTAATCACAACCCCAGCCTCCCCCACTCCACTCAAGAGTTGGCTTCTCAGTCCAACCATCATCACTCACAACCTCAGCAAGATCCCTCTTTAGGCACCCAGCAACAACAGTCAAATCCTGCCCCCACTTCATCATCTTGCCCCAGCCCTGAGAAGACCCACTGTTGCCCTGAATGTGGAAAGGGATTTAAGAAAAGGGGGCATCTCCTCCAGCATGGAGTCATTCACTCAGGGGCGCGTCCTTTCGCCTGCCCTGTCTGCCAGCGCTCTTTCAACCGCAGAGAATCGCTAACTCGGCATGAGAAGATTCATGAAGACAAGCCCTATCGCTGTCCAGCTTGTGGCCGCTGTTTTCGGGAGAGTACCTCTTTGCTCAACCATGCAGCCTCAGGAACATGTGGCAAACCTGGAAGGAGATCACGATCCAAGAGAAACAATAGTAGTAACAGCTCTGAAACTGATGGACAGAAAAGTCAAAAGGTTGGGGTGGTAGGTGGAACCGGAATGGTAGCAGGTGGAAGTGGTGTTGGAGAGTACCAAGGGGCACCCCTTGGTGGTGGTGGTGTAACTTATGGAAAAGTTGAAGGTGGAGGGGTTGTAGGCTGTGTAATGGGAGGAACTGAAGAAGAGGAGGATAAGGCTTCATTAGCTTGTCAGGGTCTGTTTCAGCAGGGAAGAGGAGTGAATGCAAACAGTGGGGGTAAAACAGAAGGAAAGTATGGACAGGATTTTTCAAGGAATTGTTACCAAGCACCATATCGAGGTGATGACTACCGGACGGACTATAAGCAGCACCGGTCACAAACAAACCCTTGTTATCCTAGTGATCCACCCTGTGGAAATGGAATGGCAGGCCCAGCACTCAGGAAGGCACCTTTAGCCCCTACACTGCATCCACATCCTCAGAGTCAAACTCAACAACAGCAGCAACACCAACAACAGCAGCCTCATCTTCCCCTCTCTTCTCTTTTGGAAGACTCTGAAGATGATGTTACCAGCTCTGTTAGCAGTGCCATGTCTGCTATTGCAGCAGCTGCCGCTGCCTCCTGTATGCCTGGAGAGCTTAACAGTGGCGGAAGTCGAGGAGAGGAAAGAAGGGACATTATTGGGGGGTTGCTAGGTGGGCTTGGCTTTGGATCAGCGGGGGCCTCCCCCGGAGGACCTTCATCAACATCTGGTATGAATAAATCTTACAAAGGACAAGGCGGAAATGGGGAATGCATGGGTGGCACTGGAATGACACTAACTAATGAAAACCAACAACCGAAAAACCAGCAGGCACCAAATGTGAAACCCAAGCGGCCTCGTAAGCCCCGTCCAAAGAAAGAGCCCAAGACTGGAGGTGGAGCAAGTGGAGAAGTCAAACGTAGACGGCATACTCAAAGTGGGGCAGGAACTGGTGGAGAAGGTAGAGAACGACCGTTTCTGTGTAGTGTTTGTGGTCGTGGCTTCAGTCGACGTGAGACTCTTCGCAGACATGACCGCGTTCACACTGGGGAGAAGCCATACCATTGCGATGTTTGTGGAAAAGATTTCCGAGAACCATTCCACCTTACAAAACATCGCACAGTTCATTCTGGGGAGAAAAACTACAAATGTGAATTATGTGGGAAGGAGTTTGGTTATGCCCAGAGCCTGAAGAGACATGGAAAACTACACCAGAAAGGAGAATTTAGTGAAGCAGGCACAACATCAGCAGTTGGTAGTAGCTCTGGGGCAGTCACTGGAGTGAGTGCAAACCAAGACAGTGAACAAGGAAATTCTGATTCTTGCTATTATTCTCAGGACAAGACTCCAGGTTCTAACACCCAGCCCCCTCCCAGACTGTACACTTGTGCCATTTGCTGGAAGTCTTTCCGTCATCACTTTCACTTGACGGCTCATCAGCAAGCTGTCCATGAAGGTGGGGACAAACTTTTCTGCTGTGAGGTTTGTGGAAAGGCCTTCGCATATGCTAATAGCTTGACAAGACACAGACTTTCCCAACATGGACTGTCTCGGACAGGACAAACACACCAGCCAGGAGGTGACAGTGCTGGTCAAGTTGGGGGAAGCCCTGGAGTAACTGGATCAGAGAGTGAGCAAGCCACAAATTCCCTTCTTCAGCTTGGACCACCTGGTGTCGCCCAGGGGGGGCAACATAGCAATGTCTCCCCAACACAGCATCCTCAACCTCAATCTGGTTATTCCCCTCTATTCTACCTCCCAGAACCTGGCAGTACCCACTCATCAACTTCCAGTGCCCCTCCTCACTCCCATGCCCTTCAAACACATTCCTCTCATACTGCCCCATCTCATCACCAGCAACCTACAGGAATAAAAGGGGCGCCTGTATATCCAACTGGTCCGAGCAATGTCCTCAATCTCGCTTCATCTGCTATGCATCAGCCACTGTCCCAACAGTACCCCCACTCTCAACAGCAGCAGCCAGTTGAGATGCGGTCGCCACAAGACCTCCACTCACAGGGAAACAACAGGAAACGCAAGAAGAAAAATTATGGATATCAGAACACCGGAGGAGAATCTTCAATAAAACCATTGTTGGCAAGAGAGGGAAAGAATGAACAGAATAGAATGCAGAAGAGGAAAGTAAGAATTCGCCTACAGTTGTTTAAAAAGAAGAGAAGACTAGCTGAGCTCCTGAGGGTTAAAGGAGGAAGAACACGTCATGGAGGGCTAAGAGTTGGACACCTGTCATCTTTGGAAGTCTCGCAAAAACAGTTCCTTTGTCCATTGTGTCCCTGTACAGCTTTTCCCCGTAAGGCTGCGTTCTTGGTCCACCGTGCTGCTAGACACCGTCAAACATCCAGCTGCCGCCAATCCCGTATGGAGTGCTTCCTCTGCAGAAAACGTTTTCGGAAGTTCCTAGCGGCCCTCAGGCATCGGGGTTTCCATCTTGCTCAAGGGTCTTTCTCTTGCACACGATGCCCCTCTCGTTTCTGGAATGGAACCCTCCTGGAGAGACATAAGGCTGTTTGCCAAGGTGTTCGAGGACATAGTGGTGACTGGGGAGTCAAATCGAAAACTGCAGCTAAGAGGACACTGAAGTAAAGAAAGAGATGCATGAAGAGGACAACAGTGGTAACACTAAGATCTAGGTATTTTTCTAAGATTGAGAATGAAAGAGAATTGAAAGTTCAAAAATGGAGGATGAGATTTTTTTTTAATGTTGGGGGAGAGGACATTTAGAGCTGAAATGTGTTACAACCCCAACTGTTTCCCTCTCCATCTGTGCTCTCAGCTGTATGGCAAAAGGGAGCTTGCTTTTTAAGGAGGGTCATGTTTGTGTGTGTAATAAATACATACACTTTATATGATCAAAACTAACCCCCAAAGAAATGCCTCTTTAGACATGAATTTCATACATGGCTTCACAAGAAGGGGTATGAAGATTTTAAAACTTGTGACTTTTTAACAGCACCATAATCCTTTAAATATACTCATTTTATGTTGACTGACACTGTGCCAGGATAATAGATGCACACAAATATCATTAGAGTAACCCTAATTATACTGTTGTTTTATGCCAGTTTATTTTTTATCCCTTAATTCAACAGTTTCACAGTTAAGTCTGTCTCTGTTATGTATACTATATGTAGTTGATGTTCCCTGTGGAGTTGTGCTGGGCAGTTTTTATTTGTACAGGTGTTTTGCCTGGACCTGAACGTAGCTTGGACAGAGTCAGTTTGTCAGTACCTATTAGATGTGTTCACAGTGCATTACAGTAAATTAGTCACTCATGGTGAACCTAACTATAATTCATAAATCCAACTGGAAGAGCAGAGTAATTAATTTTTAGTACAAAACAAAATTCCAAAACACAAGTCAAATTGTACTGAGTGACAGTAAAAAAAAAAAAACAGTTTGGTCACTATGGTGTGGTTTTTCTGTACACTTTACACATAAAGCAAAGCAAATCATGTAACAGTGGAACTTGATTTCATAGACAGATCAATGTTCGTAAAGAGCAACTGATATTTGAAGACAGATGGGAACAAATGAACTGTACTGTACAATTCGTATTATATTTTGTTTTTCTATTTTGATTTATATTCTAAGTATTTCTGTTCATTGTTATCACTATATGGTGGGTGGGAGGAAAATGGGAACGAAGTGGTGGTGAATGAAAAATGTAATTAATGTGGTTATCTTCTGTCCGACACAAAATGTAGGCCCATTATCTTCTTAAAATACCCATCCTGACCTTTACTCTGCTACCAACCTGTTCATATTCATTTCCCAATCTTTTTCTTTCAATAAAAAAACACAACATAATTTTACTATGCATCATTTTATTTGTACATAAAAAGGAACTTTTAGTATAAAAGGGACTTCTGTACATTGCTTATCTTACAAATGTTCTTGACAAATGCCGGCATTTCTTTTTAAGGTTACAAAATACTATCCCACTTGTTATAATAGAAAATTAAAGTTATATAAAAAGAAAATGCAATTACCTACAGTAAATGATCCAATTAGCTGTCAAATTTTGTTTCACATGGCTTTTTTGTTTCGATCTTACACAGGCAAATATCTTGTGTATTTACTAAACGTAACGCTCATTGAACAACATCAAATACTGAGTGTCAGGTGTTTTACACCTGATGCATTGATTTCTGCCTCACGTACGTCAGTTTTGTTTTCCACTCGCGTGTACAGAAACGTGTAAACAGTATCAGGTGGTATTCTAAACTGAATGAAAACGCTTTGAGTGGTACATTTGCAGTATTGTAGCCTTTCATATATACCTAAAATGCCAGCATCTGCCAGATTTCTCTTTGGACCTTGGGATTTTCCTTTAAGGAAATTGAAACAAAAACTAAAATGGGCCTAGCCCACTACAATGGTTCAAATGCAGTGGTGTGGCTTGAAACTAGGAGTGAGGAGGCTTAAGGAGTTTTTTCATTGGGAAATTAAGAGCCTCTGTCGAAATAATGAAATAATGTTTCTCCAGACTTTATAATCCTTACGGTTTTAACCTTTTAAAATGTGTCCTACCAAAGGGATTGTTAAAAATGCTTAAAGAGTGTATGGTGGAATTTAGTGATGAAAATGTTGCATTATAGTAATAATTAGACCATCTAATGTAATTGTATCCTTTTTGTTTCCAGTATGTTAAGTGTGTAAATGTTTTGTCAATCATTATGATGCAATGACTGAAAACATGTTAAAAACAAGTTGCAAATCAGTAAAAATCTTTCACATGTCCAATGGTAGAAATCCCCATTAAAATGATGGTAGTAAAAGCACTACAGAGGTAAATCCCTTTGTATTTATGGTTCAGGGGTTATGTATTCCAGTGTGTTTTCAAACCTTTTTCTTTTGAGCCTTAATAGACACCATTGCTTCTTCCAGCATGTTCCAGTCACCACTGTAGTTCAGTGCCTGGGCAAAATGCTTCCGCTATCAAGATTTTATGGCTCTGCCTAATCTAGGCCAGTGCTTCCCAAACCACTGCTTGGGAACCCCCAGCCAGATCCGTGTATTTGATGTGTTCCACCTGAAGTGCACCTGATGCAACTGATCAAGCCCTTGAATAGTTGCATCAGGTGTGCTTGAGCTGGAGCACATCAAATACATGGATCTGGCTGGGGCTACCCAAGGTGAGGTTCGGGAATTCAAAGCCATGACACAACTGTCACATGACAGAAGTCTTTTGTGTTCGTACGTGAACTATAGCTTGCAAGAGATTGTGTCAGTGCTTCCCATCTGTCAAAATGAGGCACAACTTTCATGAGGGTGCGCATCTCTACACCAAAATCTGAATTACACTGCCCTTTATAAAGCATCAACACAATTCAGTGAGGTCTATTCAGCTACAACAGTGTGTTACCTACCTCTCTTAATTGCAGATTTCCAAAAGTCAGCTACCTGGATCTTAAATTTTGATCATAAATTTTGCCACTTGTTTTGGACATCCCTGGCAGTTATTCATCAGCTCCCTAGAAAGCACAGACATGGGTAAAGTGTTGTGTCCCACACTGCTATTAGTCTCTTGGCGTAATTGTGACTATGTTTGTGGCCTCCACCTCGGACCTGCTCTCTTCAGCTTTGTCGGAGTCTAGGCCAAACTGGGGATCCTTAAAAAAAAAAAAACAGTACTGTGCAAAAGTCAGAGACAATTCTTTCTTTGATTAAATTTCCAGTCAAATCAGCCATTTAGTGCTAGTCATTTATTTCAGTATCAGATAATAATGCAGGAAACATATTTATCAGACAACTAAAGAAAATCCTCCACCATTACAGATCAGATCTATCAATATTTGTCCACGCTTTCTTTTGTACACCCTACTGCCACTTTAAGTCTTCAATCCTCCCTATCAGCAAACAAGTCACAGCTGTGTCCTCCCAATAAAAGTTGTTACAATGACATTAAGTTAGAACACTTTGCCTTCAAATGTGACTAACATTCGAAAAAAGTTACTAATGTCATAACTGCCCAAACACACTTTAGCTGCCTTGCAGATTTTTTGTGTGCCTCTAAAATGGCTAAATATTTCTGATTAAACTAGATATAAGATAATAAAAGGAATGTGAAAGTCAAAGGAAAATAAGTGAAAAAACAGGACTTTCAAAACGAGTTCAAAAGATTATTGAAAGATACAGAGAAAATAAGACTTCTAACAGCAGTGCTAGAACTGGTGGACCATCAACATTATCACAATTACAAAGACAGTACTGAGATTTTATCTTTGAGAGATTGGGAAAAAATCAGGCTCCACTCTTGCTTCAGATCTGAAAAAAATCCACAGGTGTTTCTGTCAATCCTTCCACTTTGAGAACACAACTCAATGCTATGGGTAGCTATCAAAAAGCTGATACTGAGAAAAGGAAATAATATTTGCACTAGTACACCGAAACTGGGCAGTAAGGTTTTATGGGCCACTGAGTTAAAATTTGAGATTTTTGGAAGTAAGAGAAGGCTGTGTGAAAGCCCTGATGCAATGAAAGACTTGCAACCATGTCTACAACCCACAGTCAAGCATTGTGGAGGATCAGTGCAAGTTTGTGAGATTTGGTTTTGATTGTGAAGGCATCGTGAATGCTAATGAATACAAACAAATTGTAGCATATCCATTGGTATGTGCAATATCCTCGGAACAATGTTTGATTTGGAGCAAGTTCTACAGCAAGATAATGACCCCAAGCACAGGCCAATGGACTGGCCACCCCAGAGTGCAGACCTCAACATCACTGAATGTGTTTGGGATTAATTGGATTAAGAAAAGCAGAAAATGCAAACAAATTCTGGGACTGAACTTTGAAGCTGTTTGCACGAAGCATGGAAAAACATTCCTGCAGATTTCTTTTGAAAACTCAATGCAAATCTCCCAAAAAGAATGGAAGCTGTAACAAGACAAAGGTTGGACACACTAAATACTAAAGATTTAATATTATACATAATTGTGAAGAGTTTTGTGTAATTTTGCATTATTGAAAAGTAACTTTCACTTAATGGTCATTTTCACTGGAAAGTAAATGAAAAAGGGTCTCTGACTGTTGCACAATACTGTATGATTTAAGCAATCTGCAGGACATTTGATGCCATTTTACCCACAATTTCATGCCAGTCACTTCATTGGGCTAACATTAATTTGTTAGTCTGAGGTATATTAACATTATGGACATTGAGATGGCAAACTTGGGCTTTTATGCAGGTGTTCACTTTGTAAGAAACCCCTCAGATACACCAAACAGTGGAAGTATCTTGAGTGGTGAAGGAACACACGTAGTCTTACCCAGTGCTACTGGAACAAGATTAATTTAAGTGATACTTCAGTTATCTGATTTCAAAGTAATGTTTTAACCTTTCCTCTGTGCTAATAGTTCTGCATAGATGGAGGAGACTGCTTTCCGGCAGTCGTGTGGCTGTATATGGATCGCTATCTTTCTTGGTAGACACGGACGTGCCTCTGGCTTGTGTAGCCTGCATAGATACAATTTTGTATCTTGATATGACACTAGTGTATAGGCGAGTAACTGCAGGGTGCAGATATGCAGAACTGCTAGGTGTGCAGCAGTAAGAGTCAAAGAGGAATGCCAGGACAAAATGAATGTTGTGTATTGTACAGTATGTTTTATAATGGCAATATACAATGGGGCAAAATATGTGCGTAGTTGAATGGTTATATGCATATGATGCGCAGGAGACCATATTGATGAGTCTCCTCGAACCATTGCACTTTCCCCCTTAAATACACAAAGATCCAAGGAAACGGTGTCTTTATCACAACCTTTATAACATCAGCACAGTAAACAATTTTTTTTCGTTTGGGAGTTTGATAAGGGGCACACTTTTGTAAATCATTCTGCAACTTCATCAGCAAGTCCTTAAAATTGCACTGAACTTCTCTCTTGTCTTGCTAATTGCCAGGTGAGGTACTGATGCTACACCCATATATTTATATAGGAAGATAAATGGTGATAGAGCATTTTACAGAAGGTGTGTGACTTGCTGAAACTTCATGCCTTTCTAAGGAGTGATAGTGAAATTACCAGGGTGTTGATTTGTTCTATTTTTGTGTCATACTGGATTGACTGCCTCAAAAAAGATCACAGTGACAAGCCGATTAATAAAATGTAGTAAAATACAAGAAATTCCAGCGTAAATTGGGAAATGAAACCAGTGGTTCTGAAATTCAAACGATGTACATCCTGTATAAATTAGGCTCTTTTTAGCATTCAGTTTTTAGATTAATACAGGTTGTGTGTACAAATGGAATTTTTACTTAAAACCTTTTTACACTCAAATTGCTCCAGTAAATATGTAACTATATGCCTTTTCTTTATTTTAAAAAGAAAAATAAGTAGGTCATTAGAGTGTCTGCTAATTACATAAAATCGATGGGATGTCAAATAGAAAAAGAGGCTTATAGAGTCGGTCACTAAAAGTATAAAGGTTTTACCTGTAAGGTGAGCTTCCGATGCAATAACACTATTGGCAAAGATTTCTACATTACATCCTTTTGGATTGACTAAATGTATAAAGCCACTTTTAGGTACACCTATGTAATAATGGGTAGGAGCCCCTTTCCCCTCCAGAACCACTTGAATTCTTTGTAACAGATTTAACCAGGTGCCGGAAACATTCCTTAGGGAATCATGCTGTTCCTGCAGATTTCTCGGCCACATATTCATGCTGCAAACCTGTTGTTCCTCCTCATTGAAAAGGTGCTTTTTTGGAATGAGATCTGGGGATTGGAGGAAACTGGAGTCACTGTCATGTTCTTGGAACCAGCTTGATATGAGGAGTACTTTATGATTTTGTGACTATGATGCATTGTTCTGCTGGAAGTATCCATTTGAAAAGGGGTTGACTGTGGCCATGTAGGGATGCACATGGTCAGCAACAATTCTTTGGCATGCTGTGGCATTTAAATGGTAGTCAATTGGTATTAAAAGGCTGAATGAGTGCCAAGAAAACATCGCTCACACCATTACACCACCTTCGCTAACCTGCACTATTGACACAAGATAGGATGGGTTCCATTTTTCCGATCTTCAGTCATCCTGTTTTGTGACCGCTCTTGACTCACCATCCTGTTTTTTGCTGGTGTGGAAGCTGGTGTGGTCTTCTGCTGCTGTAGCTCAATCGCTTCAAGGTTGTGATTTCAAAGATGTCTTTCTGCATCACCCCGGTCGTAAGCAGCTGTTATTTGAGCATTTGTGGCCTGTTAGCTCTGAGTTTGCCCATTCTCATCTGACTTCTCTCATTGAAATGGCGTTCTTGCCCAGAGAACTGCCACTGACTGAATGTCTTTATCACGCCATTCTCTGTAAACTAGAGACTGTAATACGTGAAAACCCCAAGATGGCAGCTATTTCTGAGATTGTGCAACCGCCATCAACAATCATACCATGGTCAAAGTCACTTAGATCACACATAGCCTATTACCCATTCTAATGTTTGGTTGCACAACAAATAAACCTCTTCACCATGTCTGCATGCTTTATGTATTGAGTGGCAGACACATGACTCACTGTTTGGAGGGGCATGCTATTTGTGTTTTAAAAACCCTCAAACAACGGTCCAACAGATCAGAAACACCCTTCAGGAGGCCTGGGTGTGCCAGTGCCTACTGTCTGCAGAAGACTTCACAAACAGAACACAGAGGCTACACTGTAAGATGAAAACCACTAGCTAGCTGCTAAAACAGGATGGCCTGGATACTGTCCCTTAAGAAGTACCAGAGCTCTGGATATAGTCTGCTGTTGGGTGGCAGTGTAGTATAATGGGTCTTGTAACCATAAGGTCACTGGTTCGATTCCTGTGTGGGACGCTGCCATTGTACCCTTGAGCAAGGTACTTAACCTTACATCAGTACATATCCAGCTGTATGAATTGATAAATGTAAAAAGTATAGGAGTGTCTGCTAAATGGTCTTGTGGACAGATGAGACTAAGATTCACTTGTATTAGAGGGATGGCATATACCCTATATGTATAGCCCATAACATATAACACAAAACAGTAAGTCAGATAAATTTATGCAAAAAGGTTTTTTGCTGCTCACCTATTTTTTTTACTTCTGTACTTTGACATGAACCGCCCTCCCTGCTGTGTTCTGATGTCAAGTGAAAAAATGGGCTGATAAATAGCTTTCTCTTGGGTCATGAGTCACTCGCAATTTCAGCAGCATTGCCTCCACGGGATATGTTGAGTGGTTGAGTGCTCAGTGAGAGGATAGCAGAGTGCTGAGAACAGTTTAATTTAACACTAGCCTAATGTGCTGCTCAGTAGGACCAGTCATGGACCATTTTGGCATTTCACCATTTCAGTGAGATTTTTGCCAGCAGTTTTAAAATCCCGAGGTCAGTTTAATCATTTTTCTACCAGTCATTTTTTCACTTAATTATGTCCGTGTGTCCCCAGGAGCCACACTGGTAAGTTTGGTACGGCACCATGTCTTTCCTTGTGACGTGATCCTCACCCTCTCCCTCAACAAAAATGCTTTTTTCATATGCACTATTTTTGGATTCACTTTGATGTAGACTCTTGACTGACTTGTTTTGGTCTTATTAGGTGCATGCAACTGTGTGCTGATGTTGATAGCTAGCACAGGGCCAACTGACCTAGCCATAAACCTGGCCCCCATATGAATCGCATTTAGCTCCATGTTCATAAACCTCTCAGGATGCAAACATTGGCTGCTGACTGTTGTATGCTGTTGAGGAAATGTAGTGTTGCACTACTAGATGTGTGTTGTCTGCTGGTAGATTAGAAATAGTTAATTACCCTACAACAAATAATGTGATGCTGCAACAGACATTTTTTCAACTGTTTCAACATGTAGGCTAAATGTTATAATGCAAGGTAAATGAGGGGAGAGATCATACGGTAGCAACAGTACTCACCAAATGTGTTATTCTGGCTACTGGCCCATTCACAGTTAATTTCATTGTCATATCCATAACAGGGTGTCCAAGAATCAAATTAGTTAGACTAATCCCAGGGTAATCACTAATCTTTATATGGCCATAACCCTGTCCCTTAGGATGTCACATACAAAGAAGGCATGAAAAATGATATATTGACCTTTTAATTGTGATAATTGGTCATTTTTTTGTTTCAACATTGATCACCTTCATCAAGAAGCAAGTGATGCCCTCCATGTAACTTAATTAATGCATAGTTCTCTAACATGAGCATCTTTGCATTTGCATTGATATTGCCTCTTTCTCTTAATTTGAAAATGATATTCAAATTTAAGTCAAATGCTAACAGGTCATTCGTTTGTACTTTTGGCAAGACTGAATACAAACAACCACCAGAAACATGTTTCAACATCATTTATAGTTTATTTACTTTATCCTTTACTTATATTTTATTTATGCATAGAATCTGTAATTCCAATGTGTAATTAAAACTCAATAAGGGGTATTTTCATTGTACTGGCTTCTGAGGGGATCCCTTCTACCTTCATCTTTTTTTCCACCTGACAAATGAAAGATAATGTAAAGCTATGTAAATTAGGGAAATTAAAAGTGATACAAATGACTAGAGAGGAGCAAAAAAAGAACATCACAAAGCACTAATTTATATTTGTATGGGCTTTTTTAAGTCTGCTTTTTAGTTTAAGCAAAAAAATAAATAAATAAATAAAAAATCAACCATACTGTAAAGCTAAAATAGCCCATCACAAAATGGTTATAAAATTAGAACTTTTGATTTCACTCATGTATTTGCTTTTTTCATTGCACTAAAGATTCCTTAAATTACACTTGGTGTAACCTAACGGTGTGCTGTTGTTTATTTTTACACTTGACCTGTATAAAAGTGTGATGATCCCACACTTTGAGAGCAGAGCCCTGTTAAATGGAACTGTACTACTGAATCCCCCAACTCATTCTGTGTAGCATTGCATGTTAAATCATCCATAAAATATAAGCATGTACTAATTTTATTCCACTCATCACCACGGCAAAATAACTGGTCTGCTCCAGAGTAAATGCACTAAAAGGAACCCTTCTAAACATATCTATTGACTCTTATTTTGTTGTTCAATATGCTTCATGAGTTCATATAGATTTGAATTCATTTCAGAGTTCATGTCTGTTTTAGCTGCGATGGTCGTTGCTGCTATTTAGTACCGTGCGCAAGTAATATCTACCTGCAGGACTGTCATATTGCCACAAGGTGGAAGTAGGAGGCCAAATGTAGTCTTCACAACTCACTCAAGCTGATTGTGCCGGACTCGTGCGCAGCACATGAGTGAGACTCACTCACGATGTACCGTGTGTGAGAGACACTCGAGTTCACTTGTGCAGTCTTATTTGATGTGACTGCGTCTTAGCGGCTCAGTGCATTCGAGAACACTGCGCACGTGTCATCAGCAGAGTTCTCAAAATGATTGTACTCATATTTGAGGACTGGTCAAACAATAAAATAAAACATATTTTTTTATAATGAATTTGATTTGAGTACCCTCTTCTAAGTATTTTAAAGGAAATCAATTTTAAACTGTTCCAAATATTCTTGCGATTGTCCACATACATTTGAGATATTAATTCAAATGATGTTATAACTTTGTATTGTATCACTGAAACAGCCTGAAGTGAAACATTTGTTTCAGTTCAGCATTTATATAAACATAACTCCTTTTTTTGTAAATATGTGTCTCAAATATACAAAATAGCATTACACGTGTAATTTTGAAGTATTGCAACAGAAACAGCTCTGAAATGCACTGTACTCATCCACTGTAAATGTGAGTAGCCACAGACATACTCTTTGTTTACTTTAAAGTGAAATGTGTCTGTGGATTTTAAATCTCCACAATGTGCCTGAGTGTGGCAAGAGTCTATACCTATGTATTGAAACGTGTTGAAATCAATGCAATATGGAGTTTTATATAGTAAATAAGAAGCAGTTATTTTGAATTCCTTCTTCAAGCAGATGCAGTAGCAGCAGCAACTATTTTCACCTTGTAAAGATATATAATGCTCATTTAGACAATCTCACTTTTTATTTTGTATGCCCCGGGTTTTTTTTTTTTTTTTTTTTTTTTTCTAACATACAATGGAAGTTAATACAAGTCCGATACAATAAGTATGTTTACATAAATGTATTTATTGGAATAGCAAATGTTTTGATCAATCACACGATTCTCAACTAAAAATACTTTAATCAAATTTTAAACATGCAAAATCAAATGCCAGCTGATGTCTGGATCTAGCCAAGCAAAATACTAATCCACAATTTCTCTCCTCCCTCGACTGTTTTGCTTCGCGTGTGTCTCACGTGGGCTTTGCATGGGGAAAGCTATGGGCGGAGCGATTGACCTAGTTTTATCCAATAGAATTCTGCAAAGGGCAGCGACTGACCTACTTTGAACCAATCACAGCGAGGCTAGCCTGCAGGTGGGCAGCTCCTGCGCGTGCCAGGGCCATGTGCGCTTTTGTGGAACAGGAGTTGAAGTTAAAGCGACGGCGAACTCATTCCTGTTGGCCAAAAGAAGCAAGCCCTCACGTTTCTGGCAGATTAAAGGGGAACTGTGAATGAATGATGATATGGTAATCGTAGTTGGGTTCATAATAATAGCAACAAACAATGAAGATATGTAGTTTCATTTTAATGACATTGCTTGAATTCAGCCTGGTATGAAAGCATGTTGTGCAGTGCAAACACTTCTTATTGGTAATGGTTTTAAGTCACTAAGTATGGGGGTTATAATACAAGTACATTGCAAATACAGTACGTATCCATTTGATATTAAACAGTGTTTCTCATCTCAGCCCTGACAATCCAACTGTTTCAATTGATATCAGTCAGGATTGTTAGTGATTGATTAAACTGTTAAAAAAGTGTTCAGGATTTGATATATTATCGTGTTTTGCTGCTGGAGATTCTTTGTGGATACACTTTGTATTTGGAGGTGGGTTTGTGCTAAAATATAGATATACAAAATATCTTCTACAATATTATTTGATTATTGTTATTTATAGTGGATTTTGACGAGATGTTATGACATGGATTTCTTGCCCTGTGTCCATATTAACCATACCCCTTCAGCAGAACTCATCGATTACAAATGAATTTATTCATTCAGTTGAAATGACAAGAAATTGGATTTTATCACAATGGATGTGGATCGAATATATATATATATATATATATATATATATAGAGAGAGAGAGAGAGAGAGAGAGAGAGAGAGAGAGAGAGAAGACAAAGTCTTTACTAAAAATATGCTTTTCTTTGCAGATTCAATTATTTATTATTATTTATTCCCCTTATATAGAACTGCCCCCATTTGCCAGACAGTGCAACTCACCCACGTGTTTGGACACAAGCGGAGTATCTGAAATAACTCGGCGCACAACTGGTTAATTACAAAGCCAGAGTGAAGCCACAGCGTGGTAAGTTTCTCCTTCCGTCATTGGCTAAATTGTTTTAGGCGTGGTGTGTGGAACTACTTTGTAGGTGTGGCATAGAGAGGTGTGTGTATAATGAATATTTATCAACACCTCCCCCAGCGCCATTCCCCGTGAGAGGTGACGTCACGAGAGTCACCCGTGTTCTTTCCAGCTGACTATCGCCTCGGCTCTAGCACAAACTGCTTCTTGGTCTTCAGAGACAGAGAGCGGGAGAGAAGCGGAAGAAAAACCATTGCAGTTGATTGCATGGCTCACAATTTTATTTTTTGGACGAAAAATATTTTATCTATTTACCTTTTATCAGAAAGGACTCATGCAATTTTAATTTTATCATCGCTAAAGAATAACCTGCATTTCTTTCAAGTTTTCACATTAAAATATTAAATCCGAGGACGACAATAAGCCTGTCTCTCTGTCTCAGTTGAAGGCTGTCTCACCTCGTTGGTTCTCCATGGACATCCGTCGTTGTCCGATATTTTTATTTTTAATGGGATATATAAATCCAAGTCGGGAAGAAAATCAACGTAATTTGATTGGAAACAACAAATAAACGAATAGTGCAAGTGACTCAAGGACTGGATCAGTATCGCAAAAATCAAGCTGCTGCGTTTTTTCAAGATAACTGTCTAATGCAGAGCGAGGATACTACACACGAAGACGAAATTAAATACCAAATTGCTTGCGGAACACTTGAAGACTTAAATATCAATATTTTATATTGACAATTAGCCTGAGAAATAGCAATACCGATTAACACAACGTCCACACATCGGAAGACGTACTATATTGAATTAATGTAACATAGATAGAAAAATATATAGCTATACGTATAAATATACGTCCAGTTGCGCTACCAACTTGGCAAACTAATGTCGCGGTAGGGGGGTGGTAACCATAAGTAAAACAATAATATTAGACTTTGTACATTGGTATGCGTACATGGATGTCAATGTCGAGTTGTCTTCCGTAATATACTAACGTTGTAAACCAATATACAAAGTATCCGCTGTCTGATCGATAAACTGGGGATTCGTTGGGTCAGCTGCCCCATCCCTCATCAACCAACTCTAGCGCGCCAGGAATCAGCGGCCGTCCAGTGATGTCCAGGCCACTCTCACAACTTCTAACCCCAGACCTCCCTGCTGGAGCAAGCCCTCAATTCGGAAATGGCAACTCGATGAATGGTTCACCGAGCGGTGGGCATTTGAATTCCATGGCCAGCCTAAAGTCCCTTCTGCAGCTCCCCATCAAAGGTGATCAGCGAGGCAAAGACTGTTGCGATATGAAAGGTGAGATTGTGTGCGTCTGCACGTGAGTGCGCGAGCGTCTGTTTCCCCATCCCCCCATCCCCTCGACGTAGCATCACGATGAACTTTTGTCTCATTTCGTCTTTTTATTACTACTGCCTAAATGTCTTTCTCTAGCAGTTTTTGCCGCTTTATTTATTGCCTCCATAACAGCTACATCGCCAGTGTTTAGTATGTTAGTGTGAACCAGCGTTATGATGTAAAAGAGATGCACTATGGACGACATTGGTTTATTTTATATAAGCACTGTACTACATTCGGCAGAAGAGTTAAATAGAAACATATGCTGCTGTTCATATAATTCAACTCAACCACCAAAGAATGCAGTTTAGAACAGTATATTTACAGGTAAGACACAGACAGATATTGTGTACTGTGCAGTGATGGCATTCATAAACAATCATGTCATTTAAAAAAATATATATATACAGAGCCAAACTGCTCATATCTACTGATTATAACAGCTAGCAACCTTATGAATGATTTGTTGTTTGTGTTCAGTGGACCTCTGCAAATGATGACTGCTGCCAACGTTAGCCTTTTCAAGTATAACTTATTATGAGCAGCTAAGCAAATGAGAAACCTAGTAAAAAAAATTAGATGACTATAGCTCCCCTCGCTGTCCTCTGTTCAGCAGTGACCCCCAGTACCTCCTTGTGAGGGATTTTAATTGCTGTGTAAATTTACTTTAAGAACGGCAATAATAAGCCTGCAAAACTCTCAATGATGCAGAAAAAAATAATGCTAAAAGGAAGTCCAACAACAGCAAGGACAGCGACTGAAACAGACTTCCCCCTGGGTTCCCCAGTATGCCTTTCAGTATGTTGCCATAGTCCTCACTTTATTTTGGCATGCTGGGTTCCATATAACTTCCTTTGTACGCCATGTATTTACTGTGGGGTCTGGCCTGGTCAGTCAGTGCACGTGCCATAAGAATACATTCTATTGGCCCTGTCTTAGCATGGACTCTGTCTCTGCTACTGTACAAAGGCTCTGTTGAGTCACACCTATTAATAGGAACATATTTCGCAATTTAAGTCTATTTAAGTTTAAAGAATTGTTAAATAATATGGATAATAATTCAGAGCTTTCTCCATCTTCTCACACGCTTTGTGCACATGCATGCTGGTAAGCGCGCATGTGCTTGCATGCACATGCGTAATTATCTGTGACCACAGGGTTGCTGTTGGTCTGTGTTGTTCCCTTTTGAATCGCAATCTCCACCGCACATGAGCAGTTCGTAGTCACATTGCGACATCTAAAAGTCCTCTCCACCTCTCTCCACCCTCAGACAAAGACAAACCCCTGGACTCGGATGAGGACTCTCTGGGCGGGGTGGGGGTCGGAGGAGGCGGCAGCGGGTGCAGCCTGCGCTCCTCCTCCCAGTCGGCCTTCCTGGGACCCCTGCTTTGGGAGCGCACCCTGCCCTGTGACGGGGGCCTGTTCCAGCTGCAGTACATGGACCTGGAGGAGTTCCTCACGGAGAACGGGATGGGCTGCATGCACAGCAACAGCTCCAGCTCCGCCCAGATACCATCCCAGAGCTCCCAGTCCGCCATTCCCAACCAGAGCTCCCAGTGCCCCCCCTCATCCCCTCCGCCCTGCTCCTCGTCCTCGTCCTCCTCCATGTCTTCCTCCTCCTCCTCCTCCTCGCTGCTGGGGCTGGACATGCAGCAGGCACCGCAAAGCATTCTGGGAGGGTCAGAGTGTCTACACGGTGAGTTTTTTTTGTCAGTTAAAACTGACAAGAGGAGTTGGGGGGAAGGGCGGGATTTTGGTACTGGATTATACCGAAATGGGTAATAATGTAATTTAAGAAAAGAAAGTGATGTCACGAGAAGGGTAGGCTCCTATTTCTCTGGCATTAGCCCAGGGAAATGGGAAAGCAGACAGGAAAATCTGGTGGGGCAGTGGGGGAGGGGTGGGGGTGGTTATTCTTAGCATGTTAATGGTATGAAAAGCAATAATATCCAGGATTTTCAGGTTTTGGACAGGTAGGAAAAACTGTCTCAGATCAGACAAGGGATGTGAGAAAGTTTTGTGAAAGAGAAGCGTAAGACTGGGAAGTAGAGAGAACAAGAGGTATCTGGTAAAGGGGAAGATGTCATTTTTATTTACATTGTCAATAATCAAACAAATCATTCAATTTGAAGTTTGAGTGAATCAAAAAACGAATGATCTTTCAGAGCCATTGGCTGGTAAACAAGGGGCATTTACTACAGAACAGGGGCGTTCTCATGAATAAGAAGTCTTACACAGAATGATCATGGAGAACTACACAGATACTGAATTACTAAAATGGTTAGAAATACGACTGACTAGGCAATACAGCAAACTATCAAAGTAATAGTGACAGAGACAAAGAGCAAGGAACAAAATTGGTTAAAAAAACAAAAACTGAAAAGCTGAAAAGGGAACAGGAAAGGGTTAATTTAGACACTGACTAAGTGGACTCTGCAGCATGCTTTAACTGCATTGAGAGACGAGGAGGGCGGGAGAGCCAGGCTGGCAGAGAGAGAGAGAGAGTACACTACTCGCGTGTTTTTAAATCTCTCTGTCTGTCTCACACGCTTGGTCCATGTGCAGGCGGCCTGTCACGTGCTGATGCAGAGAGCAATGGAGTGAGAGAGCTAGTGGAGGGGAGGGGCAGAGGAAGAGAGGGAGGGGTGGTGGTGTGTGAGCGAGGGAGGGGAGCGAGAAGGAAGGAAGAGAGACACAGCACACAACACTGAGAACTGTGCTCTCGACAGTTTTTGTTTCATGCAAATGTGAGATATGAACAGACGGGTCGGTTGGGGGGGGGGGCGTGTATGTGGGGGGTTTGACTCCTCTTCTCAGTGGAACATGTATGTTCTGTTTGTGTTCTGTGCTGAAAGGAAGAGGAAGGGGGTGTGTCCATGTTGTACTGTAACAGTGATAAGGGAAGGAAGAATTTTTTTGCAGATGTTAGGTCCTAACATGATATTGTTAAGAACTGGAGGCTGGATAGGGGGTAAAATGTTATGCGACCTTCTGTCTATGTCATCTACCCTTTCAGTGTTTAATTAAGAATTGTTAAACCCATTTGCAACACACAACAACTCTTATTTGTTTAATACTGATTCTAAAACAATGGAGGCAGACACTTTTTTACCTCATGTGCATACATTTTAGTCAGGGATTATGCATGTTACTCAGCACTGCACTTGAAAATTTCAATATGAACATTAGGGGAAAAATGTAATTGGTCTGCAAGAGCAAAAAAACGATTGTGATTGGATGTGATAGATATGAGGGAAATTATGTGAAGAAAAGGGTAAAATGAATATGGAAACAAACTGGGCAGGGGGAAAACACCACAGACAGATGGGAAAGCTCAAACACAGTAATTTTGCCATGTCAGGACATGGCTTGCAGTGACCCCTCATCAGTTTCAGGTTTCTTCTCAAAATAGCTAAGGATGAGGGTTTGTTTACTTAATCATTGGTACTTATCACTGGGGCAACTACCCGCTGCCTGAGTTCTGACATATTCTATGGCCTTCTTGTCACTTGGTGCACACTATTCCTGTAATTGTGCAGTAACCAAAACACTATTAAAAATGCATTTGAGTATATAGGTTCCTTTTTCTCTATGCAATATTAATTTTCTTTCTGTATTGGTCTCTCCATCCAGTCCCTCCCGACCCATCACCGTCCTCTTCTCCGTCCTGCCCCCCACTGCCGGGGCCCCCCTCGACCAACGCAGATGGCGTGGTGGTGAACTTCGACCCGGACCCTGCGGACCTGGCCCTGTCGAGCGTACCGGGCCAGGAGGCTTTTGACCCGCGCCGCCACCGCTTCTCCGAGGAGGAGCTCAAGCCACAGCCCATGATCAAGAAGGCCCGGAAGATGCTGGTGCCGGACGAGCAGAAGGTATGACCCAAACTGCCGACCTGGCACCCAAGAGCCACATTCGGCTCTCTCGCGGTGGCGTCAGTGAAACGGTCAATAAATGAGCCCCATAATGTCTTGTGTTTTCATTTTAACTGGGGGATTCCACTTGGCTAATGTAGCCAAGCTGACACTTACTGATGAAGCGATACCTTCTCTATGTCTCATAATGAATGTAATGGAGGATATTGCATTGTGTAATTTGTTTTAACTTGCATTTACGGAAGCAAGTGAGGCATAAGGGCTGTCTGTGTTCTCTGACATGGTAGAATCTAGTGCAGGGGTGTCAAACTTCAGTCCTGGAGGGTCACGGTGTTTGCTGGTTTTCGGTGTGTTTCAGGCCAAGTGATTAATTTAAGTCATTGATTGGCTAAAGAGTCCACACACCTTGTTCTCAAGGCATTAATTGGCTGCTGATTGAAAGAAAACCACAAAGGCCTGCAGACACTGTGGCCCTCCAGCACTTGAGTTTGACACCATGATCTAGTGTATAAAGATACTTTGTAGTTTTTTTTTAACTTCTCAGTTAATTGGACTCCCAGGTACATGACGGAGACATTAGGCAGTCTGAGCATGAAAAAGTATATTGGTTATAGTCTTAGCCTGGATACACCATAATAACCAGGCTGCTATGGTCTTGAGTAATACCAGTGTTTTCACGAGTCTCACACCAAAGTCTGTTGTTTTTTGTATTCATTAGAGATAACTGGTGATATTGAATTGTTAATCTGTAATTTTTGATGATTCTTGTGCTTATTATGGGCTAAGTACATACAACCATATATTTTCCCTCTAGTTAATTTCAAATATTTCTAATTTCCTCCCAGGAAATGCATGTACTTCAGACTCCAATTAGATAAACATATTTTATGTGAACTGAGAGGTGAACAGCACACAGTTCATTTGTCCAGTGAACAGGCTGTGGTTGTTCTCAGGAGGACAGAAATTTACCCTCTTGTGCTTCGCAGGATGACAAGTACTGGTCCCGACGGTACAAGAACAACGAGGCGGCCAAGAGGTCGCGGGACGCCCGGCGGCTGAAGGAGAACCAGATCTCGGTGCGGGCGGCCTTTCTGGAGCGAGAAAACGCGGCGCTGCGGCAGGAAGTGGCCGACATGCGCAAGGAGCTGGGCCGCTGCCGTAACATCCTCAACAAGTACGAGAGCCGGCACGGGGACTTGTGAGCAGGAGGAGGAGGAGGAGGAGGATGGGGGATCTGAGGAGGAATACGTTTTGTATGCGGTGAGAAAAAAAAACTCAGAGGACAAAAAAAAAAACTCGGACAAAATGGTCCTGGAAGTGGAGGAGCACCGTGTGGCGGAGGAAGAGTCTGAGTTTTGATGAGAACTGAGCTGTAATTGTTTTCTATGATAAAACATTGTATATTTTTGAACTGGGGGGTCAAAGGATGGAAGGAATTAGAGGATAAAGCGATATTGGATAAGTGAGTCGCATGGGGCTGAGAGGCCATTTTGACACAGGGAATCTGTATATTTTTATATTTGCAAAGAGAGAGTTCAGAGGAAATTTTGGAAATAATCTTTTGTATATTTTATATATCGGCGTGAGGGGTTGGGTGAAACGGAGAGAGGATGGGGGAGTCCGGAAGGTTTTAAAAACAGGATTACCAGGAATCAATTTATTCTGATTAATTAATCCTTCAAGGAGGGAATGAAACAGACGGGATCAGGGCTTTGGGGGGGGGGGGGTGTAATTTGAGCAGTGGAATTTTTCAGTGGAATTGTGTACGATGGGTAACTAGTTGATATTCAGTTACAATTTCAGAAAAAAAAGAAAACGCAATGAAAAGTGTATAGTTCAAATTATTATTGTGAGTTCATTCAAGCACTTAATTTGTTATTCCTTTATTGAATTAAAATGTATGTCTGTCAGTGAGGGTAGGGGGAAAGAGCGAGAGACTGTAAAACAACTAATCACAGCAACGATCTGCACATGCAGATATCTGCATGAGCATATGCAGAGAACTTTCCAGGGATATATTTAAACGGGTGAATAATACACATATGCCCACACAAACGTATTTTTACACGTAGTCATACACATGTTAACATGTCTCTCCAAATCACATTGGTTCTTTGCGTACCCTTGAGCATGAATTGCCCTGTCGATGTAAGGTGGCCACCATGCGTGAACGAGGGTACTGCATGACAGACAAGCCATTAATTTATGATCACCCATCATTTCTCTCTCTGCAGGATATGTAAACTGAGTAAAACTGGTTTAGAAGTTATCGTCCAGGTTCAGCTGCCTGTGACTCTAACGCACACGTTTAGCACAGCATTTCATTTAGATGGCCCTTGTGAGTGGCCAAATCATGGCAAAATGCAGCCTTTTCTGTGACTACACATACATAACAGTACTTAACTGCCTACATCCTTTCAGGTTTTGTAAAAAAAGAAATGATATATAATGTCACGTTACGCAACATATTTATACCTCCAAGAACTAGTCCTATTCCTCGTGAAAAATTCACGCTTGTGTTATTGATTATTGTTTCCTTCAGATACTGTAATATTTACAACTCAATATACATGTGGGAATAATGCTGGTCGGTTGTGGAATCTCAGAAATGATCGGAACACCACCAACTGACTATGGGAGAAAGGGTCTATGAAAACCAGTGCTGGGTTTGCAGAGTTAAAAAATCTTTGTTAGTCATCGAGATTAAATGTCATTCTTTGTATTATTACTCTTATAATTGCTAGTAGTATTATTATTGATGTTGTTATTTCTCTTTAATTTTTTTTGTTATAAGCATTCTATCCAGTGGCTTTCTGGAGGTGTGTGCTTTTCTTTTACCTCCCCTTTAACTGCCCTCATATTTCCAGACCAATTAAACTACACTTCCCATGAACCAGTGTACCGTCAGCACCATCAGGTCCCAGGTGCAATGTGGGGGCTTATGTCTCATCTTCGTGCGTCTGACACAAAGCATTTGACACAAAGGAAAAAACAAACAAAGGAAAACTACAAAAAGAGACCTTTTTTCAGGACGTTTTCCGATTACTCATCCCGGCAGCCTCCCCCATACTGGCTGCGTTGACCAGGTGCTGCTTATCCCACGAATCTTGGGAAAATGAGTTTTCTTTCTTTTTTTTGTAACCTGGAAATTGTTTGTAGAAGCTTATAAACTTTTGACAGTACTATTTTTCTATGTAACTGTGTAAGCATACAGCAACTTTCAGGGACAGCTGTAGCCCACTGTTTTGTCAGTATGCTACCAAACTGGATTGCGGGTAATGTAGTCATCCTTTCTTTCTCTCCTGAAGTGGATTATGAAGACCTCTTCATCTAATTTTTATGAACTGCTTGTCCCGTGACCATACCCACAAGCTTACAGGTAATACCTGTCATTCCTGCCTGAAGGGATGGTGAAATGTCAGGGGGAATGTTGTCTGAAACACAAATAAAAGATTACCCTTACTCACTGATTTACCTTTATTGGTGTCTGTGCATTTTGTTCTAATGTGACTTGGATCTTAAGGGGAGTGGAGGAGAATAATGAATAATGAATAGTAATTTATTCATTAATAACAAATCTACAGCAATCTATTGTATAATGTATTTACAATTATTTTCTGGCAGATAGTAAATGTCTAGGCAGTGACCTAGTCTTCATTATATTGTGCATGTTTTCCCTATTTTCAATTTAATTTTTTTTTTTTTTTTTTGAATTTTCGGTTAAAAAAGAAAGGTTATACAGCCAATACATTTTTGTAAATGAAAGAATAATTTATTTCAGCATAGGGCAAAAAATAAATAAATAAATAAATAAATCATTTTCTCAGACAATTGTTTTCTGCATTTTAATCTCAAACTCACAGGCCTTGATGTAGCAGCCGAAAGGCGATAATGTATTCATGCTGGAAAGCAGACGACAGCATTGAAATCGCCCACTACGTAATGTTTCAAAGACGGACACAAGTTTATGACAACGCAAAAGTGCTGAGGTTGCCTCACACTCGTGATGCAGTGGTCAAGCAGAGGCATAAAAGACTACTGGAGAAAGTCAGGGAGCACTCCCTTGATTATGGAACTAGACTGAGTGAAGTGCAGCTGGCTGAAAGTAGATTGAGAGAGAGAGACAGAGTGAGTGAGAGAGAGGTTTGTCAGAGGTACAGTGTGAGATGTGTTCACCTCAGTTTCCCAGACGAGAGGTCATTTTCATCTTATCCATTACATTACAGACATACATTACATTACAGCAGATGCTCTTATCCATTTACATTGCATCCATTTATATAACTGGATATATACTGAAGCAATGCAGGTTAAGTACCTTGCTCAAGGGTACAATGGGAGTGTCCTACCTGGGATTCGAACCTGTGGCCTTTAGGTTATGAGGCCAGTTCCTTACCCATTACACTGCTACCCTAAATAGTAACATTGTAATTAAACAAAATATTAAAATGCCCAGTAGTCCATTACCATGTTTCTGAATTCATTACTCAGCTAATCATGATGGACATCTTTATGGACAATAATGGCTATTAAAGATGCCTGTCCTCTTCCCTTTTGACTTTCATCTCCTAAATTGTTATTTATCCTGCAGCTTTGGGGCAGCAGGCAGATTTACTTCAGCTACATTTCATACAGCCAGGAAAGTGCATTAGCATAGTGCAACTACAGTATGTTACTATATTCCTTGTTACTATATTCTAATATATATTATATTACTATATGTTTATGTATAAAAGGACTTGTCATTTCAAAAACTGTGGAGTACAGTGCCAAATCAAGAAAAAAAAGTTTTTGTCCCAAGCATTATCGAGCTCACTGCACATACATACATACATACTGCACGTACATATGGATGCATACATGCAAGCATGCACACACACACACACAGCGGCCAACTCATTAAGTGCAATTGCTCTTTAACACAAAAAGCTCCTCCAAACAACTAATCATGTGGCTGCACCTCAATATACAGTGACCTCCATGTTTGGGAAGACAGATTTCTCCTAAGGTAAAACGTCTTTGTTGCTATAACAGGACAGGGAGGGAGTTTTCCCATTTTTTCCTAGCAAACTAGCTGGTTAGCTAATTTGGCCCCTATCTTGCTGCAGGGAGGTTTTTTAAAATGGTTTTTCGCCCTCTCAGGAGCAATCCTAAGGCCCAAAACACAGGTTAATCTTCACTAGACACAGAGGCAGTCCACGTCAAAGTTCCTGAGGACAAAGTTCTTAGCATCTGTGCCGAACTCATTTTCTCCCTCTTGTGCAGCTCTTCTTAAACCATAAATACCTACTGCAGGGGAGAGCCAAATATTGGCAGGTGCCAACCCTCCTGTTCTTTCCACATAAATCCTAGGAAAGGGTCTTTTATAGCTGGCTTTCTGTCTCATACATGCTTGCTGCTTGCTCACAATTGTTTGGAAGATGTCCTCTTGGGAAGCAGAGAAGGTAGTGGTGCCACCCACCTGTTTGTCTTATCTTTGAAAACCACTTTGTGCATCCTGCTGGGAAAGATCCTATCATCAATGGACTACCCTTGTTTATCATCATCTTGTATTTGCTCAAAGACCTGGCTCCCAAGGTTGTTTGCCTCATTGGCTGAATTGGTGGTTATTGTGGTTACCATCTTCGGTTGAGCTGGCCCTGGGTGTAGGGGAGACAGATGTCCTTCAACTCTCACATTCATTACAATGTGTGGGCCTCTCACAGTCCTTGGCCCGGTGTTGTGTCGAAGCGCAGCATCTGAAACAGATGTTTTTGTCTTTAAGGTAGGTCTTCCACTCTTTTATTAGTTTGTTCCTAAAGCTTCTATATTTCCTGAGAGGATATGGTTTGTGGTATAGAGGACACTCTTTGTCTGGATCATTTACTGTTCTCATAAAGGATAAATCAGGCTTGATCTCTGAGTTGTGTGTTATGTTTTCTGTTCAGTTACTGAAGATAAGTGATTTTGCGTTGTAAGTCTTTCTGACTTGAAGTTTCTTGTTTCACCTGTGGCTAGAGTTGCGAAGCTGGGATCATTTCAAATTTTGGCTTGTTCACAGACAAACATAGAAAACAGGAAGAATAGTGGATTTGGTGGACACTTGATCACTCTAGTACTTAGTGCTTTGCATTATCCATTTCCCTAGCAGACTGAGGTAGTTTCTCTGCTATGGGATTAACTCCTCTTGTGTTCAGATCAGAGGCCTGAGAGGTAGCCACCATCTTTAGTTGCCTCTATTTCGAGAAGTAAGTCTCCCAGTTCTCTTAATTTGTTATTGTCTTTGTTAGAGAGCTTTCTAAAAGGTCTCCAATTTGTTAATGAGAGTACTTTCTGTGATTTCAGGTGTGCCATAGTTTTCCTCAAGTCAGTGCTATGGGAGGTTGAGTCCAGCAACTGCATTATGGATATGTAATGAACTAATTCTTTTAGCCTGCTCAGGGGCCGAGTGCACCAGCTAAATGTAAAAAAGGTGGTCTTCATGGTCAAGTCAGTCGTAGCTACGTCCAACATTGTGTTCAGTCTAAAAATATGACTAGGTGCAGCTAAGTCCAGCATAGACAATGTGAGTTCAATACTGAGCGGATGTTGCTTGACAGTGTTCATTGTTAGGCTACAATGCTACTACTGCTTGATTTGTTGACATTTGTCCTATCCCCTAAAGTATTCTGAAAAGCACCATTGGCATAAGATCTTAGTGCTATTAGCAACCGCAATGCTGGAGATATGGGCACCGTTCTGGTGAAAGATGTGCTGTAATTGAGGCGAGAGGTTGATCATTAATTCAAACAGCTCAAGCCTCCTGAAATGAAAGTGTTTAAACAACACATTATCCCCATATATATTGAGAACTTGTCTGGTCTTGTAATATTCTTTCGCTTCTGAAAGCTCGCTGGTTGTGCAATCTACAAACGAGATGTGCCATATTCAGAAGTTGTTTTTTTTCTTCTTCATTTTGCACAGAGCATTACCTAGGAGAATAGTCTGAGAATAGTTTCACTTACGCCTACCCTGTAGTAGGCGTAGAATTTACACACAGATGTAGTGCTATGCCCAGTTGGTGCAGTATAGGTGCATTTGTTTTACGTCTGACCTCACCATAAGACCAGGCGTATGTCCAGCTGGTGCAACCGGCCCCAGATCACTCTGGGCCAAGCCACTTAGCCATTAGTTACAATCTGTTCTCTGGCCATTAGCTTTAGGTCACTGGTAGCACTGCAGTCCATTCACTTCAGAAAGACTCCTTCCAGGCCCAGTCATTTTCTAGCTGATCATCGCACGGCGCAGCAGGTATTTTGCTGGGTCAGTTGGGTCGAATCTGTCATGTTGGTAATGACTGGGAGTGGGGTGAGGCTGTGGCTGAACAGGCTGAAATGAGAATGTGTCAGGCCTTTCCACATTGTAAGCAGAGATGCTGGTGGGCGGGGAAGCATCTAAATGGATGTTGAGCGTGCTCTTTCCGTGATGAACAAAAGTGATTAAGTACACAAATCTATTAATGCTTTTACTGATATTTTTTTACTAGCGGCAACTGCCCCAATTTTTTTCTTCTTCAAGCCCTTGTTACTGTTACTTGTTCCTTGTAACTTGCTACAGTTACACATACTGTGTCAATAATTTCTCACTATTGCGCATGAGATCTATTTTTTAATTTAATAAATATTGTTTTTAAAAACATTTTTTATACCTCTTTTTCGGTTTCCCAACTTTGCACAACTTTATTGTGCATGCTTTGTCAATTGAGGCAATTTTTTCCATGACAAACAGCCTGTCTTAATTATTGCGTGACTGCTTGATCTGTATCATTTGATGATTCAGAAATTAAAATAGTGTTTTATCACGGCTTTATCAATGAATGATGAGTCATCCTTCACCATATTCTTGCGAGTGCATGTGTGGCATACACCATGAGGGTGATACAGGCCTGAATGGTGGCACTGTTATGCTGTGGGGGGGGGGGGGGGATTTACCTGGAATGGTTTAGGTCCACTTGTCCCCTTAGAGCGAAGGGTCACTGCAAGTCTATACAAAGTTACTCTTTAGAGTGATAACCTTTATCCTATGATGAAACATTTTTATCCTGATGGGAGTGGTCTCTTCCAGGATGACAATGCCCCCCATTCACGGGGCACGAGGGGTCACTGAAGGGCTTGATGAGTATGAAAATTGTCAATCATATGTCATGGCCTTCACAGTCACCAGATCTCAACCAAATTGGACACCTATGGAAGAGTTTGTACCGACGTGTTCGCTCTTCACCACCATCATCAAAACACCAAATGAGGGAATGTCTTTTGGAAGAATGGTGTTCCATCTCTCCAGTAGAGATCCAGAGACTTATAGAATCCATGCCAAGGTGCATTGCAGCTGCTCTGGTAGCTGGTGGTGTCCCAACACCTTAATAAGACACTTATGTTGGTTTTTCCTTTAATTTGTCCCTCGTATGTATATATAACATTGGATTACATTTATTATGCCGGAAAGAGAGGTAGTTGCAAAATATAAAGTTCTTAAAGGTGTGTTTCTCCACAGTTTGGGTCCGAGACCAGGAGCTCACACTGAGAGTGCATTTATGATTCTTTTCCCCCGTTCAGCTTCAGTCTTGTTTCTTTGAATATGACGGAAAAAGTATTCCGCCACTGGAAAGTAGGAGGAGCTGGTCTGGTGGAAAGTAGGCCAGCTACGAGCGGCACACTGAAATGTGGTCACTCAGTTTTACTTTCTTTTGTCTTTCTTTTTTTTGTTTGTTGATTTAATTCATTGTTTTTGCCCGGAACCCATGAGGGGGAAGGGAAAAAATGTTTATTTCGTTTCATGTTTGTGTGGGTGTGCTCTCTCTCACTCTCTCCAAGCGGCAACCAACAGTGTTTCCCAGAACTGCCGCATCTCCCTCCCAGGGGTGTCACGCTGGGGTGTGACATAAATAAATAAATAAATAAATAAATAAATATTTTGACCTATACATTGCCCAAATGCACAAACAAGTTGCAAAGAGTGGTTTGCCCAGGTCTAACATCTGTCATATTATACTAAACAATGTAATATTGAAAGAAAAGGTCAAGTTGTGAAAAGGCCAAATCCATGAATACATCCACTCAGGCTCGGAGGAATATCTCTGTAATGCAGCACCATGTACTTGTAAGCAGCACCCAATCACCGCATAGAGAAAATCAGCTTCGCAGTATCTCAGTGAGTAGAGAGGCCTGATTGCACTGCTTTGAAGGTTGTGTATCAGTGGGGCACGCTGTCTTGTTATAAATTAGGAATGCAGTTTTGGACCTCTGTAGACACTGTATTGAACCTAAGACAAAATATTTTCCTCAAGGGCCTTTGACTCACTCTAGATAATGGGTCTTATTACTATGGGTACTGTAGCTTTTTGTAAAACTGCGCAAAACATAATTCTCCTGTTTTTATCTGTCTGTGTGGAGACTTATGTGAGCATGTTTCATTAGGCAGCTGGGGCTGGTTGAGGCCCTCTTACCATTGCAAGCGTCCAGTGATATTAGACAGGTGAGACTTTTATATAAATTTGTTTTCAGTATCTTTTGACTTATGATATTTGGTGATACTGTTCCACCACATGATTCACGGTCCTGGTCAGCAGGTGGCAGCAAAGCCTATTTTTTGTTCTTTTGGCAACCTCACAAAGAAGTTGAATCTGGTGTCCTTTTATTGGACACAAAGTTTCTCTTTTTAGTACATTTAGTCTTCACTAGATTTCCATGGTTGGCTGCAAGATGTGTGTTAAGTACAGCAATATGGTACAAAAATAAACTTCATGAGGAAGTTCATGAGTTTGATATTAACTGGATTTTAACATGTAATATGCTTTATGCATCCAATTTAGGCTCCATCTCCCATTTTTATTTTGACAGGCAAATAAGTGTAATTAGTTCCATACAGTTTTTCCTTTCTTCATTGCAAAATTAAAATCATGAAAAAATGAGCTATTTTAAATCGAGAAGTACTCGGAAGAGGAATCCTTACAATATACTGTATGTTGTTCACCAACTGAAATTAATGAAACTATTTAATTAATATATTTTAGAGGGCTTGTTCACAGGTTACATTTTTAGAGATTCACATTTGTTTGATATTTAAATAACTATGTTTTTGCTTTCATGCTTTGTGACTTAATATGTATTTAAATTATGTAATATGTAATATGTACTTAAAAGATTTTCAACTTTCTCCTGTGTGCTGCAAAGTTTTTTTTTTCTTTCAGATGTGTGGAGGTTGATGCCTCACAAGCTGGCCTGATGGCTCCTCTAGTGCAGCTGCATTAGGAGTGGCCGTGGGTCTTACCTACAGTAGGGGCCAGTAGGTACTGAGGAACTGAAGAGATTTGGATCTGTGCTTAGTTGGACCAGAGGGGTCGCCATTGTACAATAAAAGTAAGAGCGCCGCACCGATTTAAAGGGGTAGTTCACTTTCTGGAGTTTTCTTTTTGTATTGTTTCAGTTTTATTGTATGTGTTCAATGAAATACATTTTATATAAAGAAGTTACTGATGATCTGTCAGCTTTGCAATAGAAGATATCATGGAATTTTGGGGTTTGTGCCCCATAGTAAGAAAATCCACTTCAAGTAATTCCAAAGCAGCATGCACTGCAATAGTATGCCTCACAACATTCTACATGTGTCTATTACCCAAATCTCTTTAAAGTTAAGTTAAATATTATATTTAATTGGAACTATTCCCTATGGTGCATGTAACTTCACACCTTTTCGCTCCAGTAAAAAGTGATATCAACAGTACTGCACGTGGAGAGAACCAAATTTCTATGAGTGAGAACATCTCAAAGCAACAACAAATTGACAGGACTGAAAATGGTTCATGCTGGTGTAATTCCAACTTGGTCAAAATGGACTTCCTGTCACTCTTCACTGTCTACATTTAGACAACCCAAATCTATTGATAATAGATAATGGACCTAATTTTGGATGTTTGGAAAACTCCAGAAAGTGAACTACTAAAGCCTTTTTTATTTTCCTCATGCTTCATAAACATACTGTATTAAGTACTGGATTCTAAATTATATGAATTAAAACTTATACAATATTCTGGAAGATGTTAGAATGTTACTAGGTTTGAATTATTGGTTGACTCTTGACTGACTTGTGATATAAATACAATTTGATTGTATTTGATGAGTGTATCGTGTTTGATGTCAATTACTGTACAGTACAATTTTTATACTGGGCATCCCTTTTGATTTCTGTTAATGTCATCTGCATGACACAAATTAGTTTTTAGACTCAAAAAAATCAGACATTTTTGTTTCTCTTTAATTTACTTAACCTTGGATTTTTATGACCAAGCATACTTAATCTTGGTAAAATAATTTGAATCTGTATAAGTCTTGTATTTTTGCATAATCGCCACACATTTTTTAAATGTTAAAAAATCCATTATGTTAATATTCCACTTAAAGTATGTTTAAAGCACCACTTTGCGTTGCCCGAGTTAGAGACTGTAGAGAGAGTGATGAAACTGAAAGTCTAATCAAACGTAGCTACTACAATTTAAAAAAAGGAAGAGGCCCACAGCGGCAACAAAGAGGGGGAAAATAGGCACTCTACTGGGAGACAATTTGCACCAATATTACCATAAAATGTTCTATTTAACCTTTATTTTATCTGCTGAGGTCAATTGAAAACCAAATTGCATTTACAATGATGACCTGGCCAAGAGGCTTCTATCAAAGCAAAGCAAGGATATGAATGAACAACAATGCAGAACAATATACGGTACAATATGCAGTGCTGTAAAAAGTATTTGCCCCCTTCTTGATTTCCTCTATTATTGTCATTTGTCATATTGAATGGTTTCAGATTTCATTTCATTTATAATTTTCAAAGATAGAAAAAGTAATTGCTCCCTTAAACTTAATAACTGGTTGCACCACCTTTAGCAGCAATAACTGCAATGAAACACATTCTATAATTTAATATCAGCCTTTCACGTTGCAGTGGAGGCATTTTAGCCCACTCTTCTTTGCATAAACACTTTAATTCAAACAAATTAGTAAGTTTCCAAGCATGAACTGCTAGTTTCAGGTCCTGCCACACCATCTCTATTGGGTTCAAGTCTAGACTTCGACTAGGCCACTCCAAAACTTTTATTTCGTTTCTTTTCAGCCATTCAGATATGGACTTACTTTTGTGTTTTTGATCATTGTCTTGCTGCATAACCCAGTTATGCTTCAGCTTCAGTGAGACAAACATTGATGTTTCTCTTGGTTAGCAGTGGTTTCTGCCTTGTGAATTCCATTTTTGCCCAGTCTCTTTTTTATTGTGGAGTCATGAACACTGACCATAACTGATGCTAGATACAAGTGTTCTCCATTTGAAGATAATGGCTCTCGATGGAGTCCCAGCACCTGAGAAATGGCTTTGTAACTCTTTCCAGACTGATATATTTCAACAACTCTTTTTTTCTCATCTATTCCAGAATTTTTGATATTTGGCATAGTGTTCTTGTAGACATGTTGTGGTGGTTACTTCACACTGATGGTTCAGTAAAAGTGAGGTTTAGATTCAACATGGCTGGCCACAATTAAGCCTGGTTGTGTTCAATCAGCTGAATCTAATTATCAGTTAAATTATCAGTAAAAAAGTGTTTTGCGTTTACTCAGTTTCCCTTTGTCTATTACTAAGTTCTGTCTGAAGATATGAAACCATTCAGTGTGACAAATACGCTATAATTGAGGTAATCAGGAAGGGTCAAATACTTTTTCTCAGCAATGTATACAATAAGATTCAAGACACACTGCATAGGCTGAGAGCAGGTGAAAGATGAGATGGGTACCACTGATCAGTTAAGATTGTAATACTGCAATACAAAAATTTATGAACACTTATTAGTTATTGGATACATCTGTGTATGATGCGTTTGCTGCCAGAATCACAATTCTAAATATCTTGGATTATAAACTTTCAGACCTTTGGGTTCAAAAAAGAGGTTTGGAATTAAGATGAGGCTATATGATAAAAATATTCCAGTGTATGGCCTTCATGAGTGAAATGGTGTTCAGTGTGTAACAACTGTGACCATGAACACCTTTCATCAAATACAAAGTTGATATTTTCCTCCTGAACTGTTCTTCATTACTTTAAATTGAACATTAATGAATGTAGAAATATATATAAGGAAACTGCATTTTTTTATTAAACCAAAGCTTTAACTTGTGATTAAATTAATGTCCCTTTAGTTAATGTAGTCATTTTTAAGGATGGGGAACAATGAAAGTGACAAAACTCTCAATGCAGTGTATTAAGATTGCTCCTGTAAAATTGCATGTGAGATTCATGACTTAAGTATTACATAGAAAATAACCTGCCATTGAAAATGAGCAAATATCTTTGTATAATTCATATTGTAAATTACTAGCTTGTTTTTGTTGTTTTCCCAAAATGATCTATAGTCAGTTCCATTCAAAACTCATTGCCTGATCGTCATGAGATGGTATTTGTTAAATTAACAAACTCTCTCACACTTGAGTGAGCTCACTGTTCTCATATTGTGCTTCTCAACCCTTACAGTTTCAGACGACTCCTGCTTTTCCACAGTATCAAAAGATACAAAAAGTAGAAGATGAAGAAGACAGGGTGGTGGGCTACACAAGCTCTGCACCTATGTAATGGTTTCTCCCACTCATGTGAAGAAACTATTTTCATAAAGATCTCTTATTTGTTAATGGAATCTCATTTGTGTAGGATGATATAGACTTTTATTTTACAGGAATAAACTTAATACACACACGTGACAGGATGATCCATGTGCCTGGTAGTCGAAACCCTCCCCCCAACGTGGTTGAGCTTTGTTTGTAGGGCCCTGGTGTAAATGATCTCCTTCACCCCTTTCTCAAACCAGCTAGGCTCGCAGGCTGCAACTTTCACTGCATCGAAGCTCAACTGCGACAGGGAAGGTACGCACTACCAACATCATCCGACCCAATATCACCTAATGTCACCCAGCTCAGTTAACCGCTGAAAATTCTATATTGTGATTAAGCTTCCTGCACTCCTTAGATGTTCGAACAGCCTTCAAGATGCAATGGTTTTCAAACAAGAGGATGTGCTGGTTGTAGTAATCCAGAGAACGTCACATAATGTGGGGGTGCAGTCCATGTAACAGAGACAGCTTGGTTTGTGTTGCATGAACGTTAAGAGTATTTGCTTGTACCAAACTGACATGTAAACTTTGGGGATGTTGCCCTCTAGTGTTTGAAAGCTCCAACTACCATTTCATTACAATATGGCTTATTTCAGTAATGTTTTCATTTTGAGGCAGACTGCATTTAACTGAAGTGCTTACCAGTGGCATGGACCACAGTGTCCAGCAGTAGTCAATTTCAAATATTGCAGTAAGAGGTGAAGTGATGACTAACAATTTATTTTCATTTTTGACTTAAGAAAGGCTGGTGGCAGCAATTTTTACAATCATCCTATTTGCATTCCCTTTCAGAGGGAAAACTTTCCTTATGGAAAATAAAAGAGCCCATAGAATAATAGGTTAAAGGAAAATGAAAGTCATCAGCAACAACAGTGGGCTCTTCTACAACAAACTGGTCTTAATGTATAGGGATGTACATTTATTGAATATTTCAATATATATTTGAATTAGATTCAGTATTTCTTGAATAGGCCAAAGCCAAAATTCAACCAACTGTTTTTAATTTTCATCTCCCACATTATTGTGGGGGGGCTAGCACCAACCTCCCCATTCCCCAGTCTTGCATCACAGAAGGCTCTGCCTGGAAGAATTAATCTCAAATTCAAATGAAAACAGAAGGTGATGTGTTTTTAGGCAGAGAAAACATGCTAAAAGGGATTGATTTTGGCACTTGCAGAATATGTAATGTAGGTGGATTAACCAAAGTGTCAGCTTTCACTTCTTCAGCTCTCATTGACGAATACAGCACTATACCACTATGGGCCAACTGTGAAATCATATGCTACTGATTTGCTGCATCTTGTATCTGTAAAAGCTAAAATCCCAATGATACCCATACACCGATAATCAATGAAATGTCAAGGAAAAAATAAAATAAAATAAATGAATACACTCTTGCTTTCAGTGAAAATTCAGTGGCGGCATATTATCATACAATAATTCCTTTATTCAAATGATCAGCAGAGAGACCAGTAGTTTTATCGAAATGAGCAGCATCTCATCAGTCAGATTCATGTGACATCATAGAGTGATTCTGCTAACAAATGCAGTGATAGGAGTTTGCTCTCCTCCATTCATTGTATAATGATTTATCTGCATGCTCTGAATGAATATACTGTACTGGCAGGTGGCTGTTTAATGGCACCAGGAAACAAACAAAAAAGAAAAGGGAAAAAAAAATAAACAGGTAGCTACAGCGTCAAATTCCGAAACTCTTATTCTCTCTCTAAATGAGAAATTGCATGCACCCACATGCCTAAGCTCTTTGATGAATTGCCTGTCAAAGCTTATCTCATGAAAAACAAAATGGAAAGCAATATTGCAAAATTCAACCATTTCCCATTTTTTTTGCATATCACTTCCGAAACGCAACCTTTAACTAAACATGTGACGATGCAGGCATTTGGGTGAATGAGCTATAAAATCCAGAGAAGGAAAACCACTTTTACTTGACCAAAAAATATTGAAATCAGTCCTGAATTGTTGTTCGTAATTTTGCAAAACTGCCTTTGCCACAACCCGCATATTTCTTACAGTGCTGAATATAGCTCTCTGTTTAACCACCAACTGAGTATAATCAAGAAAATGCTAATTGCACTTCCCTTGAAAGACAGATCCTCTGCCCTGGGTGCTTTTCAGGTGATCTCCGTTTCTTTGAAGCCATGGAACTTGGCAGCGAAGGATATTGGTGGTTTGCTATCGCTGTCTCCCTTTAAGTGTACAGTGGGCACAGTCCAGCCAGAGTGTTTTGTCTTTAGATACCCGAGTGTCTCCCAATGCAGTTTTGTCACAAATTGAATTGGGCTATGGCCATCTTTGAACTCTGAGGTTGTGACTTCATGAACCGAGCTTCCCTTGAAGAGATCAGCCGTTTTTATTGAATTTATTTTATTATCATGAGCACTTGACTTCTGAGGTTTACAGCTCTGATAGCTTTCTCTCGATACAGTCTATAATAATGACATTTCTCTATCTAAGCGGCTTTGGGTGCAGAGCTAAGGTTTGATAGATCACTGGGCCTATGTGCATTTTCCAAATTGGGGATGTACACAAACACCAAAGTACTCTTAGACAAAGATCCTATGAAGATTCTTGGACATAGTCTCTGATATAGACCTATTCATAAAAATACACACACTTGTAGTAGCGCTGTAACAATAAAGTATTCTGTGACAATTCCGCAGTGAAGTTAACCAAAATAAACAAATCATGATTGACGTATTGGTTAATTAAATTATAATACTGACTGTTATGCACAGATGTTGTTAATGTCTGATACACATTTATTTACACGCACAGGGAATATGGGTAATTTGATTCATGCAAATATGTCTGCAAAATAAATGCCTTTGGCCTATTTCAGGCTGACATAATTGATGCTGTGCTATGAAAATTCCTTTGCAATATGTTTCTTTCTTTTTTCTTCTTTTTTTTTGAGAGAAGGGGAGGGAAGTTTTAATAAATATTTAGATTACATCGTCACACGAGAGAATGTGTCTATCCCTTCATTAACATTATTCCACAACGTTAAGTTTAGCATTCAACACGTGTCGCCAGAATGAAGGAGAGAGAGGTTGCTAGGTGACGGGGCGTATACTGAATTTTAACAAAATAACCGGGGAAAGGAAGAGAAAGGGAGGGAGAGATATAGCTGGCTACATCTAGCCAGCCACGTAGAGAGGTCGGGAAATTGTGAACGCGTAGTTAGAATATTTAAATAGCTACATCCATGTATTGGGGGGAGACCCGCAAATAAGAGTCGGGATTGTAAAGACTATGAGAAGGATGAAGCGGCTGGGAGAGAGATGGGGGCATTTTCGCGAAAACTGTAAGTATTCTTATTATTATATTTAATAATGTGATGCGTGATTGTATTTGGGGTTTACTTAAGAAAACCTTACACAGCTTAATTGTAGTAAAAACGTTACAATGCGGGGGACTGGGGATTCCGCCGTCGGCTTTTATTTTAGTATGTCGAATAGATTGCTTGCTTGTCTGATAGATGGATAAACGGCCGGTGTGCTAGACTTTGACCCCTCTGTCATTGATGCGCGTTCACATACTCCAGGGCTCTTGCCTCTAACGCACATACTCACATGCATGCTAACCTATGTACACAGCACGAGCAAATACGGATTTACGGGCGCACGCTCAACTTGCATTTTTAGCAACGGTCTTTTGACCGTCAAAACATCAGTCCCACCAAAAATGCTGCATGAGTGACTGTCTGAGTTGTTAGACTGCGTTGTACCTCCCTTTCATATGTGCCGGTATGTGTGCATCTGTACATTTAGAAATTGTCCTGCCTTTCATTTTGCGCACTTTGTTGGCATTTCCATCGTCTTTGGGTTTTTATGTGTACCGATATGTAAGCTGTTTGGTAGAACAGGTAGGCTATCTGTGAGGACCAATTAGTATGACAGACCGATCTCTGCATTCTAGAAGAATATGTGGAAATTCCTTAAAAGACATCAAAACTTTGAATTGCATATGAAATGGCTAACCATGGGACAAGCGTGTAAAAATTTAGCCGAATAGAATCGGTTGGTTGACGGGGGAGTGACAGGTAATTGCTAGAAGTGAGCCTTAACCAAATAGTACGCTGTGGTTTTTACATTGTGTACAAATAAGAAGCCTCACAGCCATATTTTATAACCAGTTAATTTTCACAACCCACACAATAGAGTAAAATAATTCCTCAGATATAATTTACTCAAATATACTGAAAGCCAGACATAAATTGAGCTCTATATTGAGCTCAAAAGCATGGCACAGATAATGATATTGCATGAACATTTTGGTGGATGTTCCTGTTGTGCACCAACATGTTAAACATGATACGGACAATTGTCACATTAATGTAGCAATTACAAGGTGTAGCTTTCAATGGTGCACTTGTTTAGTTTATTAGCTATAGGATCACATAGTCCATCTTCAATTCCCACTGTAGTCAAACCTGAAAATGCAGGCTCAAACCTGTTTCTGTAAAGTGGTTTGCACATTGGTGAGATGGCTGTAGATGTGTTCTGCTGTGCTGTCTGCACATTCCTGTCTTTGTCAACGCTTGCTGCTGACCACCAAATATATTTTCTGATGAACAACTTTCATAAACTGAAACTTCGTAGGTATTTGTGGTTTATAGCTGGTAAAGGTAAAACTGGACAAAGCATCACAGAATGACCAATTCAAGACTTTGACATGGGTAAAGATACTACTTTTCAAAAATTCCCAAGGATTAATATTAAAAGGTGCAATTGTTCTTTTCATGTGCACTCTGTTGATTTGCCTGCTTATTGAGCTGTAGATTATACAATTTGCTTTGTTCATGGACATCAGTTGTTACCAAGTGCTATGATCCAGTGATGTTTGTATTATGTGATAGCCCACACAGGCTATTAACTGTATCAGTGTATCCATATTCTATAAATATCAGCTGACCTTTGCAGTACCTGATTCCTTCCAGAAAACATATAGCATTTTTGCCAGGTATGTTAAGGCACACAATTAACATTACAAATATTCTCTTAGTTATGTAGTAATACAGTATTATATCATCATATAGTAATATATGTATAATCCATTCTGGATATTCTCACTGGAAACATTTTGTAATCACTAAACACAGAGCTCTGGGTCAGGGTTTGCCCTGGTGGTGGGGAAAAACTGCTTTGGTACTTCCTACCATTATGGTTTCTCGTCTTATCTCAGCAGTCTGTAAGAAGCATACAGTGTGTGTTTGCTGAATTACAGATTTTACGTTTAGAGTATGGTCATGCAGTATAAAGCTAATTTTTATTTTGCCTTAGTGTGTATCTATGTAAATGTGGCTTCTGTGGGGATAAATCTGGCATAAACCAATATAAATCACTAAACGAATTTGGTCAGTCAAGAGTTGTCAGTGCTGTATAATAATTGGCAAATATGTAAACACATAGGCTACATATAAAGATCTTCTCTGCTTCACTGAATCAAATCCATGATAAGGAGTAACATTAGAGCAATGTTCTCATTACATGCATTTGAATAGTTACAAAAATGTACAAATGCTATTCCAAGAAGTCAACCAACGAATTGATCTACCGACTTTCATCATTGCAAGCCTTTCTTACTGATTCCCAAGGTGCGTGTGATGGACTAAATTGCAGCACTCTCCCCCCACTATGTTTCTGAAGTTGTCAGTCCAATTTTACCTGTCTGGTGACTTGGCTTTCCACTGTATCTTCATCAGATCCCAGGATCAGTTTCGCTGAGCAGCTAAAGGCTGTTAAAAGGAGAACTCTCGAAAAAAAGAAAATCTCTTGCTCATAACCACACAGTTTTCAGGGCTTACAAACTGTTTACCAGTAATTCGGTTTAAATTTGGTGCATGTCACAAGTTGAACACACATCAAGTCAATTAGTAGCAATTAAGAAGTGATTAATTAGATAATGACCATCCAGCCTGAGTTGATTTCAAGCTAATGACCTCTCACATTAGCTGAATGGATTTACCTAGATCATTCGGACAATGAAAGAAAAGATGACATTGAGAAGCCCTTCTCTCGGTAAACATGTTCAGAACATAGTGTACTCTGCACAGATGGGTATCATATATTTTGCACAAACTGTCTATTTTCAGAAGACATTCTCAGTCCAGTCCATTGTCAGTCCAATACAGAAGACCAGGCTAAACAAGAGATGACCCTAACTGGTATTATTTATTTTTCATCATAATGATTATTCGTTTTCTCTTTACATTGATATATGTAAAGAGATTTAATGATTTTGATGTCAGAAATGTAGCTAAATTTAAACTACATTTTTAAAGTTAATTTTCAGTTTAATGTGTAATATTAAAATGAATTAGATTAAAATTAATGATAGAACAGGTAAACACACGTGGTCAAACATATTTAGGTTTTGTACTGCTGTTTTCAGCTAATTAAAAAAAATACCATTTGATATAATTGAATAGATGTTCCATTGCAAGAGATTTTGTTTTGTAATATTCCGCAGTGCCATCTTGAATTTCTGTTTCCATTATTCTTTTCTCTTAATGGCCTAATAACTCAAACAGACAAAAAATACACTGCTTGACAAATCACATTTTATCATTGGTAAATATGTATATGTTATTGGCATAATATCTTGAATTCTGCTGAAGGAAATACTGGATAAATACGTGTCTGTATCTGTGGGTACTGCACTGTGAATAGCCATGCAGTCCTGCATAATTAGTAATCATTAAATGGCTAATTGGGATGGTCCAGGTACCTCATTGGAATAATTGTTAATGATTGTTCAACAGGTGGCTTCATTGAGGAGGTTGTATTGGCCTGTCGCTGGAGGTCTGAATTACAGGCTATAAAATCCTGTTGCTGAAAATACACTGCCCTACCCAGCAAAGTTTGTCTTAAAGAGCCTATCTGACAAGTGGGCTTATTTAGCTTTTAACCTTAATAAACCTTCATTTAAATTCTAATTTTTGGCGGCAGAAGAGGACAATGGAACATTGTAATTGACATTGTCACGTTTCTGTGACCTGACAGATGAATGCATTATGGTGCTAATGAGATAAATAGGCCAATTGTGGACATTTATACTTTGGTAAATTAAATAATGACTGTGGCCTGGGCAGTAAGTAAGAGTTTCATTTTGCAGCCGGCGTATTCTTGTGTCACCAGAAAAGGTATAATAACATTTCATTGTACAAATTTTATGATCCAAGAAATATTCCATGTGCTATACATCTTTTCCACTGACTGCATCATCATGAGCTCTTTTATAAATCTGTCATAGAGTTGGGCCTGCAGAGAAATAAGTGGGCCAGAACTTCCGGGATGGGCATTCACAATTGAGTGTGGTGGTTCAGGAAAGATGAATGGGTGGGCTAGGATATTATTTTGGTGGCTGTGGCCAACCCTGGCCCACCCATCCCTACACCAGTGGTGTCGGGAGGAAGTTGCTAACCTTCCTGATTTTATTTGTTGAGGTGCCTATGCTGGTGCTCATACTCGTGCTCAGCAATGACTTCCGAAAGGCCGAGCTCTAAATCTGAATTAGAATGTGTATTAAATACAGAAAACAATAAAATTACAAATGTGTTTAAAATTGTATGGACCCATAGTAATTCCAAAGAGGACTATCCTTACAGCAGTAGTAGCCAACTACTTTCTATCTTATTTCTATTTCATTTTCATCTATTTCTATTGTCATATTTAGGTTATATTCAGTGTGTTGTTACAGTTTGACACTTCAGTTAAATTTTCTACTTAGCCACATGCTAAGACTGCTGTCTGGCAAATACATCACTTGGGTTGTTCAAGGCAAGATATGTCAAACTATACCCTGTAGTGTTGGAACAAAAACAAAAATCTTTTTGAAAATAAACATAAAAATAAATAAAATGAAGAAGACTGTGGCAACATAGTCCGTTGTAGCTGTGTTTTCCATTGTTTAAAAAACGTGTCTTTTATGTGACAGTTTAACTAGCAGAGTTTTGCATTAATGTTGTGTTCTTCAGTGCTATTGACTCTCGGACAAAATGTTGGCAGGTTGCACCCTAAGAGTGGTTTTTATAGACCGGAGTCAATGTGGCTAATTGTCTTAGTGTCTCATATATATGGGCATTCTTATTTGGTAGCCTTTTTTTTACAAGAATGAATAAATAATAAACAAATAAATAAGTAAAAACTGGAAGTTCTGCTAACATCTCTTGGGATGCTGAAAAATGACTTCATAGCCCTGTTTCACTGTGGAGGTGGAACCAGGCTGGCCCACTGAGGGAAGGCTTGGCAGTGGAATCCGTTATTAGTTTTGATGTGCTGACTGGTGTCAGCTTTGCCCGCTGCATTGCTGGCTCCGGCCTTGTTGCACGCCAGCTGTGGGCCGGGCTGGTAGGCAGTGTGACTGGGTCTGCAGTGCTGCTAAAATCTGAGACCGAAAGAAAGGAGGAAAGGAGGATGCTCTCCTTTGCTGACGGCACGGCAAACAACCCAGATTGATCCAAAGCGGTGGGGTCCCACGTGCTTTTTGGAAAAAGCCCCTGTTTGGGTTGTAGACAGATTCCAGGCTAGTCTTGCTCTCAACTGGGTAGTGAAATGGAAACGCAATCACACCTGTACCAGTTCAACCAGCTGTGGAGCCACCTCATGCTAGCCTGGTTCTGACTCCCATGTGGAAAAGGATAATTGATCCTATGATGGAATTTGCAAGATTGAAACACTGTACTCTTCTGTGGGTTCTACTCTTGTTTTATTTTTCCTCATTTAAATTATTTAGGCTCTGATATAACTGATCTTTGGAATTGTTGCATTGCTACTGGTATGTCTACACGTCAAAATAATAAGAAATCAAACGGGGTGTGATACTGTGCAAGCGCTATCTTTTAAAAATGATTATAATAGTGCAGTGTGCAGTAAAACAAAATCATGTTGGAGTTTGAAATGTCCAGTTCATTGTATTTTAAAAAGGCATGCTTAGAAATTCTATGATGAAAGAAAATTCTAGTACCCAGTTTCATCAGAGCCTTCAAAGAAGCTATTCACATAACTTTGCTGATATGTATGTATAAGTGATTTATGTAAAAATAGAAAGTTCAGATGCAGCCTAATGTGTTTCTGTCTATTCTTGCTCAGTGACCAATCAATATTTCTCAGCCTTTGTGCTCAGTCTTTTCCTCTCCTCATTCTATCCCTCTACCCATTCCATCCTCCTCTCCGTTCCATCCATATTTTGCCCTGTATTTAGCTTTCTACTTTTTTCTTCCCTTTATTCTCTAATTCCTTCTCTCCATGTCTCTCTCCCCGTCCACCTTTTCCTGCATCTCAGTTCATTTCTGCTTTTTTACCCCTCAGAGAAGTCACTGGGGGTCAAAGGGCAGTGGAATGTTAAACTCAGAGCTGGGCTGGCAAAGCACCTTTGATGCAGTAACATTAAGAAGTGATGTCATGGGGAAGGGCTACATGAAAGGGCAGTAGAGCTAGGGTGAGTGGCCCAATTGAAAGGGGAATGATGAGGGGAGGATGCTACAAGAAAAAGATGTATATTGAAAAGACAGCTGCGAGCATTCAGTAAGGGGGTTAAGACCTAGGAGCAGGGCCATGGCAGCAGCTGGCCAGAGGAAAAACGCAGGCTAGCCTGGTTCTAACTCCACAGTGGAAAAGGATAATTCACGCCATGATGGAATTTGCGAGGCAGCAACACTGGCTCTCTCTGAAAATAGTGGTGCTGCTGACAAGATGTCTTACAAGACAAAGACATTAATAATTGTCAAGCTCAACCCTCCAGTACTGTAAATGAATAGACTTCTGTGGATATTTCTGTCTTTGTTTTTCTCCTCCTTAAAATCATTTAGGTTCTGATGTAACTGATCTTGGGTACTATTGCAGTGCTACTGGCATGTGTACAAGTAAAAATAATAAAATTCAAATTGGATGGGTGTTTTACTGGGCAAGGGCTATCTTTTAAAAATGATTATAATTGTGTAGTGTCAAACAAAATCATGTTGGAGTTTGAAATGTCCAGTTCATTGTGCTTTAAAAAAGCAGGCTTACTAATTTAATGATGAAAGAAAATTCTAGTGCCCAATTTCATCAGAGCCTTCCAAGAAGCCTATTCACATAACTTTGCTGATATGTATTTATAAGTGATTTATGTAAAAATAGAAAATTCAGATGCACCGTAATGTGTTTCTGTCCGTACTTGCTCAGTGACCAATCAATATTTCTCCGCCTTTGTGCTCAGTCTTTTCCTCTCCTCATTCTATCCCTCTTCCCATTCCATCCTCCTCTCCATTCCATCCATCTTTTTCCCTGTATTACACTTGCTACTTTTTTCTTCCCTTTATTCTCTAATTCCTTCTCTCCATGTCTCTCTCCCCGTCCACCTTTTCCTGCATCTCAGTTCATTTCTGCTTTTTACCCCTCAGAGAAGTCACTGGGGGTCAAAGGGCAGTGGAATGTTAAACTCAGAGCTGGGCTGGCAAAGCACTTTTGATGCAGTAACATTAAGAAGTGATGTCACGGAAAAAGGCTCCATGAAAGGGCAGTAGGGAGAGTGGCCCAATTGAAAGGGGAATGATGAGGGGAGGATGCTACAAGAAAAAGATGTATATTGAAAAGACAGCTGCGAGCATTCAGTAAGGGGTTACCAAGGAGCAGCTGTCCAGAGGAACAAGCCGGCCAACCCTTTTCTCTACATTTGCACTCTAAAGCCAAGGCCTGCCTCTCAGTATTGTGCAATCTTCAGCGACTGAAACTTTCAAGAGGTTTCTCCTCACAAGTCCTTGCTTAAGATTCACTATCCACTGAAAAGCAAGTGTATTATCCATGATGTCTATATTAATTATCATAGAAATGTAATGGGTTTTGACTCTGAATGGAGCTACTCTGTGGCCAATTTATCACGTGAGGATTAAAATGTATTATCGCTAATTGAAAGCTTAGGTAAATACAATTAGAATGAAAATGTATTGATTTATAGATAACGTTTGAGTGCGACAGCATTTCTACACACATTTTAAGTAAAGAAGTAATGGCATCTTGAAGAAATATGCATTTTCCTGATAATGTTATTTTTAGTTTGCTGACATAGAGTGCAACTATATACAACGTTTGAATGGCCTATTAGCTGAATTTATGAACAGCAAAACTGCTTTTTTTATGAGGTTGTGAAATTTTGGGCCTTTTTTTCCCCAGCATGGTAGAATCTGACCAATTTAAAAGATTATGCGTTATGTAACGATTTCCTGTACTGAATGATCTTGTAGGTTGAACTGGCTTGCAGAAAGAGTCTATTGTTTCCGGCAGATTTGCATCTCTGCAGGGCGTTCAGGTTACAGGCTGTGATTTTGTTTTTGCATTTGCATCAGTAATCACCGTTTTTGTGGTAGGAGGTCTGTAGGTGGTCCCGCGAAACAGGAAGACTCACGCCGTGTAAAACTACTTGGGAATTTTCTTGGCTTTTCTGTACTTTGCGTGCTTATACATAATGATCATCATTTAATCTGTACAATTAATCACTTGTGACTGGAATGTTTGTTATAAAGAAATTGGAAAATCGAATATCTCCCAAGTTCCCAAGCAATTCTTACAGTGGTATAAAGACCTCCTTGGCTGAGAATCTGTTCATTGCATGCACTTGGGTGGTAGTAGATAGAAGCTGTCGTCCATTACAGCTGGTCCTCCATCATAATTCCACCCCCTCTCCATTTTGTAACATAAAATTCTGGCCTTGCATTAGTAAAGTGTGCTATTAAAAACAGGGATTTGTGCATTTAGAATTTTCATATTGGTTCATGTGATATGAATATTTTTGGTGAATCACAAAGGACACCTCTTAAGGGACCTTCATGGAAATTTTTAAATGATGGAATAATGAACGTTCCTATTGATGTGTGTGTGTGTGCGTACGTGTGCGTGTGTGTGTGTGTGCGTGTGTGTGTGTGCGTGCGTGCGTGTATTTGTGTGTATGTGTCTGTGTGTGTGCAAGTGTGTGCATGTGTGTGTGTATACGTGTGCATGTGTGTGCACGTGAGTGTGTGCATGCACGTGCGTGTTGGGTGTGTGCACTACCTTAATCATTGTATTTCCCAAACAACCATTATGTCAGTGAATTGTGTTAAGAGTTGTGTGTGTATTTGTGAGTTATCTTAATGGCTGTTGGTATAGCTCATGCCTCATAATAACCCCCTTGTCTTTGTCTCTGTCTGCTGCACACTCTCTATTTCTGTTTTCTTCCGCTCTCTCTCTCTCTCTCTCTCTCTTCCTCTCTCTCATGCTGCTCCTCATCATCCATCTCAAGCACTTGAGCGTTCTTCTCCTCTCTCCCTCCATCCCCCTGTTCTGCTTGCCTGTAATCCTCGTCGCATCGCAAGCGTTACGGTACCGGACTCCACCCTTTATATATAAGCATTGCAGCCCTCTGCCCCGCCTGCTCTCTGCCCCCCCCCCTCCCCCCTCCCCTGCCTGCTCTTGTCCATTCCTATGGCTTTGAAACCCACCCTCTCTCTCCTACTGGCCATGCTGGCATGGACCGGGTCTGTCGGCTCCTCCCCCGCGCTCTTGCACCGCCCCCGAGAGAGGGACCGAGACCTGGGCTCCGCCGCGCACTTCAACATCGCCGTCATCTACTCCGGCTCCTCCCTGCACCCCGAGGGCGTGGCGGGCGCGGCGGGCGCACCGGGCGGCAGCAGCCGGGCCGGCGGGGGCAGGGTCCCGTACCCCGGGGTGGATTTGGGGCGGATCTCCAGCAGCCACGGCGACAGCGTGGTCACGCAGTGGGGCTTGGCCAACGTGATCTGGCTGGCCATTAACGAGAGCAGCCCGAGGAGCCTGCTGCTGCAGCTGTGCCAGCTCCTGGCCACCAGACCCCTGCAGGGCCTGGTGTACGAGGAGGAGAAGCCCCCCCGGGCCCCCAAGGGCCCCCTGGCCCCCTTGCTGGAGTTCGTCTCCGCTCAGACCGGGCTCCCTATTGTCGCTGTCGGAGGTGGAGCTGGTTTGGGGAGAGAGCCGCAGGTAATTTTTGGGATGTTCATATTTTTTTTTTCCCGCAGTGGTTTTAGGTTCAAGCTGCACTGTGTGGGTCTGTGAAAGTCTGTGGTTCTGGTTGGTGTTCGCGTGTCTGTGCATGTGTGTGTGTGTGTGTGTGTGTGTGCCTGTGTTTATGCATACATGCTATCTCTGGTGATTTGTGGCTTAGTTATTTTTTTGGGATCTACAACACCCGGTGTAAACCTGTCTGTATTTGCTGTGATTATTCATGGGAACCAGAGCTAACTCTTTCCTTCCTTCAGCATCGATTATTTATTTGAAAATTAATAATGCTGGTTCTGCCCATGATGCCACATTTTCATAGATTGAATAGCCTGCATGGGGGAATACTTTCAGAATAATGTATTTTTCATGGTCTAATATTAAACCCCATTTCTCCATCCAACTGACTGCAGGAGAGTGGCTCCATCTACCTCCAGTTCAGCTGCTCCACAGCCCTCCAGCTGGAGGTGATCTTCGAGGTGCTGGAGGAGTACGACTGGACCGCTTTCTCTGTGGTCTCCACCCGTCACCACGGCTACCAGGACTTCCTGGCGATGGTGGAGGGGCTGACGGACAGCTCCTTCATCGGGTGGGAGAAGAAAAGCATGGTGATGCTCAACATGACAGATGACCCAGGTGGCGCGCGCACCAGGAGGCTGCTGAAGGAGAACGAGGCGCAGGTGAGCAGTGCGAATTCCCTGAAGCGTGGGCGCGGGCTTTTGTTCTAGCCTAGCACAAAGACGCCGGAATCAGCTAATAACCAAACCGTGGTCTTCATTCAAGACCTCAATGTGTTGAAGCAGGTGTTTTGGTGCTGGGCTACGCTGAAAGCCTGCTCCTTCTCTGACACTTCTCAAGTAAGACTTGGATAGGATTGGACATCTCTGCTTTAAAGCATTCCCCTTCACTCTCCGTACTTTTCCTCTCTGAGAGGGATGCAGTGTAATTCCCCATCCCTATATAATAACTCATCCCCTTTCAATCTCATTTTATCACCTGTGCCTCCATTTGCGCTGAACAGAGTTTAATGTTTCACTTAGTCACTAAATTGGAGTGCACATGCTTTTGACAGATGTTGAGGCCGAACAATACAAATGCCCAAGCAGCATATCTAATTTCAGGGCTGATTCCCTTTTAGAAGTGTTTAAAGTGTTTCCTTCCTTTTTCTTCTGTCCATTCAAATCAGTGTTCAGACTTCATTCCTCGGTTACTGTTGTCCTCTCGATGCCTATGTTCACTGCATCAGTTTCTCTTCAGGACACCATGTACATACAGTGCTATGCCTCTGACTACGTGTGCTAATGTAGTGTTGTGTCCAATAATTTTCTGGTTGTCTACTCTAAACTCTCGCCTTTCACTTAAGTGTAAGAGGGCTCAAGCACATGGGTTCTGATTTCTCGGTTGCCTTTGTATCACATTGGTGTGAAATTAGATGTGAGGCATTGGTTAAGTACTTACTGATTACATTGTTCTATAGTCCTCTATGTGTATACAGTATATAATATTGTATATAATAGGCTATAATCCTGCCCAGAATCACATAGACCTATCCAGCAAGAAGCTAACTGAAGACAGATTGCTCGTGTTTTTGTTGGTACAATGAAGCTGCAATGTCTCCCGTACAGTGACTCTATTTGGACTGCCGGCCCAAATAGATTTGCCCCCGCCCATAAAGATTTTTTTGTATTTAACGCAGACTCAGGGTATTTCGAACACAAATTTAGCAGTGTTCCTAACACCGTGAGAATGCGGTATTCCGAACATAGGGAAGTAGTGTAGTTGCTTTGTCCTTTCCTCAATAATTATTGGTCCAATTCACTTCAATAAAAGTGGTTTAATGTCCCTGAGAGCCAATAAGCAACCACAATCATAAACATTATTCAGAGAAAAACTGCCATTGAAGAGCTGTCATCTTCTGCATTGAGAAGCTGCCTCCCCATGTTTTGTTCGTAAATCTACGTTAGTTGGCAACGCACCATACTTCATATTCATTGTTTTTTCTTTCAGATGACAAAGTGACATGCAGCTGACTGTCATTTCACTGTGCAAACTGCCTGTCCCTCCTCTCTCCGATGTTGGCAAATCCGCTTATTATTTTTTGGGCTTGTTTTAGTTTTGGTGTGTGTATTTTTGGCCTTTTTTATTGTTTGGCGATTTGGGATAATTATATGATTTTCTCATGTTAAGACATCGGGAGTGCGGATGCCCTGTCACCCTTAACGAGGTTCAGCTTGTAACAACCAATCGGGTGATAGAGTATACTATACAAGCTCCCGACTAGATCTGGTGACGTTACAGGCGGCAAAACACAGCGGGGGAAAAAACATCATACACTGAGCTACCTCCTGATAGGTCAACGGGAATTGAAACACAGAATCGGCTCGCATTACAAATTTGAGCCGACTGTGCCCAAATTTTTGTGACATGTCAAAAAATGTCGGGAAACCCGTAAATCAGTTGCATCGGTTCGGAATGGTATCTCATACCTTGCGAGCTGCGACGTTGAGGCCTAACGTTTTTCTTACGATTTGGTCCCGATCTGAAAAGAACAATCAGGAGCCCGCTACTCGGGTAGTGTGAAATCCCACTAGCTGTTGTGTTTTCAAATCAAGCCAGCTGTCTCCCTCCCCTCGCCGTGCCAAAGAGCCGCCATCGTTTGTTAAAATGTGCCAACAGCGAGAGCCGCGTGGAGTGGGTTGGAGGCAATTCCCACCTTCTCCACAATTCCCACAAGTCCCACCATCCCCCCTCCCCTCCCTCCTCCCTCCTCTCATTCGCAATCATTCACCAACCCTCCAAACACACACAAATAAATTTTGACCACCACGAATAAATTTTCAACCTGTGGGACACGCTGCGAAGCCCGAAATATAAAGTAATCACGGGCCCTCTCTGTGTCTGGCCAGCAAAATACTGCTGGGATACAACCCCACAAAGCCAGTGCTAAATGTTTCATTAAGTAATGTGCAATTGCAAACATCCTTGTATCTTTCTGGTGGATTTAAATGCCATTTAACCACATCAGCAGAACATTTGGAAAAAAAAACAAAAACCTTTTCTCTCACAAAAGCTTTTTGTTTTAATAGTACCATGTTGTTTTTTAGGGAAACAAGCTGACAAAATGAATCCACAGGGGTGTGTAGCTCCAGCAGCTACACCTCCTGTTTGCGAAGGATTTTTAATATAACTCACCACCTGTTGTGAGGAACGTGGACTACAGCACTTCCTGCCCGCAGTACATTTGTCACGGGGCATGCTAGCGAATCCAGCTCGTTCGGAGTTGGCTAATAAACAAACAAGCGAATGCCTCCGATTCGTTTGCATCTCGCATTATCCCCAGGATCCCCATTTCCACATCGGCGAGCTTCTGCATGGTGCGGATATGGAACATCCGAGAGAGTTCCTTATGTGCCCACTGCTTTTGAAGTCCCTGCTGAGGAGGTGTGTGGTCTGTCTGTGAGCCTCTTTAATTCTGCCCCCCTCTGACCCGGCGCTAGGTGCGTCTGCTGTACTGCTCCCAGGAGGAGGCCGAGCTCATCTTCAAGGCGGCCTGGGCGGCGGACCAGGCCGGCCCCTCTCACATGTGGTTCGCCGTGGGCCCGGCCCTGGCCAACCTGGGCGTGGAGGGGCTCCCCAAGGTCCTGTTCTCCGTGAGGCCTCAGGGCTGGAGGGACGAGCCGCGCAAGAGGATCGTCAAGGGGGTGTCGGTGCTGACCCACGGAGCCGTGGCCCTCCGGAGGGAGTACGGGGCGTCCAGGGGGCCCTACTTCGCCAACAACTGCCAGACCGACAGCAACCAGACCCGGAGGGTGCCTGACAGAATCAGGTGAGGAGCGGCGGGGGGCCGTGAGAGACTTCTCTCTCATCGACGGCCTCGCCAGCTGCGCTGATTGTTTCATTTAATGAGCTGACAAATGGCCTGAAATTGGATTCTTCCATGTCATGTTGTGGCTCTCCATGCTTTACGCCCGCAGGTGTATATCAGATGCGACAGGCAGGAGAACTGCTCTGCTCGAGACCTCGCTGTTTAACACTCGGCGTAACTACTGTCTGTATTAATGGGTGATTAATGCTTCTTCACAGCAATTCCCGGCTTCCAGAGCTGCACCAGCCGACTAATTGCGCCGTCCAACCCAGTCGGGCTCGGCAGCGTTTGTTACACTACGTACATGTGCGGGTTTTTACAGCCCTGGCTTCAGCAGCGACTCGGCCTAGCCGCGTGTTTGTGTCATTTGTCCATGTGTAGGCCGGTTCAGCCTCACTAGCCGAATTCCTGCGCTGATATGCAATGATGGCCGAAGTCAGTTTTTGGTCGGCTTTGACTTTGTAGCCTGCGTGTTCTGTAACTGAAAAGTCTCTGATGTACAAAGACAGCTAATACAGAAAATGGCGATTGGCAAACAGAACAGGAGTAACTGAGTGTGGCTTCAGTGACTGACTAATTGAGCAACTGACTGGAAGTTGGAAGTACTATGGGTGATGCTGTGGCAAATCATGCGTTAGCAGTGGTCAGGTCACAGTTAGCTTCAGTCTGGACGAGCAGTGCAGTTGCTGTGTAATGACGAGAGAACTGGGCTTGTGACCCAAAATTTGGGGCGTAAAATTTCGGCTGGGGCACTGCTGTTGTACCTTGAGCAAGGTTAGTT